>NC_056660.1:18416562-18717500 GCF_018350195.1 Panthera tigris | reverse complement strand
AAAATAAATAAAAAACGTTGAAAAAAAAATTAAAAAAAAAAAAAAAAAAAGACAGTTTCTCTGAGAAGATTCATTTTTTCCATTGAATAATCTGTTGGTCGTGTGCAGAGTGCGATCGTCTTCAGGCCTGTTTCCTTCAGTTTTTTTTGCTCTTATCGTTACGTTTAGCTGACACCTTCCCATCCATCCTCTCGTCTCATACTTGATGCCCTGTTTGAAGTCGATATACAGCTTCAGGTGTTTGATACTTTTTCGTTAGTGACACTTTTTTTTAAATAAACAACACTTTTAATTCATGTTTTAAATTCACATTTCTGAAGAACACCTTCAAAAGTTAGGTTTCAGAAGGAAACATAAATCTCGGTGGTCTGTGGAGTGTGAATGTTAATAATGTGTGTGTGACATGTAATCTTTCATTTAAGGGGTGCCTGAGTGGCTCAGTCGGTTAAGCACCTGACTCTTCATTTCAGCTCGGGTCATGATCTCACAGTTCGTGGGTTCGAGCCCCACATTGGGCTCTGCACTGACAGCGTGGAGCCTGCTTGGGATTCTCTCTCTCCCTCTCTCTCTGCCGCCCCCCACCCAATAAATAAATAAACTTAAAAAAAATCTTTCATTTAAACATAACATTTAATGCTATATTACTGCATAGAAGTGAAGTATAAACAAAGTGATATGAATCTCATGTGTAAGAAAGTTTTTTACTATTCTGTAGCTAAAATTTCTAATAACTGACCTTTTTCTTATTTCAGTGTCAGTAACATAATATCAGATATGAAAATTGCCAAATCTTCCACAGCTAGAGTTAGTACAAGACCAGTGCATCAAATTCAGTTTGATGAAGGATCTAACGATTACGTGGGCCAGAAGAAGACCAATGATCTTAAAAAAAGGTATTCAGGCTCTTTGCAGTCTCTTTGGTTTTGTTTGTTTCTCTGTAGGTTTAGTTTATTCTGTGCCTGTTATTGCTGATAGGTGTTTGAGCATTATAGATGCAATTATATCTGTTTTCTCACTCTGCGTGTACCATGTCTTACAGAGGAAAAGGTGTTCTGGGTTTAGCAGTCTTATGCTTTTCTATACCATTAATCAAGTTGGGCCCTTTCTCCCATTTACCCACGATGAATAGAGGTCTCCTGATTTTAGGATAAGTGGAGCTGATTTAATGCTGAACAAATGAACATTTTGTGAGAAGCATTATTTTTCATTCTGATTCATACATAACAATGTATATTCATATAACCTTTATATTTATCTATATAATTATCATTATTCATATCTTAGAGAAATAAGCCATCATCAAAAAAAGAAAGAAAGGAAGATCCATTATAATATCTGAAAGTGGTAGATTATTTGTGGCAATTTGAATTTGGTAATTTGCAGACTTGAAGGTGCTAAGCCATGTTTTACATAATTATTTTATAATACAAAGCTGTCTGTATTCACATGAAGTTTCTGCTTTCTCTCCTTCAAGCCCATAAAGTGAAAGTTGGGGACAGGGAACCAGATATTTATAGCACGCTGTGACAAAAACTAACTGATCTTTGTAGGAGGAGGTGCCTACAGTGGAGTATTTTTGATGTGTTATGTATTCCGTGGATTTTCTTTTAATTATAATTCCAGCAACTTGAGTTAGCTCTTTTCAGAAGTTAAACTATGAATTTATACAGGAAAATTGTAAAAGATGGTCAGCAGTTAACAAAGGAAGTTCAAGAGGTTACAGTGACTTTGGGAAATTATTTGAATTACTAATTTAAAGTGATTTTATACCTATGACATATTATTAGATAAAATAGAATGAGTATTTGGAGTTTTACTTAAGATTCCTCAAGAATATTTAATTTCAGGGGCGCCTGTTTGGCTCAGTCAGTAGAGCATGCAATTCTTGATCTGGGGTCATGAGTTCAAACCCCACATTGGGTATAGAACTTACTTTAAAAAAGAATATTTAATTTCAGTCTTGTTTGAATCATTCTTTGTTGAAATGATTCCATGATTCCATGCAATTATGTCAGAATGCTATATCATAATTTGATTCTTAATGATATTAGCTGTCATTAAAAACTAGAAGGTGGCGGGCGCATGACTGGCTTGGTCAGTAGAGCTTGTGACTCTTGATCTGGGGGTCGTGAGTTCAAGCCTCGAGTTGGGTGTAGAGATTACTTAAAAGTAAAATCTTACAGGGGCACCTAGGTGGTCCAGTCAGTTAAGTGTCCGACTTGGATTCAGGTCATGATCTCATGGTTCATGGGTTTGAACCCCATGTCGGGGTCTGTGCTGACAGCTCAGAGCCTGGAGCCTGCTTCAGATTCTGCGTCTCTCCCTCTCTCTCTGTCCCTCCCCTGCTCGCGCTCTCTCTCTCTCTCTCTCTCTCTCCCAAAAATAAACATTAAAAAAAATTTTTTTTTAAGTAAAATCTTAAAAGAAAAATTAGAAAGTGGGAAGGGAGTAGCTAAAAAAGTGGGACAGGGGTTTATGTGCATATAATGGCTATATTAAAAAACTGACTGAAGGACTCTAGAGTTAGGGAAAGCAGTGGTAAGACACCAAGTTGTTCTCCCTGCTCTGTCCTGGGACAGCCTGAGACAATCCACCATTAATATGCCCTGGGCTGATTCCTTCAGTAAGAGAACAGAGAAGTGTGAGGCACAGACCACTGGCCCTAGCATACCTCAGAGTCTTGGCACTGTGCTAGACTAATCCTGGGACTGCGGCAACTTGCATAGCCTCGTTGGTCTGTTTCCTCATCTAGGAGATGCCAACTTAAATGGCTTTCTTGAGAAATAGGAAAGGAATGTGCAGACTCTATATAGTAGATGCAATGAAAACGTCTGTTCCCTTCCTTTCCCCTTTAGTACCTTCTAAAATTCCATACTTTACCAGATCATTCCCTCTTTACCATGAGTCACCTTAATCCATCATCCTGTTGACCTGATGCAAAGTTGGGGACTGCTGGGCGCAGAGAAGAATGCAAGCCCTGAGGATGGTTCTGGAGCATAAATACCTTTGTTTAAAATACTTGGGGACCTGCTAGCGAAAACCTGAAGTGATTTGAGATCACTTTATCTAATTTTAATATGGTATTTGCATTTTTTCAGTTAGTGTGATATTGTAGAAAAAAGTAATGTGATCCAGAAAAGTATTCAAAAGTATTTTAAAAGTAACTGTCCATTTTTTAAACTGGCTTTTAATCTGCCAGTAAATTTATGTAAGTATGAATGTAAGTTGATACATGAAGCAGTTGATTAAAATATACAAGGAAAAGTTATCTGTTAACTCTCTGACATTAATTTCAATAGTTAATTAAAAATGTTATATAAAGAAAGTTAATCATTATGTTAAAATTACAGAATGATTGCTTTATAAGTGGGAATGTTTTGATTTATCTGTGCCATCTTTTATAATTATAGTTTGTAATTAAACATGCAGTGTTTTCTGCCCTTAAACTAAGACAAATGTTGACTTCAACAACTTTTAATTTAGCATATTTTAATGGCTGTCTAATGTTGAGTTTTCTAAAACCTTAATATGAAATGGATCACGTAAAAATTATGGCAATTCAAACTAATCTTTTCAATTAGCTGTTTTAGACATTAAACTACTTAACCCGCTTTATTGTATCATGATGCAAAAATTCAAGTGCATTTGTTCCGGTTTTTCATTGTCAGTTCTAAAGATGCAGAAATTTAGTTAAAATGTCTGGGTGTGAGTCAGTGGAATATTTTTAAACTTCTACATTGAGTATTTCATATACAGTTTTCTTTTTCTAAAGAATTTTTTGTTGGCAGTGTATAAAAATATTAACTTAAATTGTTTTTTCTTTTCCAGCCTTAGGAAAAATATACTCAAGGGGAAGAGACTTAATATTTTTGACCTTAAGGCCGTTACTGAAGAGGCACCCGAAACAGGTTTGTTAAGAACAACACCATTGGGGGGTGCTGGGGTGTTAATAAGTTAAGGGTTCAAGTCTTGGTTTTGGCTCAGGTCATGATTTCTCAGTTTGCAGGATGAAGCACCACATCAAGCTCCGTGCTAACAGCACGGAGCCTACTTGGGACTCTCTCTCTCTCCCTTTCTCTCTTCCATGCATGCGTGCCCTCGCTCACTCTCTAAAAAAAAAAAATAAACATAAAAAAAAGAACAACACTGTTTCTCAAGTAGACAAACATTCCATCTTTCAACAACGTCCTTCACGTTTTGATTACATAATGTCAAGTATTTTAATAAGCCATCCTGTCATTGACCTGGGTCCTGCTTATGAACGTAGTTGTTGACATTGCCAGTCTTGGTCACGTGTGTCCCTTGAAATGTTGCATGCTATGAGACAGCGGGAGGTAACTCCTACCAGCTTCCTGAATCCAGAGCTATCAGTTGGCTGCTGATTTGGGTTAGAACATTAATGATCACCTACCATTTGCAGCTGTGCTATCACAAAAGCTAAACTGTGGCTTCGGCCCTAGAGCAGCTTGCTGTCCAGAAGAGGAGATAGCATTTGTAGAAGTAACTTAGTGAGGTGATTTGGAGATCGTTTCGGAGCTGGGAAGAAGAGCATTCAGGAGATCTATTTAGCAGTCTCATGTTTTTTTCTTAATACATAGTTAGCCCTTGTTCTTTATTCTTCCCCCTTTCTTCTTTGGGTAAGAAGTCCGATCCTTCAAATTCATCATTTGAAGTCTAATTCAAAGAGATACGAGGCGTCCTCTTGCTTGACGTTAAATATGGTTTAGTGATAACTTAAAATAGATGAGAAAATTCAATGCAAATGGTCTTCAGCTTACAAGTGACTTTCATTTCCAAAGATTCTAAGTTAGCTTTTGGGACTTCATAGAAATAATTTTATAATTGATTTTTAAGTTCTGAGGCCAGCCTCCAGTGTCTCATTTAATCTATCACTTACTTATATAAACATCTGATTTTTCCCAATATTCAATAAACCTTTAGATGTTGGGGCCTAGGTTTCACCGACTTTTGTGTACCCAGCAGCACCTAGCCAAGTGGCTTACAGATCATAGGAATTAGTTATGTTAAATTGTAAATGCTTTTTTTTGAACAAATTGAGCTATAGAATATCTATCCATAGAGGAAAACTCAAGTGATATGAGATCACTTTATCTAATTTTAATATGATATTTACATTAATCAATCAGTGTTTGTTCATTTAAAACTGAAAAGAAAGCTAAGAGAACAACCTCCTTTCTCTTATGTGAAAACTGCATTGTTTGAGCTTGCTGTCTCTCAAAATAAATAAATAAACATTTTTTTTCTTTTTTAAAGGGAATTTACTGTCAGGGCAGTCACTGTTGTCCACCTAATGAACAACCAGAAGAGGCACTTGTGTTCTTGAAGAAGCCAATTTGCTTTTTTTGATCAGAAATCCTGTTCCTAAAACTGAAATTAGCTGGCAAGGAAGTACTGAAATTTTATAAAACGGTATAAAATGATTGTACTTTAATAAGGAAAGTAATATGCAAATTTATGAAAATTTACTCTAATGAAGGTACTGTTTAATAAGTTATACTTGCATGAGTCTAAAGAACGTCTTTTGTTCCCAATTAAATACAGTAGCAGCAACATGCAGACTTAAATTTAGCATTTATTCACTGCTGTTTCCCTATCACCTAAAATAATGCCTGACATATAATTTACATTCAGTAATTATTGATTGATTGAATGAGTTCTTCTATCCCAGGATTCCCACATTTTGCTCCCTCCATGTTCCTACCACTGCTGCAAAGGATATAGTCATAGACCCTCCTCCTTATCCTGGAGTAATCTAGAGCCAAGAGGCCAGATAGCTTAATGGAAGGAGTTTCAGTATTTGATGTGGATTATTCAAATTCATATTCTGGCATACTGACCTCTTTGAGTTTTCCTTTCTCCATCTATAAAATAGGGCTGATACATACCTGTCAAGGATTCAATGAACTAATGTGTAATTGAAGTGTAGGAGCACAGTGGGCATTCAGTACGTAGATGCAGCTATTAGCAACAACGATGATGGCGTTGAGGCACCTGGGTGGCTCAGTCGGTTAAGTGTCCGATTTCAGCTCATGTCATGATCTCACTGCTTGTGAGTTCGGGCCCCGCGTTGGCTCTGTGCTGGCAGCTTGGAGCCTGGAGACTGCTTCGGATTCTGTGTCTCCCTCTCTCTCTGTCCCTCCCTTGCTTACGCTTTGCCCCCCTCTCTCTCTCTCTCTCTCTCTCTCTCTTTCTCTCTCTCTCTCTCTCTCTCTCTCTCAAATATAAAATAAAACATTAAAAAAATTTTTTAAATAGAAAAAAACGTAATGATGATGGTGTTGATGATCATGGAAAAGACATAGGTTCATCGGTGTCCACTGAATAAATCTATAAAATGGGACTATGATAATTATTTTGCTGTTATGATTACTCTGGAAATGTGGCTAATTAAGCCTAACTGCTATGATCTTTTCTCTGTATGAGATGTTCTAGGCCAACATACTTAATATCTAGCAGTCAGTGTGCAGTCAGACGTGGCTGTACATGAATTTTCGTATACAAGTCTGTGTGGACATATGTTTTCTCTCAGGTAAATATCTAGGAGTCAAATGGTTGTATGCGAAGTGTATTTTCTAATTTTTAAAGTCACGGCCAAACTATTTTTCAAAGAGGTTGTGCCATTTTACATTCCCACCAACAGTGACTGGTGGAAATGCAGTTCATTCTTGCAAAGTGTCTTACATGTCCAAAGCAAATAAGATGATTAAAATGTGATATGATGGTGGTTATAAGCTAACATGATATTAACTTACTTAGAGGGTTGGTTGTGAGGATTAAATGAACTAATGTAGAAAAAGCATTAGCACAGAGTAAGTGCTCCGTATCCGTTAGTAGTATGGTTATTATGTTAATTTCATTTCTTTGGTCTTTATTAGTTGTATATTGGTGACTTATCTTGACAGACTAAAAGGTAAACAGGCTGGACTTTAAATATCAAAGTCACATGTCTTATAAAAAATATTCACATTCATGGAAACATCCTTAAACAAAATACATATTTTTTTTTCCTTTCCAGTAGAGGGGGCAGTGAGACTTCAGGGCTTGCTTGCCTAGCAGTGTAGTAAAACAGAAGCCAAGGCTTGCAATTGTGGTTGCTGCAGGCTTTTTATGTCATTTTTGAACAGTTTGAGCTCTCAGAGAATGACCTTCCATTATATACTGTTTATGTATATCCCTCAGGACCTGAAATGTTTCACCAATTTGGAGATGATTATAACATTTTTGTAAAAATAAAGATATATACGCATTGACTTGTGATTATTTGAAATGTTTTTATTATACAGAGACAGCACCTTCACTTTGGGATGTGGAATTTGCTAAGCAGTTAGCTGAGGTAAACGAACAGCCCCTTCAGAATGGTTTTGAAGAGATGATCCAGTGGACCAAAGAGGGGAAACTGTGGGAGTTTCCGATTAACAACGAAGCAGGTAAATCTTAATTTCAGAGTTTTATACAATTCAGTGATGGAGATTAAATCTGGCAGGTGTTCAGTCATAGAGTCTGGATACTTACATGAATTTCAGAACTTTGTATAAATTTCTTCGTGGTGTCTGAAAAGAAATTTCACAGTGTTTTTAAAAGGAACGTTAGAGGGGCACCTGGCTGGCTCAGTTAATGGAGCATGCAACTCTTGATCTCAGGGTTGTGAGTTCAAGACCCATGTTGGGTGTAGAGTTTACTTAAAAAATAAAATCTTTAGAAAATAAAATAAAAGGAATGTTAGAACTTCCCTGAATTCTAGATGTTTGATAAGGAAACTAAAGAAGTAAAGTTGTATGGCAGAAATGCATCATGAATTGCTTTGTGACATGAAAGTGTTGACTGCAAATGATGACAGTTCTCTGGTTGCTCAGCCAGGATTATCTGGAAAATCTCATACATTTAATCCTGGGAATGACATCATATTTCAATTTTAGAGAACATTACAACTCTTACAAAGCCTTAACTGGTTATCTTCTACTCATAAAACCATTGCATTAATGAGGTGCAAGGTTCTTGTACTTGAAAACCACTCAAAGCAAAAATGTTGGAAGGCTTCGAAATTTCTTGGAACTCTGGCAGCATACCTAGATGCTTTGGTGCTATTACCTACTTTCCTGGAGATTATTCTGGAGATGACGCCTCTTCCTCACTCAAAAGGAAAACAGTATTACTGTGCTACTTATGTTTTGTGGTATTTTTTATATTATCAGCTAAACGTTTTAGATGTATTTTCAATTAGAAGAGGTTCGTTTACTTTTATGGTACAATTAGGTAGGAGTTGCAAACACCTCAGTAAATCTTGGGAAAGTATAGTCCATATTTTAACCTTTGTAGTATTATACGGTCACCTTAATATTTTATTTTTTGATGACGTTTGATTTGTTTGGATTAATAAATGGAACAGAAACTTAAATATCAGAAATATTTTGTCTTCTATCTTGATGAAGTGTTACTTTGTTTAGGAAAACTTTTTAGAGACTTAACAATTCTTTAGCAAATTCGTAATATTTTGTGTATTTGTGTGGTATATGCAGTAATAAAGGATGCTGTGTTTCATCTGTTACATAACATGTATATTTGCCAAAGTATTATGCTTTCCATACTCTGGTAGGTGTCAGGAAAAAAAAACCCAAGGACTTTTCAGTTGTACAAACCAGAGTACAGATCTGAACTCTCCCATTGCTTAGCCATTTGCCTTTGAGGAAACTAACCTTGAGCCTTAGTTTCCTCATCTGTAAAATTAAAGATACCTCACTGGAAGAGTATAAGAAATAAAACAAAGTTATTGGTTTGCTCAGCACAGTTCTTGGCATATAAGACATGTGAATAATGGTTAATTCATTTCCCCTCCTGTATGGACATAGGATTTTAAAAGGAGTAAAAAGCTGGGGCCTGGGTGGCTCAGTTGGTTAAGAAACCACCTGCAGCTCAGATCACGATCTCACGGTTCATGAGTTCGAGCTCCACGTCAGGCTCTGTGCTGACAGCTCAGAGCCTGGATCTGCTTCAGATTCTGTGTCTCCCTCTCTCTCTTCCCCTCCCCCACTTGTGCTCTTTTTCTCTCAAAAATAAACATTAAAAAAATTCAGAGAGGGGCGCCTGCATGGCTCAGTCAGTTGAGTGTCCAATTTTGGCTCAGGTCATGATCTCGCGGTTTGTGGGTTCAGACCCTGCGTCAGGCTCCATGCTGACAGCCTGGAGCCTGCTTCAGATTCTGTGTCTGCCTCTCTCTCTGCCCCTCCCCTGCTTGCGCTCTCTCTCTCTTGCGCGCTCTCTCTCTCTCTCTCTCAAAAATAAATACACATTAAAAATTTTTTTTTAATTTTAGAGAAAAAAATTAACAGAATACAGTATGTAATATTAAGGGAAGATTTCATTATTTGATGAAATTTGGATGTTCCAAGTCCTCACAGTTAAAAACATGGTTTTAAAACCCAATATTGAGGTAGAATAAATGTGACTTTATTTAGGAGAGACAGTGGTTAAGGGTTCCAGTTTTGAGTGAGTTGTATGCTTGACCTCTCTAAGCCTCACTTCTCCTGTCTATGAAATGATGGGAACAATAATAGGACTTATTTTATGGGATTCTTCTGAGAAACAAGTGAGGTTATTATACAAGTAAAGGATCATCAACCTCATCATTCCCTGTTCCTACAACAACAATATTGTGAGAGGATTTTACTGTAAGGATTTTAAATCTTAAACTATTAGTGAGGATATGTATTTTCTAGGAACCACCAAGTAGGGTATTAGGAAAGTATGGGTTGGTATACATTGTCATCAATAAAACACTTAAGATCATCAAAATCTTGAATGTCCATACTCCACAGGAACTTATCTTAAATTTGACCTGATTTTTAAGAGAGTTTATTTTTTACAAAAGGAAAAAAAACACGTAGTTTGGTTAGGTTGGGGAGATAAATGTGACAAGTTTCCATACACATGGTACATATTATTGATGCTTCAGGGTGGGAAAGGGAGGTATCTCATTTCCAGCTCCTTAAGCCAATTGTTATCTGAATGAAAAACAGGAAAGGAACTGTGGAAACTTTCTCACTTTGATCACTTCCCTCAATATACACTTAGGAACTTCAGAATACTTTAAGAGACTGGCATTAGAATTTGGAGCCTCAGCAGTTCAATAAGATTCTTCTAGATTCTTATTTTTAAATTTTAAGATGAATAAAACGTCATGCTGTCTCTACTAACAGTTAGCTTTATGAAGATTTACTTTGATGCTTTTGGGGAAAGGGGTTTTATTTCTAAGGGCAGGCCATGCCGGTTTCTGAACGTAATACTGAAAATGACAAAATGACGTGTCCTGTGTTTATAACTTCGCTTCCCAGTGTTGTGTTTTTCATTTATGTAAAAAAATTGCAGTTTGTTGTTTTGCCGTGTAAAACACATAAATTATTTTCTGATTTGAAGTATCTTTTTTCAGTTTTTTTGTTTTGTTTTTTGTTTTGTTTTTTTTTAAGAACTGGTTTGTCCCTTCTGTTTTGCTTTGCCAGCATAGAGATTTGCAAGAGCAGTTAGGTGGCATTATTACCACTTAGATTTTGTAGTAGTGATTTTATATTGGATTGATAATAAAAACATTTTTATTTTAGCTTTGACTTTGACTTTAAACTTAATCATATTTTTACCAGTACCCAGTTAACAGTCTTGCTCTTGAATGTTCTTTAGCCATAGATATGCCACCAAATTGTGTTCCGAAATGTATCAAGTTTTTGCTGCATAATGTGCCACCCCAAAACTTAATAAAACAACAACTAAGTTTGGAACCGCTCATGAATTTTGGGGTTTTCTGGATGGTTTTGGCAGCTTCGCTGAGGGTGGGTCCTTCTAGAGTGGCTGGTCTCACGTGTCTGGCTGTTGGTGCTGGCTGTTGTCAGGGAAGATGGAGATACCTGGGTTACATGTCACTCACCATCTCACAGACCAGCTTGGGCTTCTTCACATGGCCGCGGTAGAGTTCCTAACAGTAAGGAAGAGCAAGGATTGATGTGTAAGTGTTTTTCAAGCCTTTGTTTGCACTGTGTTTAGTAATACCCCATTGACAAAGCAGGTCACTTGGCCAACCCTGAATTCACCGGTTTGAGAGACAGGCTGCACCTATTTATGGGAAGAATGGCAAAGCCACACTGTAAAGGGCATGAATAGAAACATAGGGGTGATATGTGGCCATTTGTTAATCTACCACCTTGATTTTTTTTTATTTACTTTTGTTTTGCTTTTTTTTTTTTTTTTTTTTAATTTTTTTAGTTTATTTCTTTTTGAGAGAGACAGAGTGCAGGCAGGAGAGGAACAGAGAGAGAGGGAGACACAGAATCTGAAGAAAGCTCCAGGCTCTGAGCTGTCAGCACAGAGCCTGATGCGGGGCTCGAACTCATGAACTGTGAGATCATGGCCTGAGCCAAAGTCGGATGCTTAACTGACTGAACCACGCAGGCGCCCCTTTTATTTACATTTGTTTTGATAAAAATAATGTATAGATCTTTAAATGTCCAAATAAATTTTTTAAAAATCTCTCAGTAAATATAAACTAACTCCAAGTGTGATTAGAAAGCATTTTTTTATTTTTTTAATGTTCACTATTTTTGAGAGAGAGTGACAGACAGACAGACAGAGTGCAAGCAGGGGAAGGGCAGAGAGAGAGGGAGACACAGAATCCGAAGCAGGCTCCAGGCTCTGAGCTGTCAGCACAGCGCCTGAGGTGGGGCTCAAACTCATGGACCGCGAGATCATGACCTGAGCCCATGTCGACGCTTAACTTACTGAGCCACCCAGGTGCCCCACAAAGCATTTTTCAAGCCTCCTATTTTGAGATCATTGTAGATTTACATGCCACTGAAGAAATAATAAATATCCTGGACAGCCTCTACCCATTTTCTCCCAATAGTTACTTCCTACATAACCAGACTACATATAACATTACAGCCAGGCCATTGGCATTGATAGTTCTTCAACCATGTTCAGATGTCACCAGTTTTACAAGTAGTCCTTTGTGTGTACATATTTAGTTCTGTACAATTTTATCACATGTAGAGTCATGTGACCACCACCCCAGTCAAGCTCCGACTCAAGGAGCTCTTTGTATACATACACCTTTTATGACCACACCCGTTTGCCACCCACTGCCTTCCCTCCTTTGTCCTGGATCTCTGACAATCATTAAAACGCTTCTACATTTCCTATTATTTTCCCAGTTCAGGAAATATATACAGGGGCACCTGGGTGGCTCAGTCAGTTAAGCATCTAACTCTTGATTTCAGCTCAGGTCATGATCTCTCGGTTCCTGAGATTGAGCCCCACGTCATTAGCTTGGAGCCTACTTGGGGTTCTCTCTCTGCCCCTCCCCTGTGTGCTTGCACGAGCACTCTCTTTCTCTCTCTTCTCTCCAAATAAATAAATAGACTTAAAAATATATACAAATAGAATCATATATAATGTGTAACCTTTGGGGATTGGCTTTTTTTCAACTCCGCCTGATTAATTCTCTGGAGATGTATCCAAGCTGTTGCATGTATCAGTACGTTTGTGGGTTTGTTTGTTTTAATTGAATATGCCATATAGTTTAGCCATTCACCTGATAAAAGACACCTGGGTTGTTACCAGTTTGAGGCTATTGTGAATAAAGGTACTATAAATACTCGTGGACAGAGTTTTGTATGAATACAGATTTCCATTTCCCTAGGGTAAATACTTAGGTGTGACATTGTTGGGTCATATGGTAGTTGCATGTTCACTTTTTAAAGAAACTTCTAAACTGATTTCTAGAGTAGCTGTGCCATTTTATATTCCTTCCAGCAATGTGCGAACAGTCTTTGCTTCTCATTCTCACCAGCAGTTGGTGTCGTCACTTGTTGTCTTTAGATTTATTTACCTTCTGATGAATGTGTGTTAATAGCTCATTATGGTTTTAATCTGCATTTCGTTCATCGCTGCAGAGGTTGACCGTGTTTTGTATGTGTGTGTTTGCCATCTGTTTATTTTCTTCAGTGACATGTCTGTTTCTGTTTTTTGCCCATTTTCTAATTGGGGTGTCTGGTTTTCTTACTTTTGAGTTTTAAGAGGTTTTTTTATATATACATTCCAGATACTAGCCCTTTCTTGAATATTCGGTTTGCAAATATTTTTTCCCCTGTCTATAGTTGTCGTTTCATCCTCTTAACAGGGTCTTTGACAGAGGAAAATTTTTAATTTTGATGGGGTCTGGTTTTTCCTCTTACGGATGGTGCTTTTGGTGTCAGGTTCTTTGCCAGCCCTTGAACCAGAAGATTTTCCCCTATGTTTTCTTCTGTTCTTTTTTTACGATTTTATTTTTGAGGCACCTGGGTGGCTCAGTCAGTTAAGCGTCCAACTTTGGCTCAGGTCATGATCTCGTGGTTCATGAGTTCAAGCCCTGTGTGGAGCCTGCTTGGGATTCTGTATCTCCCTCTCTCTCTGCCCCTCCCCCGCTCATGTTCTGTGTGTCTCTCTCTCTGAAAAATAAACATTAAAAAAAAAAAAAAAGATTTTATTTTTAAGTAATCTCTACACCCGACATAAGGCTCGAATGCACAGCCCCGAGATCAAGAGTCTCCTGCTCCACCGACTGATCCAGGCACCCATCCCCTATTTTTTTTCTATATGATGTATAGTTTTAGATTTAAATTCGTGATCCATTTGGGGTTCATTTGTATGAAGTGTGAGGTTTAGGTTGAGGTTCTTTCTGTGTGTCTGTCAATAGATATCCAGTTGCTCTGGCACCGTTTGTTGAAACGGCTACCCTTTCATCATTGAATTGGTTTTGTGCCTTTGTTTAAAAAACTGGGCCTAATTGTGTGGGTCTGTTCTTACTCAGCCAGGGCTGCCATAACAAAATACCATGGATGGCTCGCTTAAACAACAGATTGATTTTTTCATAGTTCTGGAGGTTGGAAGTCCAAGATCAAGGTACCAGCAGGTTTTGTTTCTCCGGGCCCTCTCGGTTTGCAGATACTTTCCTCCTTGTATCTTCGCGTGATTTTTTTTTCTCTCTGTGCATTCTTGGTGTCTCTTCCTCTTCTTATAAGGACACCAGTGCTATTGGATCAGAGCTCCACTGTTACAACTTCGTCTAACCTTAATTACCTCTTTAAAGGTCCTATCTCTAAATATAGTCATTGGGAATTAGGACCTCAACCTGTTGATTTTGGGGGGACACCGTTCAGTCCATAACAGGGTCTATTTCTGGCCCTCACTTCTGTTCCATCAATCTGTGTGTCTGTCCCTCTGCCAATATGATGCTTTTGATTATTATAGCTATTTCAGTAAGTCTTAGCATTATTGTTTCTATTTTATTCTTCTCTGTCAAGATTGTGCCTTTCCTTACCAATTTTAGAATAGACTTATCTGTAGCAAAACCTCACTGAGGTTTTGATAGGAAGAGCATTAAACCTATAGATAAATTTGGAGAGAATTGACATCTTAATAGGTTGAGTCTTCCAATTTACATTTAATTAGAAATGCGATTGATTTTTTGTGTTGATTTTGTATCCTGTAACCTTACTGAACTCACTAATTAGTTCTAGGAGTTTTTTTTTGTAGATTCTTTGGGATTTTCTATGTAGACAAACATGTCATCTACAAATAGGGATGGTTTTATTTCTTCCTTTGCCATCTCTGTGCCTTTTCTTCCTCACTGCAGTGGCTAAAATTTTTAGTACTGTTTTGGGTAAGATTGGTAAGAGCTGACTTTGTTTTTGTGCTCATGAACTTAAGGGAAAAGCTGCAGTCTTTCACCATGAAGTATGATGTTAGCTGTAGATTTTTTATAGATGCTCTTTAGCAAGTTGAAATTGTTTTTCTTATTCTAACTTGGTGAAAGTTTTTATCAAAAATGGGTGTTGTGTCACATGACTTTTCTTCTTCAGCCTGTTGATATGGATGACATTGTTTTTCAAATGTTGAACCAACCCTGCATAGCTGGCATAAATCCCACTTAATCCTGGCATTTAAGTCTTTTTATACATTGTTGGATTTGTTTGCTAATTTTGTTTAAAGTTTTTGCCTCTAAGTTCATGAGAGATAATGGCTCGTAGTTCTCTCTCTTTTTATTTGTTTTGTTGTTGTGTCTTTGTCTGGTTTTGGTAACCAGGTAATACTGGCTTTATACAATGAGTTTGGAGGGGTCTAGTTTCTGGAAAAGATTGTGTAAAACTGATGTTAGTTTTTCTTTCGGTGTTTAATAAGATTCTCAAGTGAAGCTATCTGGGCTTAGGGATTTCTTTTTTGAGACCTTTTAAACTACAAATTTCTTGAATAGTTATAAGTATTCAGGTTATATATTTTGGTTTGAACTTTGGTAGTTTAATCGATTTTTAAGTTGTCCATTTTTTTCTTCCCCAGGTTGTTGAATTTTTAGTATATAATTGTTTGTGGTATTCTTTTATTATGCTGTGAATGATTTCATGATTTGTAGTGATAATCCCCTCTTCATTTCTATTTCATTCCTCTCCTTTTTTCTTTATCAGACTTAATAGAGACTTATGAATTTTACTGGTTTTCTTTAAAGAACTAAGTATTGGGGGGCACTTGGGTGGATTAAGACACCGACTTGGTTAAGCATCTGCCTTTTGATTTCGTCTCGAGTCGTGTTCTCATGGTTCCTGAAATCGAGCCCCACGTCTGGCTCTGCGCTGACAGTGAGGAGCCTGCTTGGGATTCTCTTTCTGCCTCTCTCTCTGCCCCTTCACCACTTGCACTCTCTCTGTTGCTCTCAAAAATAAAGATTTTTTAAAAAAGAACTAAGTATTTGTTTCACTGATTTTTCTCTATTTTCCTGTTTTCAGTTTTATCGATTTTAAATGTTTACTTCCTTCCTTTGCTTGCTTTGGGACTATTTTGCTCTTTTGGTAGGTTCTTGAGGTGGAACTTAGACTATTGATTTGAGTGGGCCACCTGGCTCAAGTCATGGTCTCACGGTTTATGAGTTTGAACCCTCTGTCGGGCTCTGTGCTGACAGCTCAGAGCCTAGAGCCTGCTTCGATTTCTGTGTCTCCCTCTTTCTCTGCCCCTCCCTCACTCACACTCTGTCTCTCCCCAAAAAATAAATAAACGTTAAAAAAAAAAGATGATTTGGGGGCGCCTGGGTGGCTCAGTCGGTTGGGCGTCTGACTTCGGCTCAGGTCACGATCTCACGGTCCGTGAGTTCGAGCCCTGAGTTGGGCTCTGTGCTGGCAGCTCAGAGCCTGGAGCCTGTTTCGGATTCTGTGTCTCCCTCTCTCTCTGGCCTTCCCCCATTCATGCTCTGTCTCTCTCTATCTCAAAAATGAATAAACATGAAAAAAAAATTAAAAAAAAAAGATGATTGATTTGAGACTTTTCCTCTTATGTAAGTGCATTTAGTGCTGTGTGTTTCCTTTTTTAGGACTGCTTTAGCTGTGTCCCACAAATTGTGATGTGTTGTATGTTCATTTTCATTCAGAGTTTTTTTTTTTTAATTATCTTTGAGATTTCTTCTATGACCTATGAATTCTTTTTAAGTATATTTAAGTTTTAACTGTTTGCTATTGTCTTCCTCTTACCGATTTCTGGTTTGATTCCATTATGATCAGAGAATCTACTATGTATTACTCCAGTTATTTTCATTTGTGACCTAGGATGTGGTCTAGCTAGGTGAATGTTCCATGAATGCTTGAACAGAATTTGTCCTCTGAAATGGTTTGGTGGAGTGTTGTATAGATGTCAGTTTGATACCGTTTGTTGATGTTGTTCACTTCTTCTCTGTCATGGCTAATTTTCTATTGTGCAGTTCTCAGAATTGCTGACGGTGGCCTTTTGAAATGCCCAACTATCACTGTGGGTTTTTCTATTTCTCTTTCATTTCTATCATTTTTTTCTTTCACATATTTAGAAACTCTGTTGTTTGGTGCATACATAATTCAGAGCACTGTATCTTCTTGGTGGATTGACCCATTTGTTATGTAATGTTTTTATTTCTCCCCAGTAATTTTCTTTGCTCTGAAGCCTATTTTATGTGATAATCATATAACCACTCATGCTTTCTTTTCTTTTTAAACATTAATGTTAACAGGATATATTTTTCTTCATCCTTTTACTTTCAACCTACCTATGTTGTATTTGAAGTGAGCTTCTTATAGAAAGCATACAGTTGCATGTATGTTTTTATATCCACTCTGCCAATCTCTGTCTTTTGATTGGTGTATTTAGACCATTACATTTGAAGTGATTATTGATTGGGGTGCTTGGCTGGCTTAGTTGGTAGAGTGTATGACTCTTGATCTGGGGGTTGTGAGTTCAAGCCCCACTTATTATAAATCTTAAAAATAAAATCTTTTTAAAAAAAAAGTAATTATTGATTTGTTAGGACTTAAGTCTCTCATTTTATTAGTTGTCTTCTGTTCATTTTCTCCCTTTCTCATTCCTCTTTTTTTTAGCTTCCTGTGGGCTGCTTGAACATGTTTTAGGATTCTATCTTGTTTTGTTTATGTAAAATTTTTTTAGTTTAATTATATGGTTTTCTTAGTAGTTGCTTTAGGTATTAAAATACTCACTAGCAGCAACTGCTGCTACCCTTTAAACATGTATTATATGCTAAGCCTTATAAAAGAGTTTTATAAGCTTTGTGTCTATGTAATCTTTACGGAAACCCCTTGAGGAAGGTTCTGTTTTAATCCTCATTTTATACCTGAAAACTGATGTTCAGAGAACTTTACTTAATTTGCACAATCACACAGTTGTTAAATTGGTGGGAAAACCCAGGTCTTACTACAGAGTTCATGCCTTTAACTGTAAACCCATTAATCTTAATTTTATGAGAGAGGTTTTACATGAAAATTGTAATGTATTTTTATCTCATTTCCTAGGTTTTGATGATGATGGTTCAGAATTTCATGAACATGTATTTCTGGATAAATATCTGGAAGATTTTCCAAAACAAGGACCAATTCGCCACTTCATGGAGCTGGTGACCTGTGGCCTTTCCAAAAATCCATATCTGAGTGTTAAACAGAAGGTTGAACATATAGAGTGGTTTAGAAATTATTTTAATGAAAAACAAGACATTCTAAAAGAAAGTGGCATACAGTTCAATTGAAGACCATGGAAATTTTTGTTTCAAGCTGGAGATAGATACTATAACTAAATTAAATAATTTTACTAGAAGTTTTCCTATATTATGTTAATTATTACATCTGATTTGAATGGTATAAATGTTAAATTGCTTAAAAGTATATATAGTAACTGAAGAATATTCTTGCATGAAGAAAAGTCAACATTCACAGAATCAACTAGTAATTCTTAACAAGAAGAATATCTTAGAATTAGTAATAAGTTTAAGGCTGCTTTCTCCAACGTTTTTCTTTTCAGTGACCATACTTCTTTGAAATATAATTATTAACCACATATCTGATGATGTCAGGATGCTGTAACAGTTGAGATGATTTATAGACAGGTTTATATGCTGTGAATATGTATATCTACATACACATATGTTTTATATATTTGAATATATATACATATATATTTTTATATATTTCACCATAAATTAATGACCCTTGTGTAAGTCTGGGTCACCAGCGAGAAGCAACCTTGTAAAAATAAACAGCTTATTCTAACCCCCTCTAGCCCTTTAGGTCTTCATGCCAAAGTTAGAACTGTTTATTTTTCTATTATGGTGCTTAGCAGTGTGACTCAGTTTCATACAACTCAAAGGATTGAAGATTCTAAAAGACTCAAAACAAGAATTTAGTTTACAGCAGCCCCAGCCTAGTAGTGTTTCAGGCCCCCGGCAAATGAAAATCCTGTGAAGGAACCCATCATAAACTCGGGATTCAAATTATAAAACATATAAGGAAACAAAGCAGCGTGATTGCACACAAGCAGAAACAGATAACAAAAGCAGACTTTGTAAAGCCTTTAAATATTCATACTATGAACTATATATAAGAAAGTATAGAGCAAGAGACGAAAGTGATTGGATTTTGGAAAAAAAATTTAGTGAAGAAGTGTAACAACAGATTAGATACTGGAAAATAGATCTCAAGAAATCCATATGTAGTAGAGAGAAGAAAAGAGAAAAGTACGAAAGCAAGGTAAAGATTGGTATAAGAAGGCAACATTTGTTAGGCACCTGGCTGGCTCAGTCAGTAAGTAGAGCATGCGACTCTTGATCTCAGTTCAAGGCTCATGTTGGGCATGGAGCCTACTTTTAAAAAAGTAAAAAAAAGTAGTATTTGTGCAATCAGATTTCCAGAAGGGGGAAAAAAAAGGAGAAATGGGTCAGAATTCGTCTTTGGATAGTTCATGGATGCAAAATTTTTACGATTTATGAGCGACATCAGTTCACAGTGGAGTGTGGAGAGAACCTGAGATTTGCTTCTAGCAAATAGACTATGGTAAAGGTGACTCCCTTCGTTGGGTTATGTTCTGTGGCAAAAGCGAAAGAATTAGTCACTCTTGTGATTATAGTACATTACGTAAGACTCCTTGTTAGCCAACTGGGTGAGAATTCTACTGGCTTTGAAGAAGCTGCCATATCATGAAAAGGCCTATGCATGGGCCACATGGCGGGGAACTGCAGGGCCACCAGGAGCTGGGAGCAACCTCCCGCTGACAGCCTGCCACGAAATGGGGATATCCGTTCTACAGCCTCCAATAACAACTCTGCCAACAACCGTGGAACAGGACCCTAAGCTCTGCAAAGGCACACAGCCTAGCTGACGCCTGGCTTGCAGCCTTGTGAAACTTTGAAGGGAGACCCAGCTGAGTGACCCACAGAAACTGGGAGATAATGTGCGTGTTGTAAGCCACTAAGTTTGACATTATTTGTCATACACCAGTGGAAAATTGATACAGAAGAGGAGAAACGAAATTGTCAGTATGATTCTCTGGAAAAAAAGAATCTATAAATTACAAGAACTAATAGAACTTAGCAAGTTTGCAGCTGTGTTTCTACATGCCAGCAACAGATAAAATGTGATTTAGAAGATACTGTTTATAGTAGCATCAAAAGTGTAAATGAATAAAATCTTAGATATGTAGGATCTTTGTGAAGCAATCTTCTTAAAACTTTAATGAAACACGGGCCCCTGGGTGGCTCAGTCGGTTAAGCGTCGGACTTTAGCTCAAGTCATCAATCATCCTTGCGATTCAGGAGTTTGAGCCCCGCATCAGGCTCTGCACTGCTTGGGATTCTGTCTCCTTCTCTCTCTCTGTCCCTTCCCCACTTGTGCACGCGCTCTCTCTCTCAAAATAAATAAACTTAAAAAAAAAAAAACTTTAATGAAACATAGTACGTAATAAATAGGAAAAAAAGAGCACCTGACTGGCTCAGTCTGTTGAGCATGCGACCCCTGATCTCAGGGTTGTGAGTTCGACCCCCACGATGGGAAGTAATCAGTCTCCAAGGAAAAGATTCATAAATTTGTTTAAAAAATTTTTTAACTTTCTTTATTTTGAAAGAGAGAGCAGGGGAGGGGCAGAGAGGGAGAATATCAAGCAGGCTTCACGCTGTCAGCACAGAGCCTGACACAGGGCTCAAATCTGTGAAACTGTGAGATCATGACTTGAGTTGAAATCAAAAGTCGGACGCTCAACCAACTGAGCCACCCAGGCGGCCCCCGACTGTTAACATTTAGAACTTTTAGGGGCGCCTGGGTGGCTCAGTCAGTTGGGCGTCTGACTTCAGCTCAGGTCATTATCTTGCAGTCTGTGAGTTCAAGCCCCATGTCGGGCTCTGTGCTGACAGCTCAGAGCCTGGAGCGTGCTTCAGATTGTGTCTCTATCTCTCTCTGCCCCTCCCCTACTCTCACTGTGTCTCTCTCTCAAAAATAAAATAAAAACATTTAAAAAATTAAAAAAAAACACTTCTAACTAAAAAAGGCAGTGCCACGAGTGAAAAGACAAGCATCAAACAAAGATAAGTACCTTACATATAGTCACGAAATAATTTGTATATAGAATATGCAGAGAGCTCCTAAAAATCAAATAGAAGGAAACAAATCAACCAAAAGAATATGGCCAAAAGACAAAGATAGGCTTTTCATAGAAGAAAAAATATAAATAGCTAACAAATACATGAAAGAATACTCAGGGAAATGCAAATTAAAACCATATCGTGATAACATTTGTGTACTCTTTAGATGGGTGAGAAATTAAAAGGCAATGTCATTTATACACTGCTGGAGGGGGTGTAAATTGGCAACCACTTTTGGAATTATATACATATATAACAATTCTACACATAGCAATTGTATATATACATTATATACATAATATAAATATATACAATTGTGTGTATATAAATTTATTTTACATGTATAATTATATAACCTTATGAACAATCAATTTCTCCTGGAGTACACACCCAAAGAAACCCTTGTAGATATGTGCTGAGAGGCATGTACATATTGTTCACAGTAGGGGCACCTAGTTGGCTGAGTTGATAGAGCATACAACTCTTAATCTCGGGACTGTGAGTTCAAGCCCCACGTTGGGTGTGGAGCTTACTTTAAAAATGTGAAAAAAAAACAACTGTTCAAAGTAATAAAAAACAGTGGAGAAAATGCCCGTCGCCTAGAGAACTGATAAATTATAGCTTATTTATGCAACGTAACACTATGCCGAAATGAAAATTACTAACATAGAGCTATACACATCAACATGGATGATTTCAGAAACTATGTTGAGTGAAAAATAAGTTACAGAGGAATGCATATAATACAGGTCCAAGTACATAAAATTCAAAAGCCAAATTTTGAATATATTGCCTGACACCATAACTTGGATTTAAAAAGCATGGGAATTGTGAGCACAACACCGTATTTCAGGGAGGCAGGAGAGATGGCCATGTGCTTGAGGAGGGACACACAGGGAGCTTCAATAATACTAACAATCTAGTCAGCTGGATGATAGGTTCACAGGTGGTCATCTTACTGTGCCTTATTTTTATATTATATTACAAATATTCTTTTGTATGTAACATTTCATAATATTTTAAGGAATGAACGGAAATGGCAGAGCTTAGCCAATAGTAGCGAAAGGTGATACAGATGATAAGTCCGCAGCTGAGACTGACGTTAAACACATCCTTTATTTGGCCATTTACTGACTTGATTTTAAAGAATGTATTTATTATCCTTAGATTCTTGGTTCTAAAGAATGTATTGTCCTTAGATTCTTGCCTTGTTACCATTCTTAAAACTGATCCAAAATTTCTTTGAGTAATCAACTTTAAATTATGCAAATAAAGACAACAAAATCCTCTTAATCCTAAAGTTGCTTTTAAAATCCATGCATTTATACATGTATGCAAATCGACTATTAAATTAGGAAGATTTCATTCTAAGTAACAGAGTCATAGGGGCTAAAGCAGACCTGCTTTCCAGAATATATTAATTCAAGGACTAAGCAATTTCTGCAAAGTGAATAATTTACTGTGTCTCTGAATATCTCCTTGAACTAGAATATCGGTGATGGTGGCAGAGAAGGGGAAGTAGCTTGTCCTGTATTAGGAAAAGCAAACAGCTGTTGGAGTACGCTTGTAATTTAGAGCCTCTTAAAACCCTGTTCACTGCACAAGAAAGAAAGGACTAACGTTTTCTGAGATTTCAGTAGTATTTTTATGGAGAATGAAATACGGGTGCTCCTGTTGAACATAGTACACTTGGTCATGGTCTCTGGCACGGTACCCCTAAAAGGGAGCATTTCATATATCTGAGAGTGGTTTACCTGTACTAATTTTAATCATAACAAATTTAATGTTCCTGTCTTGCTTTTAAATGGAAGGCAACAGGGAATCCTGGGTGGCTCAGTTGGTTAAACAACCGACTCTTGATTTTGGCTCAGATCATGATCTCACGGTTTGTGAGTTTGCCCGCCCCCCCCACCCCCCCACCCCCGCCTTGGGCTCTGCACTGCTTGAGATTCTCCCTCTTTCTCTTCCCCTCCCCCACTTGCACACATGCGCTCTGTCTCAAAAATAAATATTTAGGGGTACCTGGGTGGCTCAGTCGTACTTCAGCCCAGGTCATGTATCTCACGGTTCCTGAGTTTAAGCCCCGCGTCCGGCTCTGTGCTGACAGCTCGGAGCCTGGAGCCTGCTTTGGATTCTGTGTCTCCCTCTCTCTCTGCACCTCCCCAGCTCATGCTTGCATTCTGTCTCTGTCAAAAATAAATAAACTTAAAAAAAAAATAAAAAATAAATAAATACTTAAAAATGTAATAAAAATACAGGAGGCATTTTTTAAAAATAGGTGTCAAGCGACAGCTGGTCTAAAATAGTTAGCTTTGTATGCTGTATTTACTGAACAGTTCAGAGAGCAAAGAAGCAAACAAATGCACTGATGATTCCTTTGCTCGCCAGCTCCTGAATTGTTGACAATTCTGCAGTGCCCATCCTGTACTTTTCTCTCGTTTCTTTGGTTTTCTTCTCTGCTTTGGAGTCAGAAGCTTCAGTTCAGATCCCCGCTTTGTCAGTAGGCGCTGTGATCCTGAGAACACGGCTTAATCTCTCAGCCTGTTTCCTCCCTTGTGAACGAGGTTTCTAATTCCCATCTTGCTGGACTTGCAGGTGTTAGAATCGAAAGAGGCGACGTCCACCACAGTGACCGGCATCCTATGTACTTCAAAGATAATGTCCGTCTCCTTTTTCTGTCCTCCTCCCCAGGGCCCTGATGTCAGGAAGGACATTTAGTGCGCCATTCGCTATCCACCATTTGCTTGGGACTGGCAGCTTGCTCCTTTACGGTATCTCATCTGCTACCATTAACCATCCATCAGTGGAACGGAATACTTCATTTTATTTATGATGTATTGTCCTCACATCCTCCAAGATCCATAAACATCGTCATCACTGTGTAGTAGACTCCTGCCTTCGCAGGTGGAAATGGGGACAGGCGGATGTTGGGATAGAAGGGCCTCCTCTCTGGTGGCTCGGGGCTCAGTTCTCTACCTGACAGCTCCAGGCTCACTCCTGGTGAGAAGGAGCCCTGTTCCGTCCAAATGGGCAGATCCTTAATGAATGTCTTCTTCCTGTGGTCTGTCTCAACATCGCTTTGGGCATCCCAGGGATGTAGAATAAAAGTAGATCTGCCCGTAGCAGCAAATGAGAATGGTTAACACTTGAGCGCTGTGTTTATAGCGTATGAAGTGTCTTTACGGCTATCACTCATCCATCGTTTAGCATTGGCGAGCTCTGCCATATGCCAGGCCTCTGCTAGACACCAGAATGTAAATACACCGGGGAGGCTCTCCCTGGCCTTGAAGTGTCACCTTAGAAGTCACTTCCCAAGAAAGCCTTCTCTCCCCGCTTCCTGTCTAGACAACGCAGCACTCTGTTGACTTCCTTTACAGTATTCCCGATCCTGGTCTTAAGGGTAAATAGAGATTGTGTCAGCACAGTTGCCTGTGCCCAAGACCTAGCATATTGCTAGCTCCCAAATAGGTGCTTAATGAAGCCACTTGGTTGAGGAGAAGAATGGACAATGGCACAAAAGAGAGAAAGATTCCATTGCTGCACAGCGTGATGGATGCCCTGGCCAAGAAAGGGGTTGGGGATATAAAAGACAAGCATTTAACCAGACTGCATGTCTGCTGAAATGTGTAACTTCCTGGAGGAAGAGAGCTGTGTCAGGCCAGCACTGTCTGTGGGTGGCTGGGTAGATCGGCCCAAATCTGTGGTGCAGAATTCAGAGGGCCATCTACCCGCAAGTGGAGGAAAGCTGCATTCTCCAAAATCAGCCTTATTCCTAGTAAAAGTAATACTGCAGTCTCCATATGCCATACTTTTTATAGTGTATCTCATGAATGGTTTAGAACTCGGAGAGGGAAGAAAACACACTATTACTCCCTCCCCTACTTTTTTCATGAAGTATCCACTCCTTATGTATCCTTTTTCTGCTCTTATCACTTAAAAAAATAGATCACACTGACATCATATTTGAAGAATATGCTTTTTCTCTTTTGGAAAAGAAAACAAAAGGGGTAGATGGCTGGGGTGCCTGGGTGGCTCAGTCGGTTGAGTGTCCGACTTTGGCTCAGGTCATGATCTTGCAGTTTGTGAGTTCGAGCCCCACATCAAGCTCTGTGCTGACAGCTCAAAGCCTGGAGCCTGGGGGCGCCTGGGTGGCTCCGTTCGTTGAGTGTCCAACTTCAGCTCAGGTCATGATCTCATGGTTCGTGAGTTCAAGCCCCGCATCGGGCTCTGTGCTGACAGCTCGGAGCCTGGAGCCTGCTTCAGATTCTGTGTCTCTCTCTCTCTCTGTCCCTCCTTC
The DNA here is from genome assembly GCF_018350195.1 of Panthera tigris. Taxonomy (NCBI): domain Eukaryota; kingdom Metazoa; phylum Chordata; class Mammalia; order Carnivora; family Felidae; genus Panthera; species Panthera tigris. Next base: position 18,692,238 of record NC_056660.1, on the reverse strand, counting down.
TCTCGCACTCTGTCTCTCTCCCTCTCTCTCTCAAAAATAAACATCAAAAAAAAAAAAAAAAAACCAGCCTGGAGCCTGCTTCGGATTCTGTCTCTCTCTCTCTCTCTCTCTCTCTCTCTCTCTGTCCCTCCTTCTCTCGCACTCTGTCTCCCTCTCTCTCTCAAAAATAAATAAACATTAAAAAAAAAACAAAAAAAACAAAGCCTGGAGCCTGCTTCAGATTCTGTGTCTCCCTCTCTCTCCCTCTCTGCCCTTTCCCTGCTAGTGCTCTGTCTCTCTCTCAAGAATAAATAAACATTAAAAAAAATTTTTAAAAGTGGGGCGTAGATGACTTAACATTGTCTACGCAGAAATCCCAGTCTTTGTGGTTGCCACAAAATGAGTAAATGGCCCAAAATAAAATAAAAATTCTTTCCTAATTCTCTTCCCGGGATTCTGTGTATCGGTGTGATAAAACATAACAGGTGTGAAAATAAAGATATAAAATGCTGCAGAATGTAGGAGTGCCTGGGTGGCTCAGTTGAGCGTCTGACTTCGACTCAGGTCATGATCTCACGGTTTGTGAGTTCAAGCCCCACATCAGGCTCTCTGCTGTCAGTGCAGAGCCCGCTTCGGGTCCTCTGTCTCCCTCTCTCTCTGCCTCTCCCCAGCTTGCACGCTTTCTCTCAAAAATAAAAATTAAAGGGGCGCCTGGGTGGCTCAGTCAGTTGAGTGTCCAACTTCGGCTCAGGTCATGATCTCACAGTTTGTGAGTTCGAGCCCCGCATGGGGCTCTGTGCTGACAGCTCAGAGCTTAGAGCCTGCTTCTGCTTCTGTGTCTCCCTCTCTCTCTGCCCCTAACCCACTCGCATTCTGTCTCTGTCTCTCTCAAAAATAAATAAACATTAAAAAAAAAAAAGATCTGTGTAAAAAAAATAATTAAAAATTTAAAAAATACTTCAATAAATGCTGTCGAATGTAAAATACAATAAAATGACAATAGCCAAAAGGTGGAAACAATCCAAATGTCTGTGAACAGATCAACACAATGTGACATATATGTCCAATAGAATAGAATTCAGCCCTAAGAAGAGCTGAGTGGACGAACCTTGAGGGTATTATGCTAAGTAAAGTAAGCCAGATACAAACGGTCACATCCTGTAGGTTTCCGCTTACGTGATATACCTAAAATAGTGAAGTTTATAGAGACAGAAGGTAGCATCGTGGTTGTCAGGGGCTGCAGCAGGGAGGGAGTGGAGAGTTATTATTTAATGGGTACAGAGTTTGTTTGGGAAGACGAAAAAAAATTCTGGCTAACGGTGATAGTAAGTTGTGGATGTACTTAATAGCACTGAGCTAGGCACTTAAAATGGCTAAGGGGTAGATCTTACTACAATAAAAATTGTATGATAAAGTGCAGACCATGAGCATCATAAAGATACTCCAGGGGCACCTGGCTGGCTCAGCGGGTAGAGCCCAGAGCCTGCTTCGGGTCTTCTGTCTCCCTCTCTCTCTGTGCCTCCCCAGTTCGTGCTTACTCTCTCTCTGTAAAATAAATAAATCAATCTTTAAAAAAGTAAAAGCAATAAAATAAAAACAATAAAATAGGATGCATAAAATGAAATCCAATTATAAAAAGATACTCCAAACATTTGAAGGAGGAATGCTCCGTTCTCAAGCCACAGAGGACCACATAACATCCCAGGAAAAGAGCACATGTTAGCTAAAGGTGCAGGAAAGGGGAAGGGGTATGGTCTGGTGACTGAGGTCAGTAGAGGGGATTGCTCTGTTCATACGAGTCTCTGGGTAATTACCATCCTCATTATCATGGTTAGTGTCCCGGCTACCGTCGTAAGAGAAGGGTCCTTCTCAACCAACTGGCCTGGTGCGATGTCCCTCACCTATATTATCTCACTGAATTTTTGGAACATCTTCGGAGGTAGGTATCACTCCCATTTGCAGGAATTTAATAACGTTTCCAAGGTTGCCAATAAATGATGCAGTCAGGATTGAAATCTTAGATAGCAACTCCAAAACGCAAGTATTTTTTCCAGTACCCCTTAGGAGTAGATTCTAGGAACAATTACATGGATAATCTGGAGTAAAGGGAATAGGAATTTCTTCATTAGGGTTTAGTGAGATGTACCAATGGGATGACGGCAAACATAGGAACTTTGGAATGGTAGTTAATGTTTAGACGAAAAATCATTAAAGAGTTTAAAGAGTGGACATAACAGTGCAATCAAAGAGTTCCTGGAGGCTAATTGGTAGGGCTCTTTGGGACAGACTGAGGGGGGGAAATATTAAAGCCAGAAAGCTCAGTGGAACAAATGCCACAGTGGCCACAATGAAAAAAGAATTTTAAAAATGGGCTGGTAAGTGAGAAACAGCAAGTGGAAAGGGAAGTAACTTTTCCAGTGTCGTTACGGGCACACGCAAAACTGTTCTTCTAGACTAGTCGCTTTGTGATAATCCAGAGACCGGTGACTTAGGCCACTGGTTTTTCTGACTGGGAGTCTGTCTCTATCCCCTACACCGTCACCAGCAGGGATCAGGGAACGAAGAGAAAAGAAAGGAGCTGGTGTGCCATACTTCTGACTGCTGATAACGCTTACATAGGAAGGGAGTCTGCAATGTCCGAAAATGAACTTTCTGATTTGAATGGGTCGAATTTCACCATGTGAAAGCAGCTCATTGCTATTCATTACTGTGTCACATCAAGAGATTTCAATGAGATTAAGATCTTTCAAAAAGAGCTCTTTATTAAACTTTCTGAGCTATTACAGATTAAGGCTCTGATTACCTCCGCCACATAAATAGATTTTGGTTAATGTGTTGACATACTGAGCCACAATCTGGCATTTATATTTTGGCAAGTGACTTCTAGGCCAAAGTTTGTTAGCCTCACTCGAAGGGGAAGGCCAAGCCAAGTCGGGAATTACGAAGAACAAAGCACGGATTCTCAAGTTGAGAAAGACAAATATCTTCTTCTAATTCTCCCACTGGATAAGTGTGGGAAATTGAGGCCCAGAGGGAGTAACTTGCCAGTGATTTTGCTGTTCATTTATGGCAGAGCGGAAACAAGAGCCTCAGATCCCAGATCAAGGACGGGTCCGCTCTGTCATACATTAGTTCAAGTTGGTAAGAATTATTTTCTGAATGAACAACAGGGACTCAATAAACTCAGAAGATGACAGAAGAGGGGTGCCTGGGTGGCTCAGTCGGTTAAAGCTTCTGACTCTTAGGGCGCCTGGGTGGCTCAGTGGCTAAGCGGCCAACTTCAGCTCGGGTCATGATCCTGGTTCATGAGTTCCAGCCCCATGTTGGGCTCTGTGCTGACAGCTCAGAGCCTGAAGCCTGCTTCGGTTTTGGTGTCTCCCACTCTCTGCCCCTCCCCTCCTCACACTCTGTCTCTCAAAAATAAATAAACATCAAAAAAAAAATTTTTTTTTAATTTTTTAAAAAAGCCTCTGACTCTTGATTTCCGCTCAGGTCATGATCTCACGGTTTGTGGATTCGAGCCCCGCGTCCGGTTCCACGCTGACAGTGCGGAGCCTGCTTGGGATTTTCTCTCTCCCTCTCTCTTTGCCCCTTCCCTGTGCGTGCGCTCTCTCTCTGTCTCAAAATAAATAAACTTTGAAAAAAAAGAAAAAATTAAAAATAAAATTTAAAAAGACATTTCAGCATTTTTTGAAAGCACATAGTTTAGATAAAGAGCATTCCAGTACTAGGGGAAATTCTGAATAAGATTCAAATCCTCTGCATAGCCATGATCAGGAGGATGTGGCATTTTTTTTTAATAAGATTTTTTTGATGTTTATTTTAAAAAAAAATTTTTAACTTTTATTTATTTTTGAGACAGAGAGAGACAGAGCATGAATGGGGGAGGGTCAGAGAGAGGGAGACACAGAATCCGAAACAGGCTCCAGGCTCTGAGCTGTCAGCACAGAGCCCAAGGCGGGGCTCGAACTCACGGACCGCGAGATCATGACCTGAGCCGAAGTCGGCCGCTCAACTGACTGAGCCACCCAGGCGCCCCGATGTTTATTTATTTTTGAGAGAGAGAGCATCCGATGAGAGAGTGGGGAGGGGCTGAGAGAGAAGGAGAGAATCTCAAGCAGACTCCATGCTGTCAGTGCAGAGCCAGATGGAAGGCTCGAACTCATGAATCGTGAGATCATGACCTGAGCCAAAATCAAGAGTCAGACGCTGAACCAACTGAACCAACCCAGGTGCCCCAGGAGCATGTGTTTTTTTAATGTGCACTATGAAAAGTACTCTTCAGATGAGGCTTATTCTTATTTGTAACTAATATTTTTATTTTTATTTTTTTCTAAAATAATTTTAGACCAACAGTAAAGTTGCTAAAGTAATATAGAGTTTACATAGATCTTCATCCAGCTTCCTCCCAATGTCAAAATTTTATATAACCATAATTCACGATCAAAATCAGAAAATGGACATGGCTCAATACTATCAATTAAGCGACAGACTGTCTTTGAGTTTCACCATTGCCCCCCGTGATGTCCTTTTCGTGTTCCAGCCTAGAACCCAAGATCCCGTGTTGCATTTAGTTCCTGCGTCTTCTTAGTCTCCTCCAATCCGTGCTGGTTTCTCAGTCTTTGCTTGTCTTTCATGGACTCTTTTGAGGAGTACTTGTCAGCCATTTTTAGAATATCCTTCAATTTGAGTTTGTCCAATGTTTTTCTCATGGTTGGAGTGAGGTTACAGGCTCGGAGGAAGAACATACCAGAGGTGAAGTACTCTTCTCGTTACTTCATATTAGGGGTACACGATGTCAACATGACTTACTACTAGTGAAGTTTGATCACTTGGTTAAGGTGGGATCTGACCAGTTTGCCAACTGTAACCTTACGATTTTTCTCTTTGTCATGATAACTATCTTGGAGAGGTGCTTTGAGACTGCTAACATCCTATCTCCGCAAACTCTTGCCAGTTGATTGTAACAGCCATCTGAGGTCTAGCCTGAAGCAAGATGGTCTAATGGGGATTCTGTATTTTCCTCATTCCTTCTACATTTAGTAGTTACAGTTCTTCTGAGAGATGAGTTGGCCTTCTCTCTCACGTTTATGTATTCAATTATTTACATCAGGATGGACCTAGGGATATTTGTTTTCTTTTATGGCTTATAATCTAACACTACTATTTTTTACTTCTTATTTTTTTAGTAAAAGGCAAAAGATTTATTTGATGTGAAGAGAAACCAAAGTATTAACACCATTATTATTTATATGTTTCTCAAGTTGTTCTTCCTTTAGCCTTTGGAAGCTTTCTCGGGTTGGCTCTTGTGTCCTTCTGACGTGTTCCCATCCTTTTAAAGTATTTCCTTGTTGTCTGGTACCGTAAGATGCTCCAGGCTCATCCTGTCCCTGCCCTAGCCCAGAATCAATCATTTCTTTCAGAAACCCTGGTTTCTCTTACGGGAGAATAAAATTTAGAACCCAAGATGTGCACACCGGGTGGATGTTCTTTGATGATCGTACAGCTTACATATCAGAAAATTTACCAATTACAGGATCTTGCAGTCTCTTCAGTAATAATTCCGAAGCAGAGTGGCCAGATATATATGAGTTAGCTTTAATGTGGTTTAAAATGTTCTGCTTGCTCCAAGAGGTGCTTTGGGCATGAATGCCATTTGTATCAAAGTTGGGAAAGTGCTTTTCCTTCCTAACATGCTCCTTTTCTTTCTTTCTTCTTTCTTTCTTTCTTTCTTTCTTTCTTTCTTTCTTTCTTTCTTTCTTTCTTTTGAAAAAGAGAGAGAGAGAGAGAGAGTGCAAGTGGGGGGGAGGGGCAGAGGGAGAGAGAGAGAGAGAGAGAGAGAAGAGAGAGAGAATCCCAAGCAGGCTCCACACTGTCAGCACAGAGCCCAACTCAGAGCTCAATCCCCCAACCCCCAGATCGTGAGCTGAGCCGAAATCAGGAGTCAGAGGCTCAACTGACTGAGCCACCCAGGTGCCCCATCTCCTTTATTCTTTTTTTTTAAAGTATATTTATTTATTTTGGGAGAGAGAGAGAGAAAATGCAAGTGGGGCAGGGGCAGAGAGACAGGAAAGAGCAAGAATCCCAAAAAGGCTCTGAACCAGTGCAAAACCTGATGTGGGACTCAAACCCACAAACTGTGAGATCATGACCTGAGTCAAAGACACTTAACCTACTGAGCCACCCTGGCACCCCCATCTCCTTTATTCTTTAGTAGAAAGATTAATTTTCTTCTCCTCTCAGTAGCATAGCCTTCTATCTATAATGACAAAGTAATCACATCTTACATTTTATTTATTTATTTACTTACTTATGTATTGAGAAAGAGAGAGAGAGAGAACAAATGGGGGTGGGGCAGAGAGAGAGAGGGAGAGACAGAATCTGAAGCAGGCTCCAAGCTGCCAGCACAGAGGCCAATGCAGGGCTTGAACTCACGAACCATGAGATCATGACCAGAGCCAAAATCAAGGGTTGGACATGTAATCAACTGGGCCAGCCAAGTGCCCCACATCTTACATTTTAAATCAGAGAATGGTAAAATGTTCAATCTCATCAATAATCAAAGATATGCAAAGTTAGCAATGTGGTTATTGCCATATTACGAAAATATTAACAAATATTGAAAAGATTGGTAATATCCAGTATTGTTAAGAGTGTGAGAAAGCAGGTCCTCTATGGCACCTTCCTGAGAACAACTGGTAGTGTTGATTGAAGTGTGAAACGTACATTTGTCTTAGCCATTTCACGTCTAGAAATGGATCTATCAGAGATGTTAGTACAAGTATAAAAACACATGGTGTGTGTGTGTGTGTGTGTGTGTGTGTGTGTGTGTGTATCTGCATTGCTGGGATTGATGAAAAACTGGAGAGACCACTTCAAATGTCATCAAGGGAGGGCTGGTTCTGGGCGCCTGGCTGGTTCAGTCAGTGGAGCATGGGACTCTTGATCTTGGGGTTGTGAATTCAAGCCCCCATGTTGAGTATAGAGATTACTTTAAAAAGACCTTTTAAAAACAAAAGAGGGCTGGTTAAATACTTTGCACTTACTGTACTGTGCAGCTGGGGAGAGTTGTGGAAGACTTCCTAGAAGCCTGTTTAAGTTGTGAACTAAAAAAATTAATAGGGTACACCTGACTGGCTCCGTTGGTAGAGTGTGTGAGTCTTGACTTCAGGGTTGTAAGTTCAGGCCTCATGTTGGGTGTAGAGATTACTTACAAATATCATCTTAAAAAAAAAAGAAGAACTAGGAATAGACCTTGTGAAGTGTACGTGTGTGTATGTGTTGGCAGTGAGGAGAGGACATTCAAGAAGAAGCTGTAAAACATAGGGTAGGAAAGAAGGTTTTTTTCCAAGACACAAAGATTGAGATGGAGTGATAGGGGAGTGGCTTAAGAAGGGGCTGCAGGGGTGCCTGGGTGGCTCAGTCAGTTAGGCGCCCGACTGTGGCTCAGGTCATGATCTCACAGCTTGTGAGTTCGAGCCCCGCGTCGGGCTCTGTGCTGACAGCTCGGAGCTCGGAGCCTGGAGCCTGCTTCGGATTCTGTGTCTCCCTCTCTCTCTCTGCCCCTCCCCCACTCTGCCCCTCCCCCACTGGTACTCTGTCTCTCTCTAAAATAAACACTAAAACAAGAAAAAAAAAAAAAGAGTAGGCTGCTTAACCGACTGAGCCACCCAGGCACCCCGCCTTGCAGCTCTTTTCTTCTTCATGTTTAGCACAGACTGGTGTTGAATAAACAGCTATTGAATTAAATACATTTGACCTTTAAACAACACGGGTTTGAACTGCAGGGTCCACTTCTACGTGGAATTTTTCAATAAATGTAGTACACTTTAGTAAATGTATTTTCTCCTCCTTATGAGTGTCTTTTCCTTTCGTCTTTTTTTTTTCTTTTTTTGGTAAGCTTTCTGACCAACGTGAAGCTTGAGCTCACAACCCTGAGGTCAAGTGTCCCCTGCTCCACTCAGTGGGCCAGCCAGGTGCCTCCCCCTTTTTCCTTCCTTATGATTTTCTTAATCACATTTTCCTTTCTCTAGCTTAATTTATTGTAAGAACATGTACTATATAGATAACATACAAAATATGTGTTAATCAACTGTTTACGTTATCAGTGAGGCTTCGGTCAGCAGTAGGCAATTAGTATGTTTTTAAAAAATATTTCTAGTGTTTATTTATTCATTTTGAGAGAGACAGACAGAGCCGGGGAGGGGCAGAGAGAGGGAGAGAGAGAGAACCCCAAGCAGGGTCCGTGCTGTCGGCACAGAGCTCGATGTAGGGCTCGAACTCACACACCGTAAGATCGTGACCTGAGCTGAAATCAAGAGTCTGACACTTAACCCACCCAGGTGCCCCTAAGCTTGAGGAAGTCAAAAGTTATATGTGGATTTTCATATACATATACCGGGTTGGTGCCCCTAACCCCCAAGTTGTTCAAGGCTCAGCTATATTCAACTGTCTATCGTTGGAATGTAGGGTCTCAACCTGAGGTCAGGGTCTTTTTAAGAGAGGAGGTGTGTCTGCGAAAGAGTTCAGGGTGGGGGAGTGTCTGTGAACTTAGAGAGGAAAACATATCCTTATTTCCACTTACCTCTAACAGAAAATTAGCATTTCCTTCATTTATTAATGTGTACATCCCAACACAGTCTGTTTTTTAAAAAAATTTTTAGTGTTTTATTCATTTTCTGAGAGAGAAAGAGAGAAAGAGCAGAGGAGGGGCAGAGAGAGAGAGAGAGAGAGAGAGGGAGACACAGAATCCGAAGCAGGCTCCACGGCCCGGAGCCTGATGTGGGGCTCGAACTCAGGAACCACGAGATCATGACCTGAGCTGTAGTCAGACGTTTAACTGACTGAGCAAGCCAGGCGCCCCCCAACACAGTCTTAATAGCAGTACTATGACTTTGTCACCCACAGAAGTCACAGCTATTTTCATATCCCATTAGAATGTTGTTGCAGATATCTCAAAATATAATTTATGCTCATTACTATTTGAAAATTACAGTAATTATTAGACCTGCCACTAGATCTTATTATTTAATGTGTCAATAAAGTAAGAGCTCTTATTATTATATTACATTTCAAAAATATTTTGATAACTATATTTCAACATAATTAGCTCTTTTATAATCCTATATATTTTAGTGTATGCATTTTAAAACATTATTCTGAGAGGAAGTCTAAAGAAAAGGTCCATGGTACAAGTGGTTAAGAACCCTACTCTGAGGGGGGCGCCTAGGTGGCTCAGTCGGTTAAGCATCCAACTTCGGCTCAGGTCATGATCTCACGTTCCGGGAGTTGGAGCCCCGCGTCGGGCTCTGTGCTGACAGCTCAGAGCCTGGATCCTGTTTCAGATTCTGTGTCTCCCTCTCTCTCTGACCCTCCCCCGTTCATGCTGTCTCCCCCTGTCTCAAAAATAAAATAAACGTTAAAAAAAAAATTAGAAAAAAAAAACCCTACTCTGAGGGCATAGCTTATACAAAATTTGTACTACACTCTCCACGATAAAGTATCATAATGGAAATTGCAAGTATCATAACCCAACTCCCTTCCTGTCAAATAGGTACCACTTTTAGTCTCCCCATCCCCCAACTCGATACATTCTGGTCTCTTTCTACTGTCTTTAGTTGGACAAATCCCTTGCTCTAATGTTTTCAATTCTTACTTCCATAAGAACAATTATTAAATATAAATAGCCAGGCTGACCCTCTCTGAGCCCTAATCCTGTAGTAACAATTGTCTTTATTTCTTGTGGTGTGCCCAACATTATCTCAAGTTCTCCATCTTTCTCTGCCAATTACCTCTTTTTCCTAATACAGTAAAACCTTGGTTTGCAAGTATAATTCATTCGGGAAACATGCTTGTAATCCAAAGCACTTGTGTATCAACGCGAATCCCTCCATAGAAATAATGGAAACTCAGACGTTCATTTCACAACCCAAAAATACTCCTATAAAAATGATTACACTACCGCAATAGGATACTAAATAATAAAGAAAATACAAAATATAAAGAAAGATAAATTAAACCCACCCTTACCTTTGAAAACCTTCATGGCTGGTGTGAGGGAGACGAGAGAGAGGAAGGTTATGGTGTAGATGACTTTCACTATCAGTAACAGAATCACCCCGATCTATTGGCTCAATGGAATCTTTTTCTTTTTGTGCAACTATAACAAGGAACCTACCCAGTCACACTTGCTTTTGCCTCCTCTTGAGGATTTCGTGGACATGTGAAATCGCATTGTCTGTCATTAAACAGACTCATCAGTTGCACTGCCACAGCCTTATTCCCACATTTTACACAACCCAACTCTATGCATTTATGCAATAAATTTATGTATAAACAAACAAATAAATAAATAAATGTATGTGTATATATACACATATGCATATATGTGTATGTATGCATACACATATGTATGCATACACACGTTTGTGTATATATATACATACATACATTTATGTATATATAAATTATAATAGACATATGCATTTTATTGCATACATTTTACGCAACCCAAGGTTTTACTGTGTTTCTCTTCTCTTCTTCTCCCAAGGGCAAAATGCACCTGTCAGCTCTGCGTGTTTTGTCTAGTTGGCCAACAAAACACATTAATTCTCCTAGACCTCTGAGTTTCACTGCGTCGAATTGTCTGTATAACGATTTATTTTAAAATACTTTAGTATTAACAGTGTGTGATGTATGGGTGTGTAAATTAACTTTAATCTACACCCTAGAGGCTGTGCACATTGAAGTACCCTAATTAGGAACCCACTCTCTAGGGGAGGGATTAGTTAGCATTTGAAGTACCCTAATCAGAAATTCGTTACTTGAGGTAGTTATGCAAACACTTCAAATCCATCACTGATTTACAGATGAAATGATATAATGCCTGGGATTTGCCTCAAAATAATCCAGGAGGTGGGGCAAATAGGTAGGGATGTGGATTGAAACAAGATAGACTTTGAATTGGTAGTTGTTGAAACTGGTGATAGGTAATGTGGCGATGGGTTGTTAACATGATATGTATTTTGTATATATTTCAAACTTTCCATAACAAAAACTTTTGAAATATATCATACTTGCAACCTACACCGGGGTTTCTGTCTAAAGATAACAGACGGAACACATGCCATCTACCTTCCTTCCTGAAACCTCACTAAATGACTGTAAAAGGATTTTTTTTTTCCTTAAAAAAAAAAAAAAAAAAAAGAGGCCAGGGGCCCCTGGGTGGCTCAGTCGGTTAAGCATCCAACTTCAGATCAGGTCATGATCTCACGGTTCGTGAATCCGAGCCCCATATTCGGTTCTGTGCTGACAGCTCAGAGCCCAGAATCTGCTTTGGATTCTGTGTCTCCCTCTCTCTCTGCCCCTCCCCTCCTCGTTCTCTCCCTCTCTCCCTCTCTCCCTCTCAAAAATAAATAAACAACTTTAAAAATAATAATAATAAAAAGAGGCCTAAGTGCATAAAGTTGGACAGAATGGAAGAAGAGATGAAAACATTTTGGAGGCTGGATGGACAATGGGTGAGTGATAAGGTATTAGCAGACCAGGAAAATGGGACCAACTTCTTTTATGCTAGAGAATCTACCCACTTCCCCCAATCGGTGGTTGATTGCACCAGATTTCTCTGGAGGTGAGAGTAGAAGGAAACAGGTTAAAGTAAGGAAGATTGGTTGAAAATCTGTTTAAGAAGCCAGGTGGGGTGCCTGGCTGGCTTGCTTAGTCGGTAGAGTATGTGACTCTTGATCTTAGGTTCATGAATTTGAGGCCCACATTGGGGGTAGCGTTCACTTAAAAAAAAAAAAAAGACAATAACAACAAACACTGGAAGCTAGGTGCCTGTCTCACCTACCTCCGGAGATGTGTTCCAGAGAAGTAAAACAAAAGGTTTGGGCAGGAAGATACCAGGCTTTGCTAAGAGGTACTGTACCAATAACAGAGAAATTAAACGAAAACTCCCTAAAGGTCTAGATCTCTCCTCTGAAGATATTGACATGCTTCTCGTGTTATCCGTTTCACCTTCCTGAGGGAGGCTTCCCTGGGAGCTCTTCACCTGCTCTGGACTGGTTGTGCAATGCACATGGTGAATACCGCTATCCTGGGATCTCTGTTCATGTCTTCCTAAGGGCACCTCTCTCCTATGTTGCTTATATTTCTTCCTATATTGCTTACATATTCCTCTTTCTTAGTTTACTTCATCTTTTGCTGAAGCGCCTCCTTCAATGACTTTCTGGGGGAGTATTGGTTAGTTCTTGCTATAACATGCTGCATAACAACCAGCCTCAAAACCTTAAGGGGGCACCAGCGCCCAGCATGAGGACTGGATGCAGCTGCGCTTCCTTTAAACTAGTAATCCTGATAGGTTATGCGAATCACTGGGATGTTGCTTAATGCAGATTCCCACCCCCCCTCCCCCCAGGCAGGCATATTGGAGCCAGTTGGGGAATTTGACAAAAATACAAATGCTGCCCATTCAGCCCCAGAGACTCTGATTTCAGAGGGTCTGATGTGAGGCTCGGGAATCTGGAGTTTTAACAATACTCCCTCTCCCCAGATGATTCTGAAATACAGCCAGGAGTCATGGGAGCAACGCATTAGCAATACTACCAGTTAATTCAACTACTTATTATCTTTCCATTGATATTGACCTTTCCTGTGTTCAAGATACTTCCTGTTATTTGCAGGTCTCCTGTGGGAGATAAAAGTGAATAAGTTATGATCCCTAACTACAATAGCTTCATTCTGGAGGGAAAGACAGGCGTGCAAACAATTAGCTATAAAACAATACTCATCAGAGGTCAGTATATTTTAACCCAATCAGATTATGTATCCTTCCAATTATACCACACGTATGTACCGTATATATTTATTGAGTGCCTGTTTTGTGCTAAGTACTATATAGTTTGAACAGTTGACACTCCTCCAAATCCATATATGAATTTTGGGGACATGGGCGGATTTTGGGGGGGTTAATTGCATCTGAATCATGATTTCCGGTTCTGATGTGGTATCCTTTTTTTTTTTTGAACATCAGTTAATTCTCTATTTTACTGCAGGTGATATATGGACATTTCAGGACATTAACTTAAAATTCTATCTAAACTCACTGTGAAATGGTAGCACCCCACTCAGAGGATATTTGGGAATGTGTGTGTCAGGAGGATAGTTTTTGATTTTTGGTTGTCACCATGACTCTCAGGGGATAGTGATGTTACTGGGGCGGTGGGGGGGGGGGGGGCAGCACTACTAAATAAACACCTTGTAATACACAGGACAGTCCAGAGTGTTGAACTGCCCCAAATGCCTATATTTCCCCTGCGGAAATACAGTGGCAGCATATTTCTTTCTTTCTTTCTTTCTTTCTTTCTTTCTTTCTTTCTTTCTTTCTTCTTTCTTTCTTTTTTTTTTTTTTTTTAATGTTTCTTTCTTTATTTATTCAGAGAGAGAAAGAGTGTGTGAGCAGGGAGGGGCAGAGGTCGAGAATCCCGAACAGGATCCACATTGTCAGCACAGAGCCCCAGGCAGGGCTCAATCTCACAACCTTCGAGATCATGACCTGAGCCAAAATCAAGACTCAGACGCTTAACTGACTGAGCCACCCAGGTGCCCCTCTTTTTTTTTTTTAATTTTAATTTTTAATTTATTTTTTTAAGTAAACTCTACCGCCAACGTGGGGGTTGAACTCACAACCCCAAGATGAAGAGTCACATGCTGTACAGACAGAACCAGCCAGAGGCCCATCAGGTCCTTTTTCTTGATTCCCCAACTTGGGAGACACTGACAGCCCAACCGCACGTATGCTGGGCTGCCCAGCCTCCTTTCCCAGTGTTGTATCCAGCACAGGTGGTGAAAGGATCAAACCTCTGATCTCTCTCAGTCCTCACCACCTTTGCAAATACCAGCTCAGCATATTCAAGTCTGTGACATCATCCTATAATCTATAAGCACCCAGTGGGCTAAATCCAGATTTAGGTAAGAGGGGTTCCCCTAATGGAAACATAATTTACTGGAGCATAGTCCTATAAGAAGATAATAGCAGAACACTTTGCATTTCTTCCTGAAGCATCACATTCCTGTCTCCTCTAGAAAAATGAGGATGAATTTGCTTCTCTGTGCATAACTAAAAGAACCCAAAATAGATCACACACTTTCTCGAGTGATCTCGTTTTTAAAAACACGGTGTTGATAGGCTTCTCTTCAATATAGCTCTCCCACCCAACCTCCCCCACCAAGCCTTCCATAACCTTGCTTTGATTAAAACGCAAACATTTTTAAAGTTTATTTATTTATTTTAAGAGAGAGAGGAGAGAGGCGGAGAGAGAGGGAGAGAGAGAGAGAGAGATTGAGAATCCCAAGCAGTCTCTGTGATGACAGCACTGACCTGGGGCTCCAACCCATGAACCGTGAGGCCATGACCTGAGCAGAAATCAGGAGTTGGACACCCAACCAACTGAGACACCCCAAGTGCCCCAAATGGCAAACATTTTTATTTTTCCACGTGCTATTCCATGTCTGGAGCACAGACCTCCTTCTCTAATTGAGAAACACCTTACCATTTCCAAAAGACACAGCTTAGCAGTGGCTGCTCGGAAATTCCCTTCCAGGATCTCCCTACAGAGCTGGCCCTCGTCTCCCCCTTGCCCCCATCGGACAGTGTCAATGCAGCACACGACTCTTAGATCACAAGCACAGGAAGCCCAGCCCCACGACAAGCTCCGTCATTGTGTATAAATGATTTCCCACCTCCGTGCCTTAGTTCGCTTATTTGATAGTGATTGGAAAACTTGTTCCTACCCTGTAGGGTGGTTGTGATATGTTGTATAAGATGAATAAAGTACCTGGCACATAGTAAGCACAGACCCAATGTCAGCCCTTATTCATATATCTCTACTATAGCCTTAAATATTGTGCATAAGCAAGCTTCAGTGAATTTCTTATTGAACAATCATGTAATCCTAGGTTTTTCCTAAGCTAATGGTAGAACTCAGCATATAGAAAATCAGGGCAGGGGCACCTGGGTGGCTCAGTTGAGCATCCAATTTTGGCCCAGGTCATGATCTCACGGTGTGTGGGTTCAAGACCGGTGTTGGGCTCTGTGCTGTCAGCTCAGAGCCTGGAACCTGCTTCAGATTCTGTGTCTCCCTCTCTCTTTGCCCCTCCCCACTCCTCACGCTCTGTCTCTCTCTGTCAAAGAGTGAATAAACGTTTAAAAAATTAAAAAAAAAAAAAGAAAGAAAGAAAATCAGGGCAGATGGTAGCTATACTTGTGGGGAGCAGAGCAAAATGCATAAACTTGTTGAGTCACTACGTCGTACGCCTAAATCTAATGTAACGTTGTGCGTCGACCGTACTCTAATTTAAAAAAGAAGAAAGTAAAGAAAAAAAATTAGGACAACCGCTTTTTACATCAGGGTTTCCAACTTTCCCGACCTGTAGGAGTTATGCCTTTAAAGCACATTTAAGACCGCATAAGCCGTAATGTGTTTGTGGGGGATGGTCTATTTTTTACCCTTTCTTCCAGCTAGGTATTACAGTCAAACTATGGAATGCAGATGAAGTTGAACTCCTTCATGAGAATGATCTGTATGCTAATAGGCTTGCTTATAAAAAAAAAAAAAATCGTCCTGTCCCTTCCCCTCCCCTGGAGCTTGAGCTGAGATGTACAGCTCAAATTTATCATGTGCTTCTGACCTTATGAGAAATATAAACCCTGGAGTCAAGCGTGGATTTCCAAGTTGTCTAAGTCCTGTGAAGTTATAACGGGTAGGTTTGATTTCAGGAGAACTGTCAGTTAAGGCAGCTTTCTCCCTACAGTATGACTAATAACGGTCATTATTAACATTGAAGCCCGAGTACCTAGAATTAAGACTTTGGCAGAAATCAAGACACATGGAGACATTCCACAGTTTTGGACCCTTAAGTATATGTCTCAGTGAAACGTCCGCTTCTCACTTAACAGATTTTAAAAGCAAGAGGTGGAAAAAAAGTGACAGAAATAAGAGGAATATGACAAACGTACCTCCAAGGCTCTCCTCCAACGAATTTTAAAATTAAAATTAGGATGAAGATAAAAAGCATGAGAAGATCAGGTCTAGAGGATTTGAAAACAGCTTAGCAAATCCTCGAGGAACTAACAGGAGAGTATTTTAGGCAATTTAAATTTCCTGGGAAGCTTTGCTCCTTGTGAAGACGTAACACTCGAAGAGTGTTTTTCACTGTCAGGGCTAATCTTTCAAATCTGGCACAAGGTGATAAGTGAAATGATTTCACTTGGCATATTTTTGACATGAATCTGTCTCTAGTTTCCCTCTGGTTTTGCAAAAACGGGCCCGCCTATCCACGACTAAAGTGGAAACCCCTAAATTAGTGTCTTTCCCCTCCATGGGCCCCTGGGACCCATCGCTGCAGATCAGGCTCCACTTGGCTGTGGAGGGGCGCTTGGACGCTGCCTTAACGTTTTCTCCTCTTCCTTCTGGCTAAGAGTGGACAGAGAGCTGTAGGCCATAGAGGGTCCTTTTTGCCCCAGTTGGCTGTACATTCTACCCAAACGCAATGAGAAAAAAATGCTTTCTCTGTGCAAATTGATGTTGCAAAATTATTTTACTATCTATAGCAGGGCTTGCTTTATTAAGGACAAAAATCTTTCTCCCATTTTTTAAAAAAATATATTTATTTATTTTTGAGAGAGAGAGAGAGACAGAGCGCCAGTGGGGGAGGGACAGAGAGAGAGGGAGACACAGAATCTGAAGCAGGCTCCAGGCTCTGAGCTGTCAGCACAGAGCCCGACGCGGGGCTTGAACTCACAAGCTGTGAGATCGTGACCTGAGCAGAAGTCAGATGCTCAACCGACTGAGCCACGCAGAAGCCCCAACCTTTCTCCCCATTTAATCGTCATCCTAGTTCCAAGTCACCACCCACCCAGTTTGCCTCAGTTCCTCTCCCTTTCATTCATAGTCTCTCATGTGTCATGGAGTGTTTGTCTGTTATCCTTCTAGGGATTTGGGGTTTTATCGTAATGGCTATTCATTAATATACTTCCATGATCATCATTGTTTATGAAAATCTGAGGCATAAATTTCCTTTAAAGATTGATTCATTCTCAAAGCCTACTTCCTCCCTTTTCCTCAAGCAGAACAATGCTATTTTTAGATTAATAAAAAAAAAGATGCTTCAGGGTTGTGAAGATCTAAGGAAAATTTTCTCTTGATAAGTATATTTATGTATTAAGTAAAATTGACCCAGTTTCCAAAAATGCAACTGATATAGTTTCCCCCCCAAAATGAAAGATTAGACTGAATAAAAAAATTAATGGAGAATTCAACACACTTAACGTTACAGTATGCCTATATTATGAATAATAATGAAAATTGTGGAGTATTTGTTACCCTCAAGATATTTTAAAAATTAAACAATTTCAGGCACCTGGGTGGCTCAGTGGGTTGAGCATCTGACTCTTGATTTCAGCTCAGGCCATGAACCCAGGGTCATGCGATTGAGCCCCACATCGGGCTCCTCACTGAGTGTGGAGCCTGCTTCAGATTCTCTCTTTCTTTCTCTCTCTCTCTCTCTCTCTCTCTCTCTCTCTCTCTCCCCCACTCCCACTCTCTCTTCTCTCTAAAATAAATAAATAATTTTAGAAAAATCTTCAAAAGGAACTAAGTAATTTCTAATCGTTTAGAATTAACTGGCTCGGTTGATAGAGTATGCAATGCTTTTTTTTTTTTTTAATGTTTACTTATTTTTGAACAAGATAGATAAAATGCAAGTGGGGGAGGGGCAGAGAGAGAGGGAGACCCGGAATCCGAAGCAGGCTCCGGGCTCTGGGCTGTCAGCACAGAGTCCAACGAGGATCTTGAAATCACAAACCGTGAGATCATGACCTGAGTCTAAGTCAGATGCTTAACCAACTGAGCCACCCAGGCGCCTGCTAGACTGTGTAAACTCTATCTCAGGGTAATGAGTTCAAGCGTCACATTGGGTGTGGAGCCTACTAAAACATTAAAAAATTTCGAGGTACCTGGGTGACTCAGTTGGTTAAGCACTAACTCCTGATTTTGGCTCAGGTCATGTTCTCACAGTTCATGGGATTGAGCCCTGTGTCAGCACGGAGACTTCTTGGGATTCTGTCTCCCTCTCTCTCTGCCCCTGCCCCACTCATGCACACTCTCTCTCTCTCAAAATAAATAAATAAATTTGAAAAAATTAAACAATTTCTTTAAAAAATTTTTTTAAAGTTATTTGTTTGAGAGAGAGAGAGAGAGAGAGAGCACAGAGAGAGGCGGAGATAGAGAGAATCCCAAGCAGGCTCAGCACTGTCAATGCAGAGCCCAATTCAGGACTCAAACCCATGCACCATGAGATCATGCCTTGAGCTGAAACCAAGAGTCCAACGCTTAACTGACTGAGCCACCCAGGTGCCCCCAAATTAAACAATTTCTAAAAGGCTAATAAAAGACTTTTTTTTTTTTTTAACTTTTCTCTGAGGTTTTTTTTTTTTTTTTTGCAAAACTTTTTTTGCCAATGGACTACTAATGTTACATACCAGTAGGGGGCACTAAAACACTGCTTTTAAACATCATTAAAACTTTATCAAAGTGAATAAAGGACTTTTTGGCAATTTTTCTTTGCCCCTTCTCATTCATCAGAAAACAATGAAGGACATTGGAAAGGGAGAGAAACATCGTTCAGGTAGAAGATCAAAGCTAGCAAATAACCATAACTAAGTTTGAAAAGAATCATTTTCTGTGTAAAAGCAGCATAACTATGTTTAGTATGTTCAGTATTAGTGACTGTCTCATGAACATAAAACTTGATGCTAGCTCTCTGATGCCCCACAATGACTGTAGGCAATTACGCATAAGGATCCCCCAAATGGAAACAAATGGCAAGGCTCGATTGCATGTCGTCAGTGGCACCTCTTGATGGTCTAGAATATGTAACTTTTTATTTTTTTATTTTTATTTTTTAACATTTATTTTGAGACAGAGAGAGACAGAGCGTGAATAGGGGTGGGTCAGAGAGAGAGGGAGACACAGAATCTGAAACAGGTTCCAGGCTCTGAGCTGTCAGCACAGAGCCCGACGCGGGGCTCGAACTCATGGACTGTGAGATCATGACCTGAGCCGAAGTCAGATGCTTAACCGACTGAGCCACCCAGGCGCCCCTAGAATATGTAACTTTAAAAAATACTAGATTGGAATCGTTTTCAGATAGATGGTAGTTTGGGCCTGGAACATCTAGCTGTCCACTTGAGGAGTGGCAAGAGTGTAGGAAGAATGGCCAGATGACATTCTTGGGTGTTGCATGCCATATTTACCTGGGAAGGCTGGACTACTGGGGGCCTTGACTACTGGCTGGGATGATCAGCACCATGAGGTAAATGAACATCTTAAAAAAGTAGAGGGCTCAATTTTTTGCAGTGTGTATTTCTATGAGAACAGAGGTAACATCAAACCCATGCATTTCCCTTTGGCCATGCCACACAGCTAGAGAAAGTGTGCTGTATGTAGCCCAGCCCGAGGCATTTTGTCCTTTGTTCTACAAGTTTTAGTAGCATAGAAAGAAGCCAACAGCACAGAAAAAAAACTCCTATGGCTCTGAATATGTTAAGATTTAGCTCAAATAGGGTGCCCAGCCTGGGGTGCCTGGGTGGCTCAGTCGGTTAAGCATCTGACTCTTGATTTCAGTTCAGGTCATGATCTCACAGATCACGGACTCGAGCCCAGCGTCAGGCTCTGCGCCTACAGCTAGGAGCCTGCTTGGGATTCTCTCCCTGCCCCTCCCCCGCTCCTGTTTTCTTTCCCTCTTTCTCAAAATAAATAAATAAACTTAAAAAAAAAATACAAGTCCCAGCCTTGCTAGTCTCCTGTGGGGGTAAGCTTGGTGCTCTGTGCCTGCCAAGATGTTAAGAGCTCTCTCCGCAAGATAATTAAGCCTCAACCTCACAGGAGATGAGAGGACAGGAGATGAGAGGGGTTTAGATCCTGACATGGGAGTAGCTACAATAACCGAGCTGGTGGGAAAGCAACCATCTGTAGGGAGTGTCGATTTCAAAAGTGGGTTCTCAGAAGAGTTTTTCTCTTCTCATCCCGAGGAGGCCTGTGCTAAGATCAAGAGTAGGAAGGGAATTGAGTAAATGTTCTCCTCAGCCCAAACAGGTATATGGCAGAGGAATGGACAGTGTTGCTGTGGCCAAGGCTCAGAGATGGGGGTGACTGCCTGACAACTCACATTACCAAGTGCGATTCCATAAGGTCCAAGCTGGGGGAGGCCTGGGAGGAAGCCACAGAAGTTCACCTGGAGGGCCAGTGTTTACAACCTGGGTGGACTGGGTCTAACACTCACACGTCCCAGGCCCACTCTGGGGAAGACTGGTGGCCTTAGAGTGCCTCACGGCCACTTGGACCATGGAGGGCAATGAGCCTGAATGCACTCTGGGAAGTTGGGTGTGGGAGGGAGGAGCTTCGGGCCGGTTTAGTAGGATCCCACAAGGCGCTGCCATAACATCTAGTCTTGTGCTTGCCTTATTCAATAGGCTGGCCTTCCATTTCTTTTTCTTAAAAAAAAAAAATTTTTTTTTTAATTTTTAAGCAAATTCTCACCTAATGTGGGGCTTGAACTCACAACCCTGAGATCAAGATTTGCATGCTATACTGACAGCCAGTCAGGCACCCCAGCCTTCCTTTTCTCTCAGAGCCCCCCTCACCTATGTTTTTCCTCCAAACACTGCTTTTCCTAAAGCTGGTGTTTCTAAGGGCTTTGCAGAAGCCTAGGGGAGGCTAGAGAGAAGGCTCCAGGGGCTAGGAAAAGGTGAGCGGGGACCTCTTTTTCCTCCCATCCTTACTTGCCCACAAAATGGTTTACAGGAGGCAAAGGTGGACCTGTGTGGATGGCATAGTTGAGCCCTCATGGACTGTAGAGGTAAGACCAACTGATAGGGGCTATAAACCCCTGATGGAACTAAGACGACCATGGATTCCCACTCAACAGAGAACCCCTCTAAATATTTTCAAAAGGAATCACAGGCCCTGTAAACACGCCTCCAATGCATGGGGCTAATCCCACCTGCAAAGCACCTTCATCTAATTGTCTGAGCTGACCCCCCACAGCAGGTAGGCATTATCTTTCCCATAAAGGGATATCACTATCATTCAGATAAGGAAGCTACCTGGAGAGATAAGGGGCTGAGCTTGAATTCGGATCTTTTAACTTCCCCTCTGACTTCTACCTGATGTGTGCTGGGTTGGTGAGGAAGGATGAGAAGTATTAGATTCCTAATTAAGGAAGCCGCTTAGATTACTGGTGAAGAGCAAAGACTCTGGACTGCCTCAGTTAGTATTCCAGCTCTCACACCTGCTAGCTAGGTGACCTTGTGCCAGCGACTCAACCTCCCTGTGCCGCCATTTCCTCACCTGTGAGACAGTAATACTCCCTGCCCCCCCCCCCCAACCTAGGGTTTTGTGAAGATGAAATGAGTTTATACGGTACTGTGCTTAGAACAATTACCTGGCATAGTTTTCCTTCGGATGCTGACCATGCTGCTTGTTAATAAACCTAACATCAGCCGAATGGATTTGGTCGAGACCTTGGCTCTCAAATTTGTGTTTCATTGACTTAACTGTCTTTCTGGGTTAGGGCCCTTTAGTTCCTCAATGGGATGTTAAAAATCTAACCTAACCGTTGGAAAAACAGAACTGGTCATTTAGTTCAGTGCCTGCCCGTACAAAATGCCACAGACTGGCGGGCTTGAACAGCAGAAATTAATTTTCTCACAGTTCTGGAGGCTGCAAGTCCAAGATCATGGCTGATCAAGATCAGCAGGTTTGGTTTTTCAAAGGCCTCTGTCCTTGGCTGGCAGATGCCCTCCTCTCTCTATGTCCTCAAATCATCTTTCCCCTGTGCGTGCACATATGCCTCTGGGGTCTCTCCTGTGTACAAATTTCCACTTAAAAGATTGGATCTGGGGCCACCCTAACAACCTCATTTAATTACCTCTTTAAAGACTCTATCTCCAAATGCAGTCACATTCTAAGGTTCTGGGGGCTTGAATATATGGATTTGCAGTGGGGGTTCACAGTTCAGCCCATTACAGATTCATTAAGCAAAAACAAAACCAAAAAATCCAGATGAGGTTACATCAATCAAAGAATGGGACATGTGTCTTTTTTTTTTTTTAAATTTACTGATTTATTTTGAGAGAGAAAGTGAGAGTGGGGGAGGGGAAGGGAGAGAGAGCCCAAAGCAGGCTCCACACTGGCAGCACATAGCCCTACACAGGGCTCGAACTCATGAGCTGTGAGATCATGACCGGAGCCAAGGTGAAGAGTCAGATGTTTAACCGACTGAGCCCCTATTTTATTTTATATTAAAAAAAAATTAGTTTTAAGCAATCTCTACCCTTAACGTGAGGTTTGAACTCACAACCCCGAGATCAGGACTTGCATGCTGTACTGACTGAGCCAGTCAGGTGCCCCTACCCATTATTACTATTTTAATAATTTCTCCATCATGACCCATTTAAAAATAATTTTCCATTATGACCACTTTAAGAATTTGGTAGCAAAGGTAGCTAAGAAGACCCTTACTAAAAACCAACCTCTATGTCTTTAAATGTTTTGGGATAACATTTACAAATTCCTACCTTGACTGTGTGATTTTATCAACTTTTTTTTTTTTTTTTTAAATTTCAGGTCCACCTGACTTCTAATTTAAGAGGTTTCCATGGTTCTCATCAACTTTTTTTATTAGTGACTAAATTTGCTGTATGTTTTAATTGGGTTGTAAAAGTAAGGTGGCGATTTGTGATCTTTTAATAGAATCCTGGTACGTAACACATAGGAACATGCATGCACACACACACACACACACACACACACACACTGACATGTCGTTTTACAGCACCACTGCCAAGAATAACTAATCTAGGAATAACTGCAGAATCTGATAATACAGGTGGTGTTTCTTTTTAGAAATAATTTGTCTACATGAACAGACATGAGTCCTTTTTCATTTCAAAAGTGAGTATTAAAATTAAGCTACTGACTCCTTCCTAAATAAGATTTAAATAGTCTTTAAAAAAATCATACTAAAAAAAAAAAAAAAAAAGGATCCAGGACTTAGAAGCCTTATATTCCAAATCTATTTAAGTGGAATACTTATTGTTATTGTTGCTCTGTAGATTTTCTTTTCTTTTTTTGAGCAGGCTGATTTTGTAGGATGTTTTGTTTGTTTTCTCTTCATGAGAAAGTCACTTGTGTTCTGTTTCTATGTTTCTTAGATGCAACATCTACCTCTTACAAAATATGTTGAGGTGTCTAAGTGGGTTTAGTTTTTAAGAATTCTATTGTAAAGAAGAACCACAAAATACCAAAGACTATATTGTATCAATTCTGTATTGCGATTATTTTAGAGAAATTTTCTCTATTGTTAAAGTTGGGCTGCCTTTTGTGATAACATTATCTGTTGAAGTTGAAGCTGCCAGTAACATCATCAGCTAAACTCCCCAAATGAGTCAGCTAACTTTATTTTTAACTGCTTTTTAATTGTCTGCTGAAACTATCAAGAATAATAAGATTTCTAAGGCATTTATAGCAAAGTTTTGGTATATTAGACCAAATTAAAAGGTGGATCAAATGTTCCGAATCCTCAAGTCATTTTTATATATTGTTTTCTTTTTAAACTCAGCTGTAGGGCACGGATAGGTAGTAAAAATCCATGGTTTGAGATTTTTCCTAAATTCGTGCTATGATATTCCATGGGTATTACACGCATTATTTCTGAATTCACAAAAAATCGGTTGGATTTGGGCAAACGATGTTCATAACACTCAAATATGAAGGAGCCATCGTAGGCTTTAGAACAAATGTGAGTGATTTAGAAATTGTATGTTTACCTAAGTTAAAATAATTCTCAATGTAAGAAAAACCTACCCACGAGGTTGTACCGATGTCAAAGAACAAACATTTCGTCCCTGTTTCAAAGCACTTTAAGACATTATTTTAATCCTTACCTCATTGAGGTATGTAGGTGGCAAGTCATACCGAGATAAAAATTCAAAATGCACAATAAATTGAACATTGCGTAGGGAATGAAAGAGCTTCTTAGTTGATCACGCCTTGTTGATTTTCTGCTTTTCTTGGAAGATCATTGGTGCTTTCACTTTATCATATTTTGCATGTAGGGCCAACAAGCATCTCAGCACACTCGATAAAACGGCTACCAAATCTGTAAGAGAGCCACTACGTCTCCACAGTTTCCTCTTCACTCAAGCCCCGGTCCGACACAACCCCAGGAACGCAGCAGGACGTACTTTTATATTCAAGTGGAGGCTTTCGGCTCCTTTCTCCATCCTGCTTCCCCAGGCCTTATCAGGATTCTGATATGGCTGTGTCTATAATGAAAAGTGAAAAATCCAATCAAAGATAAAATATAGGGCTATTAAAGAAAAGAGATAATGTATTTGGATGATTGATTTTCCTTGATTATCATACAAAGATTGGCACTAATCTTCAACATTTGCTGGCTCTCACGGCAAGTTCAATGGGTCATTAAAACTAGGATATCTCCTGGAGATTCTAAAGCAGTGAGGAGTGATTTGCCTTTTGTGATTCATTGGCAATTGAAACTGTTCCTGGCTGAAAGGAAGGTAGCCACAGATAAGTTCTTCTGACTAATACTGACCGGTAGTCTGTGGTTTGTAGAGGGGGCTTTACTTCCCCATGACAAGAGAATGCGCCCTAAACCCTTAGCTAAAGGTTTTATTCACGCTTATGAGAACTGGGGGCATTGAGATATGACCCCATACCATTCCCCCAGTAGGGAGCTTTACAAATGTTTCTGATATTTTATGCTCACTTGATGGTGGAGGAGGCACTTTCCAATTCATGTTGAAGTTGACTTTAAAATAGAAAGGAACACAGGATTTTATTTGGTTTGCTTATAATATTGTTTATTGTCCCAGGAAAGTAGACCTTCAGGCTTTGACCAATCCCCGGCAGGTTCAGCCATAGAGCTGGATTTTAAATAATATAGGAGGAAGGCCTCCACCTGAACTGTAAAATACATGTTCGTGTGTTCTAATTTAAATCCAAGCTTCTGAAACTCAGATGAAACAAGGCTTTTAGGTAAAAATCCAATGCAAATGACCTTCTTCGGTAGGTAGGGATAGAGCTCAATCTAGTGGTTCAGTTTGGTTTGATGTGCTTTTATTCAGGATAAGAAGAGCTTTGGAAAGAGTTCCAGATAAGCCAACCATTCCGGAAGGGCTAGTTGCTCTTCTTGTATATGGTCCGTTCAAATAAGCAAGTGCTAATGGCTTGAAATCCCCCACATCATTCGAGTTATACAAATGCAAACATCAGCATTATTATTGTTATTTATGTTCTATCTCTAGGCTTCTCTCATTAACATAAACTCAACTGGTTTCAGGCAGAGCCGATTGCAGATAACCACCCCCCCCCCACCCCACCACCACCAAAATAAAGTCCCAAAGTCAATTTTCTGTTCCAAAAAACCCTGAATCATTGAATTAATCTCTGGTTAATTTCTAGTTCTCTTTAAAAGAATCCCAACATTTTATGGAGGCAGCAATTTAGTGTTAAACAGGAGATAAGCTCTGGGTTTTGATAATGGTCTACCTATAATTAGATAAACGTGTAAGATAAGACCGTAAGTAAGTTCCTTAGGTCTTTGTACCTCTGTTTCAATTTCTGTAAAATGCAAATCATAATGTCTCCTACATTATTGGGTGGTTTTGAAGACTCATTCAGATGAAAGCTGTTGAAAAAAATAGTCATTTTTATTCACCCTGGGGCACAAAGAAAATAACATTTATGTATATATTCTGATTCTGGGTAAAAAGTCATCTATGGCTTATATATGAACATATCTTGAAATAAAAAATATATGTTTATATTTGTCAATTTATATATCATCTTGTTTCAGATGATATGTAAATCTGAAAAACAGGAGGAAGAGATCTCACCAAGCTTAGTCTTGGATTGTGGAAGGATTTTTTCCTGTTGGATTCTTCCAGAGTGCAGACATGCAATATAGCTGTCAAATGTTCCGTTTTTAGTTTGTTGTCCAAACACAAACTCATTTAAAGCACACATGGCATCGTATGAGACAAATCAATTTCTCCTCCAGCATGATATCAGTGATCAACTCATTAGAAATTCCATTTTTAAATGTTAAACCTCAGAATATAGAATATTTCAATGTGTTTTAAAGGCTGTATTTACCACCAAATAGAAACCTGATACCCTAGAAAAATACTCACTATTCATCTATGTTTACTCTCTGGCACAGCAGACGTTGCATATGGGTGGGCCCTGTGAGTCAGCCAAATCTGAAATTTGATAAAACTCTTACCTCCTGTTTTTACACCTTAACTGATACAGTCAGTGACTATACATATCATTAAAAACACATGTACTCTACACAGTCATTACCTCTTGTTATTGATTCTTATCAACAAATGACAAGCAAAATGGTCAGTTAGCATAAAATGCTAACAGTTTCTTGTTCATTCTTTTATTACTGTCAAGGACTCTCAGGGGTAGCTTTGACTCCCTTTCCTTTCTAATGTTATGGAAATAGGGAGATTTTATTTGAAAAAAAAAAAACAACAACTGATTATTGTAAAGCAGCAATTAATTCTTACTGCTTAACTTGAACATTCAGACATATTAGTTTTCCAAGTAAATAAGTAAAATGCCTCGTTAAACTTCCTTTCTGCCAAAAATGTATTACCATCTGTGTTCTACATGGCAGCGTTTTCTTATTTAATACATATGTCCCCCCTTTTTTGGAAGCATGTGAAGAGCTTTAATATGACACAAAACAGAAATAAAATAGTGAAAACACATTGTGCTTAAGCACGGATGCAACATTCAGATTTGTGCCATTCAAAGAATTGGGATTTCATGTGCCATCCGTGAATTTTATGGCAATTCTATGAGTCCTTAATGTTAGAAAAAAATTTTAATGGTACCATTTACACAACTTGGAGTTTGGGAGAGTTATTTTATTGTCTCAAAGATAAAGACCTAGTGTTTATTTAAAATAGGTTGAATTTAAGGGGCGGCTGCTTCACTCGGTAAAGCATGCGATTCTCGATTTCTGAGAGGTGAATTCAAGTCCAACAGTGGTCAGAGAGGTTACTTCAAGAAGAAAAAAAAAGGTTGAATTTTAAATTAATTAATTAATTTACTAATTGATTAGTCAAAGTAGGTTGAACTTCATCAAACAGTCTGAAAATCTCTGGTTAGAAAGGTACTGTCATGAAAACCAATGCATGAAAACCAGTTTTGGCCTGAATGCTAAGAGGTCTGAATTCTGGTCCCAGTAACTGCACAGCCTTGGGCTAATCACTTAAATTCTCAGTGTCTCTGTTTTCTTACCTGTAAAAGGAGGAGTTTGTGTTGTATCAACAATGATCACCTATAAATCCATCACCCAGATACAATCACTGCTAACATTTCTTCCAACCTTTTAAATATTGTATCCCCAGGATCAACATAGTCACAATGTCATTACAAATGCTTTGTCTATTTTATTTTATTTTATTTTCTAAATGTTTATTTATTTATTTTGAGAGAGAGAGAGAGACAGCACGTGTGAGCGAGCTTGGGTACACAAGCCAGGGGGTGGAGGGGTGGAGAGAGAGAGTCCCAATCAGGCTCCATGCCTTCAGCACAGAGCCCTACCCGGGCTTGATCTCATGAACCGTGAGATCATAACCTGAGCCCAAACCAAGAGTTGGATGCTTAACTGACTGAATCACCCAGGCACCTCTCATTTTGTTTTATTTTATTTTATTTTATTTTATTTTATTTTATTTTATTTTATTTATTTTATTTTATTTTATTTATTTTACTTTATTTTTAATGTTTATTTTTGAGAGAGAGAATGTAAACGGGAGAGGGGCAGACAGAGAGGGAGACAGAGGATCCTAGCAGGCTTTGTGCTGTCAGTGCAGAGCCCGATGTGGGGCTCCAACTCACCAAACAAAAGATCATGACCTGAGCCCACGTGGGACTCTTGACCAACTGAGCCATGCATGCGCCCCTCACTTTATTTTCAACGACTACATAAGATTCTACCTTACGGAGATGCCATTATTCATTTAACCATTCTGTACTGCTGCTCATTTAAATTATCTACAAATATATTTTAGTATTCCTGTAGAGATCCACAAGTAGTCTCTCCCTAACACTTCAAAGTGAGGGAACAAGTTTATTGAAAGTAACAAACTTTGGCTCTTCATAACTGAAAATATTGATGATCTGGTTCATGATTTGCCCAATGCCTCTCTCCAGTTACAGGTTAGTAAGCATTGTCTTTATTTGTGGCAGGCAAATAACCTGATGCAGGTTGTGGCTTTTGTCCGTTTGAGGCAAGATATCTAAACTGCAAGCTTGGTGGCCAAAGCTCATACTCCCAATGCCTGTGGACGGCACATTTTATTTAGCTTTTCTAGCTCATCTTATTTTTCTTCGAAATTGATGATAATATTTCAATTTTTTCCTGCCTTAGCATTCCTAGTATCGACCAAATACTTTGTGTGTGTGTGTGTGTGTGTGTGAGTGTGTGTGTAATTCCTCCAAATAAATATGGTTAATATGCATTGGTTATTTAAGAGTATCATAGCCTTAACTCTGACATCGCAATCGTATAAAAGAAAAGAAAATAAACTGTGCACTCAAGGAATTTGCCATCAAAACGATGTACCCTAAGAGGCACAGTACCTGGTATCTACATGGTAGGCACTCTATAAATATTTGTTGGAACAATAACAAACTCCAAAGGAAATTATCCCTCAGGGAAAAGAAATGACTCCTTCTACCATTGCCATAGCTACTTCTTAGTATGTCAGGTTTCAGGACATTGGTTTAAGAACCTGAAGCTGTGTTTTTTCAGATTATTTTCTACGGACAAAGTGAAGAAAGGCTGTTTTAGGTTGATAGCAGTACCTCTTAATAATGTAGACAATGGGGTGCCTGGGTGGCTCAGTTGGTTAAGCGGCCGACTTCGGCTCAGGTCACGCACGATCTCACGGTCCGTGAGTTCGAGCCCCGCGTCGGGCTCTGTGCTGATAGCTCAGAGCCCAGAGCCTGTTTCAGATTCTGTGTCTCCCTCTCGCTGACCCTCCCCTGTTCATGCTCTGTCTCTCTCTTTCTCAAAAATTAAAAAAAAAAAAAATAAATAATGTAGACAAAATGGTGGAAATGGGCAATGGTTGGGGAAAGGGAATGTGAAGTATGAAGCTAAATGCCATGCCTGAAAAATAAACATCCAGACCTTTCATTTACTCATTAAATCGGACTTAAATGACCCATTTTGACATGTAAGAATTGAAACCAGAGATCAGGGTGTTGGTGGTGAGGGGTAAATGCAGAAGTTTCTGCCAGGGAGTTGATGGAAGGCAACCATCCCTCAGTCTTCCCATCAAGGATGAGGCAATAATTACCCTGCAAACCAGGCAGAGAAAAGAACACATTGGTTTGTGAGATGGGCTTTGTGATGATGCGTTTCCTTTTTCATTTTAATTGCTCTTACCTGACATGAAACCTTTTTCTGCCCAGTTGGGCCATGTGTACCAACTAGTGAGTGATAATCATTAGAAACAGCCTTCAAAGCAGAGGGCTACCACAAAAAATACTGAAGAAAAGAAATGAGCTTCTTTCTCTTAAGCAGAACCAGTGCCAACCTAAATACTTTGGCATCCTTCACAGAGAGAAAACGGGTACGCTTTTGACTAAAAAACCCCAAACCACTTCTTGTAATCTTCTTCCTTTCGTTATCTTCCTGTCACCATCATCTTCTTGTGTCTGCTTTTCCAATCTTTTAAATCAAAACTTCATTTAGTTCAGTGCAATTCATTTAACTAAAATTACTAAAATCTGAGGAGTGGACTGGAAGGAAATATACCGCAGAGTTTTATACAGTGGTTGTTGCTATATTGGAACTGCAGGTATTTCTAATTTTCTGTGTGTCCAGAAGATTATTGATGGGAAGGCCGGAAACTGGGGTTCCAGCTCTGGCAGCACCGCTAAGGTCTGTGTGACCTTGGACAAATCAGCCTCTGGTGGGGTTGGGAGGGGGGCTCAGTTTCTTCGTGGAGAAAGTAAAGGAGGCCACCGAGGTGACCCCTGTCTACTTTCAATTGTAACATTCTGTGGTTCTAGCTGGAAAGAAAGTTTAGCAGGATACAACCCTCATGGAGGGCAATTTGACTGTGTGTCTCCAAATTACAAATGCATTTAACTGCCGACCCAGTGATCTCTTTTCTGGAAATTCCTCCTGTGTATATACTTTCACAGATGCAAAATGAGTTATGTAAGGTTATTCATTACTGAATAGCTCCTACAAGCTAAAGATTGGAAACAAGCCAAATGTTCACCAGCACCCTAAGGTTCAGTAAATTGACGCATACAATGGTACCGTAGGCAGCTAGAAACACCTTTTATCATACCTTCAGTTTTTTGGAACTATGTGTCTGGGACATTGGCGCTATAAGTATTCTGTGCCTGTTTCCGGTCAAATTTTTTATTTTTATTTAAAAAATATTATTTATTTTGAGAGTGAGAAAGAAGGAGAGGGGCAGAGAGAGAGAGAGAGAGAGAGAGAATGCCAAGCAGGCTCCAGACTAGTTAGCGCAGAGCACGACATGGAACTCCATCCCACGAACCTCGAGATGGTGACCTGAGCTGAAATCAAGAGTCCCACGCTCAACGGATTGAGCCACCCAGGCGCCCCTCAACTCAACTTTTTTTTTTTTTTTTTTAATGTTTATTTATTTTTGAGACAGAGAGAGACAGAGCATGAACGGGGGAGGGTCAGAGAGAGTGGGAGACACAGAATCGGAAGCAGGCTCCAGGCTCCGAGCCATCAGCCCAGAGCCCGACGCGGGGCTCGAACTCACGGACCGCGAGATCGTGACCTGAGCCGAAGTCGGCCGCTTAACCGACTGAGCCACCCAGGCGCCCCCAACTCAACTTTTTTTAAAAAAAAGACCAAAAAAAAAAAAAAAAAAAAAAAAACCCCACCACTGTAACATCCAAACAAGGCAGGATAGTCCAGATTTCAAGGACCTGAGGAAAGTCTGTAAGAAAACTGCCTTAACCAAATACTCTCCTCCGACGGAAGCCATGAAAAACCGGAATTGAAAGGAAGGCAAGGCCAAATTTGCAGCTGGTTTCCTTTGCCAAGAATGATGCACTAGGGCACCGCCTATTTGTAGGGTGCGGCCATCCGAATGGGGGCTGCCTCTGCAGAGCTTACTTGAGGCTATCAACAGTTCTGCATTAGCGCCTTCCTTTGAGCTCGTCGTCCGGGTTACTGAGGTCCCCTAGCGGCTGGCAGAGGAAGCCTGAACCATCTAAATTTGATAGTAAATGCAGAGACCACAAGAGGAGGAGGGTGGGAACCACCTCTATCCTTAATCCATCAGGCTCACGACCTTCCTCTTCCCTGCCCCTCTCCCCCATTTATCAGTAGGAAGCTGTGATAAGTGGGTTGTGAAGAAACAGGGGCCTGAACTAGGGAGATGATAGCGAGAATGTAAAGAAGAAGTAAATCTTAGTTCTTTCAAACTTTCGTAAATGAGGCCTAATTTTCTTTAGATGCCACTTTTCAATTGAAGAGTTACCTGTAAGAGAAAGGGGATTGTAAAAATAATTGGGAGCTGTCATTTTGGACAAGATATTTAAAACCCTACTGTCAATCTTCCATCCTAAGTGATCCCATCCCTCTGAAAGGAAATGCCTTCCTTATGCCTCCTGAATAGGCAAAACAAAACAAAAAACTGTTTCTTGAAAACTGTTTCTTTTGCTCCCCGAGACACAAGGGCCATTGTCTTTCTGCCTTTGGCCCCAATGATCTCGACAGGACGTCCAGGACCTGGAGCCCAGATGGGGAAAGGTGGGGGGGGGGGGGGAAGTTGACTGGCATTCGAGGCAATTTAAAGGAACCTAGGGGTGGGCAGGGCTCACCCAGGCTTTGGTTTTACCCCTCTTGCGCTGTTACTTGCAATCTCACTACTTCTATCCTAAATAGCAAAGAAATGACAAGCAAGCCGTTGAACTTAATTAGGGGTACATAATAAAGTGACAAGGTTCTCTCTAAGTGCTCTTCTCTGACCCCTTCCCCGCCGCCCCTGGACCATTAGAGTCTGAGGTTCCCGCGCAGGGGAAGATGATCCCACAGAGGGCACTGAAGTCTAGGATGCTTTTGGGTCTGTGTGTGCGTGTGAAATAGGATTGTCTTCGGCCCGGCTGAGTCTCTTTACCTCATTTCTAGCCTTTTAGGTCAAGTGTGGCGTCAATCCAGCTGGGCTGCCGCTGGGCTGGACGCCTGGCCCCCGACTAGACCGAACCTGCAGAGGCTCAGCTCTAGGGTACGAACAGGTGGGCTCGAGGCGCGGAGGCGGCGGGGCCGGCGCCCGCCGCGCGGACTGGACCGCCGGGACCCAGGTGCGGGAGGGGCTTGTGCAGCCCGCGCGGGGGCTGGAGGACTTGACAGATCGCAGGAAAATAAAACAAAAAACAAAAACAAAACCCACCGACTTCCCCACGTTCCTCTGCAAAAAATCGTGGGTGGAGTCGAGAAGGGGGCGATAGAGTAGAATTCCGCAAGGCCGCCTCCGCCCGCCCACCCAGTGCCCGCGAAGCGAGGAGCGTCCCCCTGGGCCCCGCCCCGCCCCACTTCGGGCCCCGAGCGGAGGTCGAGGCGAAGAAGCGAGCGACTTGTTCCACTCGAGCTTCTCGAGTACTCGGCTTTGCTCTTCAGTAGTAAACAAAGTGTCGCCGCCGCCTCCACGCTGGTTTGCCTCCTAGCAATCAAAACACTGAGAGGGCGAGAGACTCACAGAAATACTTGAGAATTACCAGAAAATAATAACAGAGATCCAAAAAAAAAAAAGAGACAGAGAGAGAGAGAGAAAGAGAGAGAGAGTGTGTGAAAGAGAAAAACATCCCACTACCCCCCACCAAACCACTGCCGCCTCCCGGGTGGAAAACCGGCCCCCGCCCAGGCGGGCGACCACTGGCTGCCTGGGCGGCGGCGCCGCGCGCTCATTGGTCGCGTGCGCTGTCAGTCAGGGGCGGGCCGGCGCGCGCGCCGCCGCGGGCGGGGGGCGGCGGCAGATCCCGTAAGTCGGGCGGCAGCGTAGTCGCTGCAGCAGCCGCCGCCGCCGCCACATTCAACAGGCAGCAGCGCCGCGGTCGCGCCGCCGGGAGAGCGAGCGGCCCGCGGCGTCCGTCCTCCTTCGGTCCGCAGGCCCTGTCAGCAGGAGTTCGGCGCCGACTGCTGCCCGACCCGGCGACTCTGGCCTGCAGTCCTGCCGGTGCAGCGAATCTGGAAGAGCCTAGATGTTGATGGACCCGCGAAGTTAAGTTCTGGGCTCGCGCTACTACTCCGCCGCGCCTTCCTCCCGGTTTTCGTCGGCTCGAGGCGCCGACCTCGCCCCCCCAAATCTCGGACCGGCTCTTCGCGCCCTCTCCCCCTTGGCTCCCTGTGCTGCTCTCGACCCTTTGGCTCTCCCGCGGTTGGGGGAGGGGTGGGGGTCACCATGGCCGAAGCGCCCCAGGTGGTGGAGATCGACCCGGACTTCGAGCCGCTGCCCCGGCCGCGCTCGTGCACCTGGCCGCTGCCCAGGCCGGAGTTTAGCCAGTCCAACTCGGCCACCTCCAGCCCGGCGCCGTCGGGCGGCGCGGCAGCGAACCCCGACGCCGCCGCGGGCCTGCCCTCGGCCTCGGCGGCCGCTGTCAACGCCGACTTCATGAGCAACCTGAGCCTGCTGGAGGAGAGCGGGGACTTCCAGCAGGCGCCCGGGTCCGTGGCGGCGGCCGCAGCGGCGGCGGCAGCGGTGGCGGCGGCGGCGGCCGCAGCTGCCGCCACCGGGGGGCTGTGCGGGGACTTCCAGGGCCCGGAGGCGGGCTGCTTGCACCCGGCGCCGCCGCAGCCCCCGCCGCCTGGGCCGCTGTCTCAGCACCCGCCGGTGCCCCCAGCCGCCGCCGGCCCCCTTGCAGGGCAGCCGAGAAAGAGCAGCTCGTCCCGCCGCAACGCGTGGGGCAACCTGTCCTATGCCGACCTCATCACCAAGGCCATCGAGAGCTCAGCCGAGAAGCGGCTCACGCTGTCGCAGATCTACGAGTGGATGGTCAAGAGCGTGCCCTATTTCAAGGATAAGGGTGACAGCAACAGCTCCGCGGGCTGGAAGGTGAGTGGCCTCGGGACGCACAGCCGGACTGGGAGGGGGCGCGGGGACTCTGCCTCCACCTGAGGTCGTGGTGAGGCAGATGAGAGGGCGGCTGTGGAAGTTTGCTTGGGCTGAAAGTGCAGGGCACGCGGGCAGCGCGTGCAGGGAAAGCTCGAGAAGTGGCAGATGTGAGTGGTGGGCTTGCCCAGGACCTGTCGGGGGACAGGAATAAGTGTGTGTGCGCGCGCTCAAGTGAGAGTTGGAGCGGGACGGGGAAAAGGGGCTCATTTGGGAATTAGGGAGTGAAAAAAAGTAACGGCAAGAAGTGGACATAAGAGCGAGCCGAAAAGTTCACCGCCAGTGGAAGGAGGAAGGGGTTTACTGGGAGCTGCTCCCCCACGGCCGGCGAGGACTCTTGTCACCGCTTCTTTTACTCCAGGACCTTTAGGGGGTGAGGGCGGCTCCTCTCCGTCGCCGCGACGCGCGTTCCCCCAGCCTTGGGCTGCGCCGAAGAGCCGTTTCCGCCGCACTGGGCGGAGGAGGGCGCCGGGAGGCTCATCGGGGGCCCCGCCGCCGGGGGACCGATCTGTAGGTGGAAGGGACAGGTCGCGAGTCGGCCCTTGGCAGCGCAGTTTTTGGAGGCCGGTGTGCATTTTGCTTTGTTTTGATTTTACCCGAAGTGGCCTCGAGTGCAGGGGGTCGGGCGCGACGAGCCCGAGGTAGTGCATCCGACACGTGCGAAGAGACGGCCACCGCCTGCGGAGCGCGGGCGCCGGGCCGCGCCGGGCGAGCTAAAGTTCAAGTGTGACCCTCGGCGGGGGCGGAGGCGGGAGCGGGAGCTGCGACGGCGAGGGAGGGGCCGCAGGCGTAGGAAGAGAGCGTCTTTAAAGGGCCAGCGCGCTGGGGCGGTGCGCGGTTCCCGGCCCGGCCGCGGGGCTGCGAGGCCAGTACTTCTCTACGCAGGGAAGTGACCCCAAACTTGGCCTCGCCCATGGTCTGGTCTGAGGCTTTTACATAGGCACGGGGAGGCTGCCTTGGGTGACCAGAGCTGGGGATGTGTGTACCTTCTTTCTCACTTTGCCGCCTCATTGTTACCGAGCGTGGAGGTACAGATCCCAGAGGCAGGCAGGGGGCTTTGTGACAAGTGTTTTCGGGGAGTCGGAGTGGAGGTGCGCATCAAAGCAGTTTGTAGGGCCGTCCTGCCACAAGAGAGGACCGTAGATGAGGGGCCTCTGGTCCTTTTTGTCTTTCAGAGAGGGAGACCCGGAGAGACGCAGGATGGGGGCAGGTACTTCCCTACTAGGAGACTGAGAAGACCCCGGGGCTCTCAGGAGGAGAGGCTGTGGGGAGGCCTCCCGGGGGTGCATTCTCCTTTGGCCTTCTGAAGCTGACAGTTTCTCGCTGTCCCAGGTGGAGGGATCGATGTGAAAGTTTAGTGGAGAACTTCCTCACTCCTCGGAACTTCTTCCTCACCCCTAATCCTGACTGTACAGCCTAATAAAGATTGATCTTTGCTGCGCAATTGGTTACTCCACGGTTGTTTTACATACACTGTCATGCCTGTGGTTAATGTGTGTCAAAAAGGTTAAGATACTCCTAACGTATTGAGGTTCCTGGAGAAGGAGCCAGGATATTATTTTTTCCAAAGTGTGTTTTAGAGTAAACGTACCACTTAATAATGTCATTACTAGGCGTTAACATGTTATTTTACCAAGTGTTTCAGAAAGGTACAGTGCTTTCTTTTAAGCTTGATATGTATTCTTTTAAGTCACAAAATCAAGATTGTCTGCCAAATCCAATTTTACTTAACATTTGAATTTAAGACCTGACTTGCTCATCTATCAACCCTACTTGAGCTATTTATTTATAAAGCGTTTGCCATTTAAAAAAAAAAAACACAAGTTTTTCAAAGTACGGTGTGTACTTACACCATTCTTTTAGGTCCTTGGAAATGGATACAATCTACTTCAGCTTGCTGGAGTGCCTTTCTTCAAAGATGGAGAAGGGCGATGTTTGGGATTATTTTTAGTTTTGCCTCTCATATGGCCTTAAATCAGATTATTCTTCTTAAACTAGGAATACAACCCAAACTTTCAAGTTAAAAACAAAACAAAGATTCTAAGGCCAAAGCAAACCCCCAACCATTTTTATTAGGTTTTTGTTCTAATTTTTTTTTGCCAAAATGCAATTATAATTTTATTTTTAAAAATACACTTTTCAGAGCTAGAAGAGCAATTAGAATCGTTGGTATCTGTTCACAATTGGAGGCCCACTGACTGCTCCCAGTGGCAACCAAGTGGGGCTTTGGGAGGAGCGGGCTGCCGTTCTCAAGTGAGTAAATGTTTCAGGTGTAATGAGAGTCCGTTGGTGGAAGTCAGATTACAGCAAGTGCATTTTCACTTTGAGTAAAGGGATATTTTAAGAAGAAAAGAAACAGCCTTAAGTATTCTAAGTCATAACTAGTCTTTTGGTTCGAGTTTTCATAAAAATGAGTTACTTGTTAAAACCAAGTTTTTCAGATTTGAAAGACTCCCTTGATTTAAAGGTTCGTAAAAGGGAGAAATTTTACTATGACTTTTAGCTTTAAAAATCGAGTCCTAAAATGCGAATCAACCAAAACCTAACTATTTTAAAACTTAGGAGAGGCTGCTTTGGAACTAAATATTTCCTGTGATTTACTGGTGGGAATTAGATTGACCCTTTAATTAAATATAGTTGCTTGTGCTTTACTTTCTGGGGCCTGCCTGAGGATTTGAAAGTGGTTTTCATGGACGGAATAGTTGAGAAGGTGTTAAAGAGTTCATAAACTTGTAGTTCCTTAGACACTGGTTATATTTGTCAGATACGCATTTTGTATTTATAGAGATGGTACCTTACATGTGCTTTACAGTTGTTTTAATATCGGCTATAATTATCATAAGGTTACACTCAAAGTGGAAGCTAAGACTTTTGGAAAACCCAGGATCTTTTAAACCATGTACACTATTTATAAATAGTGAAACTTCATTTCCATGACCTTTTTTTTTTTTTTTTTTTTTTTTTTTTTTTTCTTCCCCTCCCACATAGAAAGCTTTCTAGAGCTTGGGAACTAGTATTGTGAGCTCTGGTTCTGTCCACCCCCCCCCCTCTTTTTTTTTTAATGGCAGTTTTAAGTTGACTCTTGTTTTTTGTTTTGACACTATTTGGAGCACTTCGGTTAAAAGAATGCTTTGACAAGTGAGATATCTCAGATGTTCCTTATTTTGCAATGACATTTCTTTAATTTGGCTTATGAACTGACAGTACTATTTGTGTTTAAAAACTCGTATTTTGTAATTAGGGTTTGTAATCTGCAGGTGAGTTATTTAAATAGCCACAAAGTCCCTAGCACAGGGATGATAGATGCTTTCTTGCTGCAGTCACTTTTGATTTAGAGAATGACCTCTTTAAAGGTGAGGCCAGCTTCTAGATTGTTACTGAAATTACCTTAAAAGAAAACCTTTTTTTTTACAGTGGGGTGAAAATGTCAATATCTGTATTTGGGGAAGGGAGCATGTGGTAAGAGAATTAAAAATGAGTAAGGGAATTATGCAGCCAAGTGTGATATCATATTTACTAAAGGCTGAAAAAGGTATGTGGGACTGACGTAACAGGTCTTATGGCTGGCATGTTTTTTTTTTTTTTTTTTTCAGAAATTCCAAAATTGATGTCAAGTGTGAATACCTTAATTGATAATTATAAGAATTTTATTTTTATTTTACTTGTGGATTTGTGGCAGATCCTTGGAAGAGAGTGGTGACTTCTATTTTTGACTTTTTTCAGCTTTTATTTTCTTGGGGTGGCAAACATTTGAATACTGGAAAGAAGGCATTTTTAACTCATGTAAATTTTAAAGAAGGTTAAAGTTCATTGAGACAACCCCCCCCCCCCCCCTTATTGAGAGTCTGTCACATTGGCAGTGGACACAAATGTGGCTAGGATACCATGCACTGCACAGGGAATCTTTTAAGGGGACATATAAACTGGGGAGGAGGGAAAGAATACTCAGTGGTGAGTTAGAATCCCTGACAGGCTGGACATGTTCTCTCTGTCCTTGTGCCTTTTCATCCAGCCTCCTAAACTACAATTCTGTATGATTTTTCTAAGACAGCAGCTGTCTGTATTTGCCTGGAATTTCTTTGGAGAGCCTGAATTATTTGCATTTTTCTAGAACACTCTGCCCTTGGAAACTACCCAGTACCTTGGCATCATGGGAATTTAATCGGCTGGGTTTTTTTTTTTTTTTTTTCCCTGCGTGTGCCGTAACTTTGGGGCTTCCTGGAATCCTCTTGGAGAGGCAGGATAAACCCCATGGTGATTAGAGCAGTTTGTAGTTGTACTGAGCCTTAGAGCATTGAGTGAGCAAAGTGGATTTAGCCCAGCGTCTCTGCAGTTCAGCATTTGCCTCGGCCTTCTTAGTAACAGCTTGCAGAGACTTGCCTTTGCCCCATCCCCTGGGACCTTCCTTGGGTTAGATAACCACCTTTTCTTGGTGTGTACAAAATTCTGAAGTTGGTATGGGCTGCTCCTCAGTTGTCAAACAGGATTGGATGAACTTGAGAAAGTGTTTCTTTTGGTGTCTGAGGGGTGACGGTTTGTGTTCCAGTGGATATACTGTATATAAGTGTACCGAAGCCTGGAAGAATTGTCCCTTTTTGCTAATTCTTCATTAAGACTAACAGAACTCAGTGGCACATAAATTCTTTGCAGAAAATTACTGCTTGTTATTTGTGGTCTTCTAAGGAACATACGAAACAAGAAAATGGATTTTTGTACATTAGTGATTTCATATGGTTCAGTTTTTAACATCCACCCTCCTATTGGCATCCCACTCCACTCTGTCTACCTATGGTTTATAAATTTGTGGGTTAAGCACTGCAAATATTGAGGCTTGGTTTGAATTATTCTTGCCACTTGGAAAGCTTTGGGGCTGCTTTCCCTTTTTTTTTTTTTTTTTTTTCCTCTTTTTCATTCATCCTCATGTAGCTTTGACATAAGCTGTTAAAAAAAAAAAAAAAGCAAACTATTTTTGATATTGTGCCAAATAAGATTAGAAAGCTAAATCTGCAATCCCTTTCCAGTTTATTATTTGGTGAATTTTCACCTTGATGCATTATTAATATTAAATAAGGACATACATTCAATATGTGTTCTTTATTTCAGGCCATATTTATTACAAAAAAAAAAAAAACGAGATGGGACTGTGTGATGAGCTTCTATACCCCCGATTTTTGGTTTCTCATGATTGCTTGAGCTTGTAGTCTTTACGGTCAGAGTTCACCAAGGCTGGCAGGGGAGTGTCTAAGCCTTCCATTTTCTCAGTTTTCCGTTGACCACCCCCTCTGTAGAAATCCCTTTATTGGAGACTGGGTTACATTGGACTTTCTTCATCCCTCCCCTGCTTTCATACTGCTTTCTCCTCCAGTTGGTTCATTCATTTTTTTCTTCTGTGCTCAATCCTAAAGATAACCTCAGGACTAGTTGTGGACTTTTTCTCTGGCTCTTTCCTAGGTAACTGACTCCATCTATTGTCCTGTGTCTCCAGTTACTTTAAAGGCCATAAGTGTCCCACTTTCACCTCAAATTGAACCTGTCTAAACCCAAGCACGCCATATTTCCTCTTACTCTCAGATAAGGTTCCCATCTTGAGTTCCCTGATTCGGTTAATAGTCTGGTTAACCTTTTCCCTAGTTTTCAGACTTGGATGCCCTTTTCAGCATATTCTTCTCATGCTTTTTGGTGCCCCCAAGTCTGTCAGCTCTTCTGTCTCAGTCTCTTGAGACATTCTTTTCACGACCTCCACTCATTCCCCTAGGTTAGGCCTCTTATTTCAGGTCCAGACCATCCTGTCCCCAGCACTTGGATCATCTTGTGCCTCTACTGCAAGTTCTGAAAATTTTGCTTAGTCTGCAAAGCTCATGTCCTTTCCACCAACTTCCAGTCTTGGTTCCTGCCTGAAGGCATTTTTGCCTTCTCTTAGTGAATGTCTGGTGATTTCTTAATTCATGTTGCTGTATATTGTAATTTGACTTTAATGTCTGCATGTTATATCATGTCCGTTATATAGTAAATATGTGGTTGGGAAGAAATTTTTTCTTGACCCATGGGTCTTTTATATTTCAGCTTTCTGTGTGTTCAAAACGTGATAATGTTTTTATTAGTATTACTAAAGAACAATGATTATTTTCCACAGATGGTTACGGTATTTTTATTAATTTTTTCTATTTGTTGAATAATTATTGTATACAAGATGTCGTATTAGATGCATCTGAACGATAGAAAAATGATTCGAATGTGATCCTGTAGGCAGGTTAGGTATGGCACATAAATCAGTGTAGTTAGTCCACAGTAGAGAGGGTTAAGTGTCTTTGAGAAAAATGGAGTTCTGTGTTGGCTATTGAGGTGGACCTTGCAAATGGGATGTTAGTCTCCCAAGATTTCATTATAAAATTTTCAAATGTTCAGCAAAGTTGAAAGAATTCTACATTGAACATCTGTATACCTGCCATCTAGTTTCTACTTACTATCATTTTATCATACTTGGTTTTATCAAGTAACTAACCATTGGCATATCCACTTTTCTATATATATATTGATTTTCAAAATGATGAACTGGCATTTATAAAGGCGTGAAAATAAGGGAAGCATCAGCTTCTCTGAGTAATGGCTATATGACACACAGGAAGTTTAAAAAGTATAGGGTAGAATATCGTCAGATGGAAATTGAACTTTATATGTATTAGAACACATTTTTCTATGAAATTATATGTTTTTATAATATAAGAAGTTATGAAAATAGGGTCACATTTTTAGTTTTAAAAATTCAATTTTGTAGAAATGTTCCTGTGAATATAGAAACCCATGGAATGCAAGTAAAGCCAGTGTACTGCATTGGGTTTAAAATTTACATGCAGAATTTGATAATGGAACATGGCACATATTACATAATTGACTTAACATGAAGAGTAGGTATTTCCAAAATATTTAGCTTTTTGCTTGGTCTGTTCCTTAAAACTAACCTTCAGGGGCGCCAGGATGGGCCGTGGATGGAGCATGCAACTCTTGATCTCTGATCTCTGGGTGGTGAATTCTGGTGAATTTGAGCCTCACCTTGGGGGTAGAGTTTACTTAAAAAGACAAATAAACAACAAAACCTAACCTTCATACTGCCCTGTCCTGGGAGCAGAGTGATTTAAATAAAGATGGGTCATTGTTGAGCATAATTCTTGTGTTTTTGAAAAAACAGAAATTTCTTTTTTTTTTAGATCATTATTTGAAATATTTTGACGAACCTTTATACCATTTTCCATAATGGCTGCACCAGTTTACATTTGCACCAAAAGTGCATTAGGTTTCCCTGAAAAAAGAGAAATTCTAAAGTTGGAGTCAGCAATCTCAAAATATACTTAGGACAATCATGAAGAAAATTTATATTGGCTTAAAAAGATGCTTTCAGATTTAAATGTCAGTTCTAATATTGCATTAGCTAAATCCTAGAAATCCTCGATAGCTTTCTCATTGTAGTTTGTCTTTACCACTAACCTTGTATAGGAATGAATGTTATAATGAGATTGTTCAGTGGATCCAGAGGAAGTTAAATCTGGATAGGCTAAACCCAAAACTGATGTCAGGCCGATATATAACTGAATGCATTCCAAATACTTGTGAGTGAGCCTGGCTAGCTCATGGAGAACCAAAAGATTTATGTAATAGAAACTGTACTGTGGCATAGCAAAAAGGCACAGATACAGATCTTTAAGCTTATTGGCCATGTTAGAAATAACAAGTGTTGGAGAAATGTAGAAAGCTATTTTGCTAGTATGTACATATTTGTGGTAGCAGACAGTATCATTTAGAAGGTGTCTTACTTTGGGGAGCCAGGGACAGGGAAACAAAAACAGATGAAGAAAGAGCTCACTTGGAGGAATTATTAAATTTGTAAGTTACCTAACACATGGACAAAGTAGCTTTCACAGCACACCAGGATATCATGCTTGTGTGATTGCTAGTGATCAGAAGCACTAGGAAACAGTATGTAATTGGCCAGTCTGATTTTTTCCCACTGTTAATGTTTGTGGATCCAGTGAGGTTCAGAATTGCCACTCATCTTTGAGAGATATGTAAAACATCTTCATCCGATAACTTATGTCTTATCTTAGTTCTGATTTTGAAGGGGAGAAGTGTAGGCTTATTCCTAGGCTTCTCTCCTGGGAGGAGAGGCAGAGTCAATTTGTAGATCTGTGGGAGGACCGGTCATTTTTTCTAAGGTAGCCTGTCCCCTGTGGACACGACGTCACATGGGTTCTTCAGTTCTTAGGGCTGGTGGGTGGCACATCTGTCTTAGAAGAGACACCTCTAAAGCCTGTGCTGCATTGGTCTGCACCGCAGCACCTGTGACCTGGGATGTGCTGTTAACCTCTGACAACCCACGCTCCTCTTACACACTGCTGCTGGGCAAAGACACGAAGTCTCAAGACTGCCACCTTTTTGAGTGTGACCTGGTTCCAACATCTCTAATGTGGATCCTTGAGACCTAACAAAATCTTACTCTGCCTTAACTTTTCGCCCTAGATGATATTGGTCTTAAGTTACAGAAGTGACCCTCATGCTAAATCCTGTGACCTTGAAGGGTGTGGAGCTGCTGCTTAACTCCCCTGAGTAAAGCAGTGCTGTTATGTGAAAGAGGGTGGGAAGAGAGTGTGGCCCGTTTTCTTTTTGTGTGATTAAACATATTTCTTGGATAAATAGATTTTTCTCAATCGCCATTCCTCGCAGATCTGGAAAATGGGTCATGGTTTTGTGAATGTCTTATATTAGAGATTCGATATGCAGCAGAGTTGGAAAAAAATGTTTTTCTCTTTACAACCCTGATCCTGAAGTTGTTCTAGAACTGCTTTCGCGTGGCTGGTGAGAGGCCTCCTGTTACTGGTTTGCTGAGTTAACAGTTTGAAAGGAGCTAAGCAAACCTGACATCAGGAAGGGAGGGGAGGGGACCTCCGTGGCTGCATTTATTTTATAACTGCAGTAGGAAAGTCTCGAAGAGCATGATTAACCCTCTGAGTCTTGTTTGGGTTCTAGCCAAGAGAGAAGGTCTAATGGAGGAAGGAGGAAGATGAGAACCAGCTTGGATTATGTGGGAAGATAAAGATCTTTTCGGTATCTCTCAAATAGTTATTTGAGGCCCAGAGGCATTTAACTTTGCCTCCTCAGTTCCTCCCCAGCCCCCATAGTAGTTTTCCTTTTGCTTTTAGTAGGCTCTGTGCCCACCGTGGGGCTTGGACTCCCAAACCCTAGATCACGAGTGACATACTATATTGACTGACTCAGTCAGGTGCCCCCAGCTTTCCTTTTTTAACTTAGAAAATTAGTGCTTTTCCTCTACCAGTTCCATACCCCAGGAGCTTGCCATGCAGGTGTCTTGAGGGAAGACCCATCTTGTCTAGGTGAGAAATCCCTGCATACAGAATGGGAGGGTCTTTATCTTTTCAGTGGTGGTGAGGGTAACTGGGAAAAGAAAAGGGCTTACTCTACATTCCGTATTTGAAAAGAAATGTATTTGGATTTCAAATGTAATTTGGAGAGTGAAATTATAATGAATTACATAATTCCTAGGCTTGTAAATATTACATGTCCTTCAAAGCTTGAAAACAAAATAACCACATAAATATTTGGGAATGGTCTATACAAGTAAATATCAAATACCTCAGATAGTTCGTTTGCTTGGAAGCAAGGTCAAAGGAAATGGTTTGCATATGGTTTAGCTAGAGGCTCTTATTTTGGCAGATTCTTGAGGTGGTGACAGTCAAATGTGGATTTTATTGTACTATTTTGACATAAGAGGAATTTTTTTCCTGTTGTTCTCATATAACCTTAAGTGTAGGTTGCATCAGGATAAATGCATCAAGATAGTACCTTCAGTCATCCTAATTTTGTATCAGGGATGACGTAGTTTCTTGAGTTTGTGATATGTAATTTGGAGAATCATCAATTTGTCCCACCAGTGAGGGTTCAGCGTCAGTTTCAGCCCACCATACTGTGACTGAATGTAGGAGAACCCTCCTACTTTAAGGCAAGGGTTATATCACCTGTCTGCATCTGGAGACCTCTTTCCCTTTCTCTCACCCTGCAGGGCCAGCTCTGAAGGGGGGAGGGGGAGAGGCTGAGAGGAACTTGCCGAACTTGTAAATATCACTAAGGTTGTTTGTGTACTGGGTACCAAGCTGGTTGCATTTCTCTAAACTTGAATGTAAACCTTTTCTCTCTGGATGGGTAGATATGCATGCCGTCATGAAATTTACATGCAATGAATGTGAAAGCTTCCTGTGGGCCATCCTGCTGAGAATTTTATGTAACCTGTGCAACTTGAATTGGTCTCTCCTTCAACCTTTTAGAATTTAACTTTCTATTTTTAGTGTCCCATTATTACATTTGCATACATTGAATGTGAAAGATTCCTATACTTTCTTCTGTTACCTGTGTGCCCCAACTGGTTTCTTGAACTTCTTAGAATTCATGAAATAGAATTAATTATATAGGGTCTAGATTTATATTTATTTTGTATTTGTATTAAGACGCGGGCTTTCAGATTATTTTTTTGTTGCTGTTGTTAACACTGATCTTAAACACAGTATTTGATGGGTTTACATTTTAGAAGAGCTCACCAAATGGTTTTTATTGCTTTTTTTGTTCTCTTCTGAAGTACTTAGGACAATTAAAAAATTAATGCTAAGGAAATTTTTTAGGGTTAAAAA
Organism: Panthera tigris; assembly: GCF_018350195.1. Taxonomy (NCBI): domain Eukaryota; kingdom Metazoa; phylum Chordata; class Mammalia; order Carnivora; family Felidae; genus Panthera; species Panthera tigris. The sequence continues at coordinate 18,647,292 of NC_056660.1, read as the reverse complement.
TTCCTGTAATGAGGTGTGTTTTGATGTGATTTGCATCATCTTTTTTGCCTCTATAATGGATACTTCACCAGCTGTGATCACTCTGCACTGTAATATTATATCCCCGTATTCCCGGGATGTTTTCTGTAAGGTGCTTTATATTTCTAGAAATGCCATTTTGATATCTTTGCTAGTTACATGGAACATACTAAAAACCAAACAAAACACCAAGATTTGGGGTTACTGAAACAGAAATTTAGAAGCATGGTTGTCACGGCTTTAAGAATTACCGTGCCCACACTTTGGTGTTTAGATGGTTCCCTGTATTTCAAGGCTAGTCCCCACGCTGTCTGTATCCATCTTTTCAGAGTTTATAGCCTGAGTTTCTCAGTGTGGTGTCTAACTCAGAAGTAAATATTCTTTGTAAAAAAATTTTTTTTAAGTTTATTTATTCTGAAGGAGAGCGTGTGCATGAGGGGCAGAGAGAGAGGGGGAGAGAGAGAATCCCAAGCAGACTCTGCACTGTCAGTGCGAGGAGGCCGATGCGGGGCTCAAACCCATGAACCCGTGAGATCATGACCTGAGTGAAAACTAAGACCAGGCGCCCCCAGAACTAAATACTCTTGAGTCATCTTTCCAGGTTATTGAGTTTCAATAACTCAATTGAGTTTCATTTAATAAGTAGTTTGGATATTAAAGTTTGTACCATTTCATTCCTTAGTGTGATTGCTTTATTTTTGCTTTATTTTGAGCTAAAGATGGAGAATATGGGGGAGAGACAGAATAAAATGTAGAGAATATTATATTGATACATGCGTAGCTCACATTTATGCTGATCATTTCTGCTCCACAAACTATGGGAGGTTGCATGTTTGAAAGTCAATTTCAGAATTCATTACCATTCCATTGCATGCCTTATAAATTCTATTTCTAAGAAAAAAAAATTAAAATAATGACTTACACCATGTGATCCTGTCGAACAGCGTAAATGATTTTGGGTTATATCAAGTGCTGAATGTATTCATAGAAAGGCCCTGCTTAATTTCTTTTGTGATGAAATTATGTAGACCTTTTAATCAAAGACAGACTGTTGATGGCCATGGTTCTTAGACTAACCATGACTTCCGCCTGTGTTTATATAAAAGGCAAGAAGAGAAAAAGGAAAACACATTCAATCACGGAAGTCAAGAGCTGAGATCATTCTACTGGGATTGACAGCTCAGGGCTTCCAATTAAGCCTCATTCACACTTTCCACCCCCATTTGTGTTTCAAATAACTTTTAAAGAGGACTGGGAGGAAGAAGTAAAGAAGTCCAAGCATAAAATGAAAACTAAACATCTCAGATTCTAAAGTAATGCATCAGAGGGATTCCTTTCCTGTCTAAATTCTTTGTGATCCTTAACTGTGAATATACCCCTGGGATTTGAAATGGCGAGCCCTCCCTTTAGTCACATGCCCTGTTAAGCATGATTCTGAGGAGGCTTGCCTAGACTGTTTCAGGGACTCACTTAAAACAAAATGACATTGAATTTTATTAAGCAAACTTTTCAGTCCGGGACTTGCCTTTTGCACAAAATCTCATCTCTCCTGGTGAGGTCTCCCTGCTCCCTGGGGCTGCTGTTGTGTTACTCTGGCCTGAAACAAGTTGGTGGCCACTTTGCTGCAGACCCACACGGGGCCCACAGGTAAGAGTCATAAGAGCGTCGACTTGTTAGACCACACCAGTTTTGCAGATGAACTGAAATGTCATCAGGACAGCCTTCCTGTGTGGGCATAAAAACTTTTGAATTTAATGCCTTTTCCGACTTTCATCAGGTCATAGCTTTTGGATTTATAGTTACTCTTTCTGGCTATAAATATATTAATAGTATTTTTCTTTGGCCAAATATGGGGCATGACCTTTGACATCCTGCCTGGCCATGCCTGGGAATTTGACATCCTTCAATTTGGATAGAATTCCCTTGCTTTGTTTCCTGTGATAGTGTAGGGAGTACACATTTTGGCTCTTTCAACCAGAGGTAGAGGAAGACAGGAAAAAAATAAAATAAAATTGGAACACACAAAGAGGGTATTAATTATCTCTGTTGGGTGTGGTTCAACACTGGCATGCTTCTGTAGGAGCCTGAGCCTACAAAATAATTTAGCTAGTGCAGAATATTAAGAAAATACTATAATGATACTTAGTTTTATTTTCTGTGATCTGGGTCTAATTTTTGAATAGTTTGACATGTTAGGGTCTTTGAACTCTTGCATTTAAGTACACATGGTAGAAAGAAAATGTGACTTTTTGTGATGCTTTTATGTCCTAAGTATGCCATTGACAGCACAGAAAGCTGCGAAAAAGAACGTACGTGAACTTCTCCTGAGTCAGGGAATGTTTTGCTCTTACTAAGTTTACAAATGTGTGATTGTGTACTGAATCACCAGGAGTCAGAACCACCATCAGAAATGATCCCCAGTGAATTGTCATCAGATTCAAATGTCTTAAAAGTTTGATGAGGTGGAGAGAAATGTGGAAGCCAGAGTTTTGCAGTGTTTACCTTTTGAGAGTGACAAAAGTTAGCTTTTGCCTTAACTGCTTTAAACAGAAAATCACCATCTATTAATGACCACCCCCCTCATTTTAATAGGTTTATTTTTTGTTCATTAATTTTCTCATTTCTCATCTGACGCTGATAGCTGGGGTAGATGAGTTAAAAACGTGGCTTGGAGGGAGTCTCTCTGATCTGTTCTCAGTTATTCCCTAAGTGAAGAATGCCACATAGTCTGCTGAGCTTCTGAGGGTACAGATCTAAATGACTTATATTAAAAGTGTCTTTTTGATCATCCCCTACTCCCCCTCCATACTTTGTCATTTCTTCTTCGGTTTCTTTCTCATTTTCAGCCCCCTGGTTTATTCAATTTGAATAAATTTCTCCAACCTATTAATGTAAATCAGGTGAAAAGTTTCTTCAGAGGTTATTGCTGGTTACCGGTGCAGTTTTACTTTATCACCACAACCCTATTGTATTAACTACTGCCATTGGCAATGGTCTCTAAATTATTAATAGATACAATCCCATTCACAGGGATTTACAAGTAGATTTAATGTCTCACATTGTGTAGAAGTTACCTTAAACTGTTTGTATTCCCATTTATTTCCTTGTTGTTGAGTTTGGGTTTGGGCCTTCAAGTTTATTAAACTTTGTGTACCAGAAGGCATGATGAATCATGGAGTATCATTTATTTATTTAACTGTATTTTTAAGCATAATCTCAAAATTTAAAACTACCACCTGATATGGAAGCCTCTGCTTGGCCATTGTGAGATACTTGAGAATCTGTTGCTTCCCACATTGCTGTAAAGTTTATTTCTATATTGACCCCGTGTGTTCGCCTGTAATTCCCCCTTCTCCTGCCCCCCGGCTTGCTTCTGGTTCTGGTTTTGGGAGTCACCTGGAATTGGCTCAGTTTGTTTCCTCTTCAGGTATGCGAAGCCAGTTTCTACAGCTAACCAGTATTCTTTTCCCGGCTAACCGGTTTTAACTCTTTAATCAACCTTTCAGAGGACTTAGATTTCTATGTGTTGACAAAACACAGAATCCCAAACCTGGTTTTTCTTTTTTTTTTAACAATTTTTTTTTTTTAAACATTTATTCATTTTTGAGAGACAGAGCACAAGTGGGGAGGGGCAGAGAGAGAGGGAGACACAGAATCTGAAGCAGGCTGCAGGCTCTGAGCTGTCAGCACAGAGCCCGACGTGGGCTGGAACTCAGGAACCTCCAGATCGTGACCTGAGCCTAAGTTGGATGCTTAACCGACTGAGCCACCCAGGCGCCCCAAACCAAACCTGGTTTTTCTGTTATGGGTGGGGAGTGACCAGTGGAGTACACAGTGGGGTCGGGTCGGTCGTGCCCTTGTCCAGGGACACTGTGCTTCTTGAAAGGTGGCCTGAGAAAACCTGTCCTAGTTTCTGGATGCTGTGTCACCCTTTGACACAGAAGAGCTGTGAAAGAGCGTAGGGCCATAGGGGCCTGTGCTGATTCTAAGCAGTGTCTGGAGGATGGTAGTATTGTGCTTTACGGGAGCAAGTTCCACATTAAGCAACACCCATAGAGAAGAGAGTAACTGAGGGGAGTAAGCTAAATGGAAACAACTTTGTGTATTTTCGTCTTTAAGCTAAAAAAACCTGTGAGTATGTGTTTGTCTTAAAAGATATTTTTACTAACCTTAGTTTGTGCTGGTAAATAGACAAGGGGGGAAGGAAACAGCTTCTCCCTGCATAAGATAGTCTGGATGTATAGACGTAAATTTCCACTGAATCTGCACCATCAGATCCATCCCATTATGTGATGCATAGTTAACCTATATTTGACTTTTGGGAAGAGAAGAGAGAACCGTACCAAGGGATAAGATGAGGAATTATAGCCATATCAGTGTTAATTCTAGGTGCCTTTTATTTTCAAGTAATCTCTGTAACCCAGTGTGGGGCCTAAACTCCTCACCTCCAGATCAAGACTTGCATGCTCTTTTGACTAAGCCAGCCAGGCGCCCCTCTAGGTGCATGTTGTCATCACTTGTTTTCACTGAACTAAAAGTGTATCTTCATGCTGTTCAGTGGCGAATCTCGAACTCTGTAGGCATAATCAGGCTTAGCAGATTTTGTAGTCTTTCCGCTCCATCTGTGTTAAACGTGGAAATTATTGACTTGGTGATGGGTGGTGTTGGCTGACTTCACATTCTGACATGTCTCTACATTACCATAGTCTCTACGTTAGTAAAAGGAGTTAAAAATCTCAGGATTGCATGGTTTTTGTGCCTTGATGAGGATGATCAGGGATGCCATCCCTGTGTTCTGGGTGAATAATTCCATAGACATTTTATCTGTTGGTTACAGAGATTTGACTCTGTCAGTCCAGGCTTATGGAGCTGGGTTCTCCAGCTCCTGTACACCGCTTGGGAAGTGTCTGAGCCAACCCTGCATGTGTGACCTGGTACATGCTTTGGGACCCACGCACATCTTACATCAACCTCATTGGATTGGGTACTCATCCTATTTCTGTTTTCTCATTGCCCTCTCTCCCTTCGTCGTCATCTCCCCAATACCTCCTACCATTTTTCTTCCTGTTCAGAGCAGTAAAATCCCTGCTCTCCTTGTCAGTCTACATGGAAACTTGGCCTACTTACCTGGCTTCCTTTGGGCTGAGCTGAGATGGGAAAGGAAGACTAGTCCTGTCTTGATCGCAAAATGTTGGGGATGTGTGTTTCAGTTTCCTTCTGCCTCGGTTTTCCCACCTGTAATTTTGGACAGTGATAATTGGCCAGCCAGTGCTAGTGTCTACAAAACTTGCTTGGAGATCTTCGGTTAGATATATTTTCTAACACCCCTGGGAAGATGTTCTTAGATCACCAGCATGTTTGAGAACTGATTCTCATCAGAATTCCCTCTAACATTGGCTTTTTATATTGCCTTCATGAGCCTCTCCCAGGTTTGTGATTTTGCAGTAAATATTAGGATCCCTGGATTCTGTTTTTAGATTGGTAACCAGATAATTCATATTTAGGTAAGTCACATCACTGCTCTATTAACTTCTTGATCTGTAAAGTGGGGTTGGTGATACCAAATGGAGGTGTTCAGAGCAGGAGCTATATAATTATGCGGTATCACACATTTTAGCATTAGCCAAAATTCTTGGCCTTAAAATTCAAAGTAGCTAAGCATCTGGGGCTTTCATATTTTTATTTATGGGCTTGGATTATGTAGAATATTTTGAGATAAAAAGCACAGATCAGAACCAAAGAGAGAGCCAAAATACCTATCTTTCCTAATAATGCTGTAACAGGTTTGATAGGGACATTCTGAAAGACTTGTTTTGTGTTTTGGAAGAGCTTCTGATAGCATGGGAAAATACCCAGCAACATGGGAAAGCAGAATATAAAATTGTATGTAAACTGATCTGACTGTATGATATATCTTTCAGTTTCAGATCATGTGAAATATCTGGAAGGAAATATATCCAGATGTCAATGGTGGGTCGTATTTGGATTGTATAAATATAAGTAATTTATTTTTAATTTTATTTTTAAAAAATTTTTTAAATATTTATTTTTGAGAGAGAGAGAGAGAGAGAGAGAGAGACAGAGAGAGACAGAGACAGACAGAGCACGAGTGGGGGAGGAGCAGAGAGAGAGGGAGACACAGAATCTGAAACAGGCTCCTGGCTCCGAGCTGTCAGCACAGAGTCCAGCGCGGGGCTCAAACTCACAAACTATGAGGTCGTGACCTGAGCGGAAGCCAGATGCTCAACCAACTGAGCCACCCAGGCGCCCCTATTTTTTCTTTATTTTTGACTGACTTTTCACATTTTCTCAGATATATATTTTTTTTAATTTTTCTTTTTTTTTTTAACGTTTATTTATTTTTGAGACAGAGCATGAACAGGGGAGGGGCAGAGAGAGGGAGACACAGAATCTGAAACAGGCTCCAGGCTCTGAGCTGTCAGCACAGAGCCCGATGCGGGGCTCGAACTCACGGACCATGAGATCATGACCTGAGCCGAAGTCGGACGCTTAACCGACCAAGCCACCCAGGCGCCCCAGACTTTTCACATTTTAAGCAACAAACACATTAGAAGCATTTAAAGTTTTTGAAATGAAAATGAACTTTGTGGTTTTCCATTCCTATTTGAGAGAGAATATTGGATTAAAGCAAGTGTTGATTAGTTATACTGTTTTTTTTTTTTTTTTAATTTTTTAAATGTTTGTTTATGTTTGAGAGAGAGAGTACGAGCAGGGGAGGGGCAGAGAGAGAGGGATACAGAATCTGAAGCAGGCTCCAGACTCTTGAGCTATCAGCACAGAGCCCGATGTGGGGCTCAAACCCACGCACTGCAAGATCATGACCTGAGCCAAAGTCGGACACTTACCCGACTGAGCTACCCAGGCGCCCCTGATTAGTTACACTATTATAGGGAGGAGAAGAGGACTGGAATTAGACTTTATGTTTATTACTTAATTACATAAACATACCAGGTAGGTATTGTTGCTATCTCCATTTTTTAATTATTATTTTTTAAAGTTTTTATTTATTCATTGAGGCAATCACTATACCTAGCATGGGCTCGAACTCGTAGCCATGATCGAGTTGCATGCTCCTTGGGTTGAGCCAACCAGGTGCTCCTCTATCCCCAGTCCTTAGATTAGGAAGCTGAGGCACAAAGTTAATTTGCCCAATGTCACATAGTAAGTGGTGGAACCAAGAGGTCAGTGGGTTATCATTGCAGATCTCAGGTTCTTAACCACTTCACTGTACTACATCAGAGAGCATGATTACCTTTGGAATCTTGGAGGAAAAAACTAGGACTTCAATTTAAAGTTGGAAATACAAAGGCAGAATAAAATTAATGGATAAATGATAAGTTAATTAACAGAATCTAAACGGTTAATGCACATACTGGCAGTCCCAAGACAAATTCTGTCGGCCCATCCAACTAGTTAACTAGATTCTTAAAGATGACAAAGTACGTTGATATAGAAAACCTTTGGGCTAGTGGATTTTCTGTACCTCTGAGGAGAGGAGGGAGTGCATTTGTAGTGATGATTAATGAGTGGTCGGGAGGGGCTGACCAAGTGACCTAGACATGGCTTACGGTATGGCCAAAAGGAGGTGCCCTGTGTTCTCAGTATGTGGATGAGTGGACTCTAGTCTCTCGTACTATGGGCTCTGTAACTCCCTCCACATACTGCTTAGGAAGAAAAGTACTTCCTTTCACAGGGAGATAGACTTGGCTTGCTGATGCTCTTTGGTTGACAAATAGAACAAATACCCATTTGGACAAAAAAAAAAAAAGACTGCTCTTGGTGTGAGCTTAAGCTTCAGAAAGATTATTGTGTCCTCACTTAAGGGGCAAGGATGAGGTAAAGTTCTTAATTAAGCTGTCATCCAAACTTTGCTAAGTGCTGGTTAGTCTTCTTACCATTTGGCTGTATCTCCATTGCATGGGTAGGAAACTAAGGCCAAGGAAGGCCTTGTGCTTGCTCCAGACCATCCTCCTGGCATTGTAGGAGTTGCAGAATGCCAAACCTGCCCTTCTTGCTAGATCATCAGTTGGCCTGTATAACTCCTGGGATTTCCCTTGTTTAGAGAAAGTCTTTTGGTTTTGTTTTGCAAGATGCATGGAGAGAGTAGCGTGGTTCAGAGGCAGTGATAGTCTGGGCTTCAGAGTCAGGTGCTACTTACTTGTTTTTGGATCCTGCTTTCAAAGAGTGTTCGTTCCTATATAGCCCTTGAGAAATCATGTCAGCCTACAGCGATTCTTTCTTTGAACTGCTTTTGTATGTTCCTTGTATGAAGTGGTGGCATTTTAGATTTTCCTGAACAAATAGTTCATAATAGGTGGACAGGATTTGTGCCAATTTAGCATGAGATTATGTAGAAGATGATTAATATTTTTTTTATTAAAGTGATATGTGTTTAAGTTAAAGGGCTCCTTTGGGTCAATAAGTAATGTTTGGAACCTTGAGTCTTGTCACCAGATTTATTCAATCTTGTTGAACTTAGAACTTTGGACAAGTTAATACCTAGGTATAGGTTTCTTCATCTCTAAAATGAGAAGAATACTTCCTGGGATGGCTGTGAGGGCCAAGAGATTGGGGTTGCTGCATAAGACAGAGGGTGCTGTCTCCCGTGTCCTCCATCCATTTTATTTGCAGAGATTTTTCAGGTAGAAGGCAGAAAGGAAAAAAAATTGTAAGTATTTCTACATTCTTATACAAAAGTCTAAGCCAGTGGTTCTCAACTGGGGAGGATTTTGCCCCCCTGCCCCGGGCACATTTGGCAATTGGGGAAACACTTTTGGTTGTCAGAATGGGGTGGGAGGGGGTCACTACTGGCCTACAGAGGAGAAAGGCCAGGGTTGCTGCTGAACATTCAGCAGTGCTAAGGACAGCCCCCAGCAGAATGATCTGGCCTCAAATGCCAGTACTGCTGAGGCTGAGAAACCCTGCTCTGTGCAAAATTACCTTATATATTTCTCTTGGACTAAAATCCCCTTATTTGTTGATTACTAAGTGACTGCAAAACTTAGACTGGCGTGAATATAGAGTTTGCCTCAATTTTTCTCATCATTGTCTCTAAGAGGGCAAGAGTTTTCTCAGGACACTTGCTGTCCTCTGAGATCTTGGGTCCCCCAGATGTATATTAGCAAAGCGCTCACCCCAGGCCCGGTCCTCACGCCTTCACGGAACGGGCATTCATTGCTCACCCTGTGCTTCCTTCCTCCTCCCACGTGACCTCTTTTGCCACCTCCTTTATGAAGCTTTTTTTGATTTCCTCCAGTTGAATGGGATCTCTCTCTTTCCTTGGATTCCTCATAACAGGTGTGCTTTCTCATGGAATTTCTGTATTTGTCTCTTGCTTCCTGTGTATCATCTGACTGCGAGAGCTCTTTGGGGCAGAATTCTTCCCTTCTCTTTCCTGGTCCTGGGAAACACCTGAGCATAGTTCCTCACACATAAGGGGGCATGAAAACAGACATTTGGAAAATAACATGTTACATTTTCTTTTTATTTTAATGTTTGTTTGTTTAGTTTTTAAAAAAAAATTTTAAAGTTTATTTATTTTGAGAGAGACAGAGACAGCATGAGTGGGGGAGGGTCGGGGGGGCAGGAAGGAATCCCAAGTGGGCTCCACACTGCCAGCAAAGAGCCCGATGCGGGACTCGAACCCATGAATTGTGAGATCATGACCTGAGCTTAAATCAAGAGTTGGACTCTTAACTAACAGAGCTATCCAGGCGCCCCACATTACATTTTTCTTGGTGAGGATATGAAAACTATTTTTATTCTTTCATGTGATGACTTCCTCATATTACTTTAATATTCCTCTGTAAGTTATATGATGATGATGATGTCATCATCAGAGGTTCTCATCTGGCTTCACATGGTTTTTTAGAGCAACCATTTAAATTATTAGGTCCTTAAATTACCGGGTTCACTGTTGTTATTGTATTAACCTAACCTAATCCATACGATTTCTTAAATTTAGAAAGGAAGAGAGAATCGCAGTCCTTTCTGCCACCGAACTGTGCTGGTAGAAAAACAAGTTTCAAGAATTAAAAAGCAAAAAATACAGTTAAAGTAGGCAGACATACCGCTATTAATGAAGTAGGTGGACTGGTGGTAAAAACGTGTATTGTAACTTGGAAATGAGTCTAAAGTGCTTCAGAATTTTAGACTTGCCTGTAATTGATTGATAGAGAAACAAAATATTTCTGAAATTCTGTAGTATTGGTTATCTAAACCACAGATTTAAGTTATTCTCATAAAGTTAATAGTTGCGGAGAAGTCAGTATACCTGAGGGGCCAAGAGCTTGGGTTTTGCCGGTCACACTGCCTGGGTCAAATCCTGCCTTTTGTACTTAACAGCTTTGTCACTTGAGCAGCCCACCTCACTGTGTTGTAGTTTTCTCATCTGAAAAATGCGACTAGCGGTTCTCTTAGAAGTTGTGAGAATTCCTTAAAATATGGACCGTTCAGTGCAGTATTTGGCATGGAGGAAGTTTTATAAACGGTTGCTATTATCATTACTTCAGCATAGAACAGTTCATGGAAGGCCGAAAACAGGAAGGAGATTGACATTTTTTGAGTTGGGTAAAATTTGACAGATGGGAAGACTCAAGTCAAGGGTAAAATCCCCACGTGGACCTGTTGTAAGCGTTTATACTGGCATCAGCCGCCATTGCATATGACCACAGCTACAAGGCAAGCTGCTGTCTGTCTGATTTTTGAATCCAGTCTTTCTCCACTTGTGAAGTTCTCAATCTGTATGCCTCAGTTTCCTCATCTATAAGCTGGGATAATAATGATAGAGGGTTGTTGGGAGAACTAGTTAATTCATTTGAAGTGCTTGAAGAATAGTGCCTGGTACATTGTCTGGACTCAAGAAATGCCGTTGTTTCTGATTGTTTAAGAGATGTGTTGTTTATTCAGCTTCTACTTGGTGCCAGATACAGTGCTAGGATTGTTGTAGAGATGTTCTTTTGTTCTCATGGCAACCGTTCCAAGTGAGTACTATCACCAGGAGACCCAGACAGTTAGAAGAACTTGCCCAAGATTGTATAGCTTGTGGCAGTTGTAAATGGGTTTAACTGACCCACCTGATGTTTTTGTTTTTGTTTTTGTTTTATTTGAGAAATCTCTATACCCAACGTGGGGCTCAAACTCACACCCCGAGGTTAATAAGAGTCTTCCAACTGAATAGCCAGGTGCCTCCACCCCTCTGATGTTTAACTGACATTTTGCACAGACATGTGCTACTTTGGTCCTGAGATGCATATACTGGGTCCTTGGGAGGGGGCAGTAGTTGGGACATCCCGGTGGCCAGGACCACTCACACCCCTGAGAGTGGGTAAGGTAAACCCCCAGTGGAGGGTGAAAGATTGGCAGCCATCGTCCTCATCAGAGGGTGTGGCTGATGGCCAGAGGCCCTTCCTGGAGGAGGCGCCCGGCCCTGCCCAATTGTGGAGGGCAGTGAGAGAAATAGAGTTAAAGTGGTTACCCAGACATTACATCTTCTAAATTGTCCTTGGTTTACAAATACTCTGTCAGATTGTCATAAAAATATTTTCATGATAGTTTTAACAGGGTATTTGTTCAAGGATTATAATAAACCTGATTACAGAAATGTCAGTAGTGTTTGATGAGCAGATTATGAAGCTGAGTAGAAAACTGGATTGTGGTGATTTCTTTTTTCTTTTTAAATGGCCTCGGTGGTGTATAAAAATACCTTTTCCTTGTTCCCATGGGTTGCAGAATTAAACCTATAAATTAAGTCTTTAAATGTTGCCCTTTTGTATTAAAGCGCCCTTTATTAGAAACTTAATTGAATTTTTTGTAAATATTAGAAGGAGCTTATAGTGTAATGGTTCTCCAGAGCTGCAGATACTTGGTAGCCTACAGAAAAGTTTTATCATCTTTAATTTACTCCTTCTTTCTTCCTAGGAGGAATTGTGGAAACAGTGAAATGCGAACCACTCTTTTCCTAAACTTTTTGTTGTTGTTGTTGTTGTTAGTTAACATGGCATTAGGCTTTATGGTTTCTTGATTGAAGGCTCTTGTAAGCATTTCTGATGTCTAACACTTCATTTCAGGCAGATAGAACAACACCAGATGACCCATAAGGTAGATGATTTATATACTTAATTGGTTATGGTTCATGAATGTTGTGAGTTAGGTTTAGAGGCTTAGATTTTAGTGAATGGTGCTAAATTCACTATGAATTTGTAGAGGTTTCTTCTATTCTAGAAATTAAGACCAAAGCCACTTTTCTTAGTAATACCAGAATGTACATTTTCTTTGCAGCTTCTTAGGTTTATGTTCAGTTTATTGAATGTCAGACTGCTCATTTATTAATGTCTAAGTGAGATTTGTTATTACCTATGTGACAAGACAATTATATGTGCACATATGTGGTTGTATAAACACGAACTAGTTAAATTGTGGAGTCTTCTCCTGCAGATTACTCCCAACGTGGACCAAGGCTTTGTGATGTCATTGGGAAAACTCTCAGGGGACTTTGTCCTGGGTAGTTTTATTAGAAAAGTGGAGCTTTGGGGCGCCTGGGTGGCGCAGTCGGTTAAGCGTCCGACTTCAGCCAGGTCACGATCTCGCGGTCCGTGAGTTCGAGCCCCGTGTCAGGCTCTGGGCTGATGGCTCGGAGCCTGGAGCCTGTTTCCGATCCTGTGTCTCCCTCTCTCTCTGCCCCTCCCCCGTTCATGCTCTGTCTCTCTCTGTCCCAAAAATAAATTAAAAAAAACAACACAAAAAAAAAGTTGGAAAAAAAAATTAAAAAAAAAAAAGAAAAGTGGAGCTTTTCTACATTTTGCTGTCAAATCATATAGCTGGTACATCCAGCCTTGTTATCCTGTCCCATACCTATCTCTCATGTGGGCAAATAGTTTGATGTTGAAGAGCTATTGTCAAATCCTAGATTGTAAAGGAAACTTTTCCTAATTAAGTCTCCAATCTTAATACAGTGAGTGTTTTACTTGGTACAGTACTTTTGCAACTTTATTTTTATGACCCTAGGTGCTTGGCATAATACATACAGTAGGCATTTCCACTGATGTATATATACCCGGGCGATTGTTACCTGATTGTAAGGAGCCTTGTGAATTCTTTCCTTTTCCACTCGAGAGTTACTCTGACTTGATTTTCTTTTAGGTATGGAATGGATGGACATCCACATTCATATTTTTTCATAATAGCTTTATTGAGTTATAATCCACATAGCATACAGTTAGCCCATTTAAAGAGTACAATTCAATGATTTTTATTATATCCACAGAATTGTATAACCATCACTATAGTTAATTTTAGAACATTTTCATCACCCCCCCCCCAAAAAAAAACAAACAAACTATAACCATTGCCAGTTACTTGCCTCCTACCTTCCAGCCCTAAGCCACTAACTATCTGCTTTGTGTCTTTACGGACTTTGTTATTCTGGACATTTCATATAAATAGAATCATATAATATGCAACCTTTTGTGACTGGCTTTCACTTGACATAACATTTTCAAGGTTCATCCATGTTGTAGCACGTGCTAGTACCTTATTCCTTTTTACGGCCAGATAGGATTCTGTTGTAGGGATATGCTGCTTTTTATTTATCAGTTGATGGACCTTTGGGTTGTTTGCAATTTTTGATGACTATGAATAATGTTCTGTGGTCATGTACAGTTTTTTTTTGTGTGTGGACACATATTTTCATTTCTCTTGGCTTGGATATATACCTAGGAGTCAGATTGCGGGGTCATTTGGTAATCCTTTTTTAATCTTTTGAGGCACTGCCAAACTTTTTTTTTTTTTTTTTTTTTTTTTTTGAGAGAGCAAGAGCAGGCGTGAGCTGGGGAGAGGGGCAGAGGGAAAGCGAGAATCTTAAGCAGGCTCCACACTCAGGGTGGAGCCTGATGCGGGTTCCATCCCATAACCCCTGGGATCATGACCTGAGCTGAAGTCAGGAGCCAGACGCTTGACCAACTGAGCCACCCAAGTACCTCAAGGCACCGCAAAACTTTTCCAAAATGGCTGTACCATTTTACATTCCTACAAAGAGGGTATGAGGATTCTAATTCCTCTATATCCTCGATACTTGTTACTGTGTTTCTAGCCATCCTAGTGGATATGAAGTGGTATCTCATTGTGGTTTTGTTTTCCATTTTTCTGATGGTGAATGTTAAGCATCTTTTCATGTGCTTATTGCCCATTTGTATATCTTGTTTGGAGAAATGTCTATTCAGATCCTTTACCCTTTTTTTTTTTTTTTTTACACGTAGGCTCTGTGCTCAACCTCAACATGGGCTTGAACTCGTAATCTCTAGATCAAGAGTCGCGTGCTCTACCAACTGAGTCATCCGGGCACCCCTCCTTTACCCATTTTAAAATTGTGTTATTTGGGGCCCTGGGTGGCTCAGTCAGTGGAGTGTGTGACTCCATCTCAGGGTTGTGGGTTCAAGCCCTATATTAGGTGTGGAGATTACTTAAAAATAAAATCTTAAATAAATTGTTATTTATGTTTATTTTTATTTTTTTTAGTTTTTTAAGGTTTATTTATTTTTGACCGAGTGAGACACAGAGCATGAGCTGGGGAGGGGCAGAGAGAGAGGGAGACACAGAATCTGAAACAGGCTCCAGGCTCTGAGCCGTCAGCACAGAGCCCGACGTGGGGCTCGAACTCACAGACCGCGAGATCATGACCTGAGCTGAAGTCAGATGCTCAACCGACTGAGCCGCCCAGGCGCCCCTATTTATGTTTTTGTTCTTGAGATTTAAGGTTTTTTATTTAACCTGGATACAAATCCCTTATCATGTATTTGATCTGCAAATAATTTCTCCCATTCTGTGGATTGTCTTTTCACTTTCTTAGTGTTTTTTTCTTTTATTTTTTTAAACTGCGGTACACATGGGGCGCCTGGGTGGCTCAGTCGGTTAAGCGGCCGACTTCAGCTCAGGTCACGATCTCGCGGTCCGTGAGTTCGAGCCCCGCGTCGGGCTCTGGGCTGATGGCTCAGAGCCTGGAGCCTGCTTCGGATTCTGTGTCTCCCTCTCTCTCTGCCCCTCCCCCATTCATGCTCTGTCTCTCTCTGTCTCAAAAATAAATAAAACGTTAAAAAAAATTAAAAAACAAAAAAACAAAAAAAACTGCGGTACACTACATGTAAACTTACCACCTTAACCATTTTTAAGCGTATATAGTTCCTTGGCATTCAGTATTGTCACACTGTTGTGTAGCCATCACCACCGTCCGTCTCCAGTATTCTTGTCATCTTGCAAAACTGAACATTATTAAGTAACCCCCAACCTTCCTACCTCCTAGCCCCTGTCAACTACCATTCTACTTTGTGTCTTTGAATTTGACTGCTCTATGCCCCTCACTAGGGGAATCGTACGGTTGTCCTTTTGTGACTGGCTTATTTCACTTAACATAATGTCTTCAAGCACATACTGTAGCATGTAATAGAATGTGCTTTTTTAAATGCTGAATAATAATCCCTTGCGTGTATATACCCCATTTCCATTCATCTGCCAAGGGACACTTGGGTTGCTCCCAGTTTTTGCTACTGTGAATAATGCTGCCACGAACGGGGATCATAGAGGGGATAGTGGTGTTCTTTGAATTACGAGTTTTAAGAAGTTTTTGATGGGATCCAATTTATGTTTTTTTTTTCTTTTGTTGCTTATACGCTTGGTGTTGTGTCTAAGAAACTATTGCCTATTCCAAGGTCGCAAGGATCCCTACTTGTGTTTTCTTCTACGAGTTGAATGGCATTAGTTCTTACATTTAGGTGTTTGACCTTTTGAGTGAAGCCATATTCATGTTTTGTGGACTGGTGGCTCTCAGCGTGTCCTCCGGTGGTTCGGTCTGCTTCGGTTACGCTGCGAGGTTGGCGCTTAAAAGCCTGTGGCAGGGAGCCCTTCACCCCGGTGCTGCCTCCCCCGCCTCCTCCGTGGACTCTGAGCCGCCCTCTCTTGGCCCCAGAGGAGTGGGAACTCTGGAGCAAAGACTCGGGCAGTTAATTAATTCGCATCCTCTTCATTTTTCCTTATTCATAATGGCTTCATTCTTTCTCACTGATCTATCTCCACAGCATAATTTATGTCAGGCAGAGAAGTCCCCCTCAGCGAGCCTCTTTGGGAATCGGAAGTCACACCTGTGTGGCGGCATTGTCCCTTTTGTTCTCTTCTGAACCACACTCTAGCTGAATGCTGTGTGCCGGGAGGGGAGCTTAGTGTGGTATCTCAAGGCAGTTTCCCTCCCATTTAAGAAATTTGAAAGATTTAAACACATAAAATGACAGAGTGGTGTTACCAAAGCATGTAGCCTTCACAGTACCTCAAGGAAAAATAAGATTGTTTTAGGCCCTTTTCTTGTTTACCAGACCAATCATTAGATGACAAGCCTTTTCCTGGTTTTTCTAGTATTGTCAACTAAGTTTTGCTCTTTAGTAGGAACAAAAACAAAACAGCCCAGACTGTTTTGAAGGATTCCCCTTGCCTTGGGTGTGTATAAACTACATGCAGATTTTCTGTATAATCAGAGAATCTCAGGGTTTCAGTTCCCCTTGCTGTTAAATTAATAGTACTTCAATTCCTAGAACAAAATGCCTAGCATTTTGGGAGGTCTGGGGTTCCCGGTTCACCTAATTATGTTTTAAAACCTCCTTCTCTTAATTTTTGGAGGTAGAAAGGTAGAAGGTATTACCAGTTTTTAAAACAAAATTTTTTTTAATGTTTATTTTCTAGAGAGAGCACAAGCTGGGGAGGGGCAGAGGGCAAAGGGACAGAGGATCCAAAGTGGGCTCCATACTGACAGCAGTGAGTCCGATATGGGGCTCGAACTCATGAACTGTGAGATCACGACCTGAGCCGTAGTCCGATGTTCAACCCACTGAGCCACCCAGGAACCCCAATGTTATCAGTTTAAAAAAAATTTTTTTATTTTGAGACAGAGAGCACAAGCAGTGCTTAAGAAACAGGAGATCATGACCTGAGTCGAAATCAAGAGTTGGACACTTAACCAACTGAGTCACCCAGGCACCCCATCACTTTTTTTTTTAATTAAAGTTTATTTATTTTGAGAGAGAGAGAGAAAGAGTGTGAGCAGGGGAGGGAGAGAGAGAGAGAAAGAGAGAATCCCAAGCAGGCTCTGCACAAGCCCGATGTGGGGCTCAAACTCACAAACATGAGATCATGATCTGAGCCGAAACGGAGAGTCAGAGGCTCAACCAACTGAGGCACTCAGGGGCTCCTTATCAATTTTATTTTTAAGTGGTAAGCACTATTTAGTAAGTTAAACATACTAAACGTGACCTAACTAAAGGCTGTTCTCACACTACATACTGACAGCCTGAGTGCTGAGCATGAGAAAAGCATAAACCCGCTACGTGTTTCTGGAGCCTTCCTGATCACCAGTTCCTATCTGCCTTCTAGGTCCTCTGGTTTCAGAATGATGTATGCTCACTGCACCAGCACTCACTGAATCGCCCTGAATCCTATCGTCTGTAGCTTCCTCTTACAGAACACAGTGCCCCGGGAGAGTCATGTGGAGCCAGTGCCCTGTAGGGAAACTGGGTCTGTGGTCTCTTCCCAGGCTTTAGCTGTGGCCCACAGCCCAATATGTGAAAGGAGGGCCTCTGGTGGGTGGGCCCCACACCCAGCCTCGTCTCTACAGACTGTGAATGAAGTCGTAGGCAGCTTAGAACTATAACCACTCATTGCCACTTACTGGCTGCTCCTCTTAAGTGATTACAGTCTAATAATCACTGTAGTTTGTGTGTTAGTGACCTCAGATACTGAGCTCTTGGAAGCACACAGCCGGCACATAAAGATGAGGTTGTTACACTTGTTTGCATAGGTGTATCTCCTTCAGGAGGTGCACTTTGATGAATGTGGTCGACTGTAGGTGGTCTTGCAAAGTATCTGTGACAGTACTGTCTGAATTCAGGGGAGAGGGGAGTCTGTTTCCAAGCAGGTGCCCGGGGGGAAACTTAGGGAAGAAGGCCGACCTGCAGGGCTTTAGATGCGTGGAGGTAATGGCACTCAACTCTGTTATTTTGTATTATTTCAGTTTACGCAGCACTGTCATACTTTCCTCCTCAGTTACTTGGACCTCAGTCGCCCTGCCAGTTCCCTTCTGCATCTTGTCAGCAGGTGACTCTAACCTCTGTTTCACAGATGAGGGACTGGGCTTCTCATTGAGCACTTGATACAGCTTAGATTTGAGGTGACCTGATGCAGTTTAGACTTTTTAAATTTTATTTACTTACTTACTGTTGGTGCAGCTTAGATTTGAACTGACTTGATACAGATTTGAGTCTAGCCTGCGTGAGTCCAAATGCTCTTAATCCTTTTCCAGGAAATAGTAGTAGAATGAACAAAGAGAAGAAAGACAAGCTCAGATAATACAGTGAGTTCTTCACGATTGTGGGAAAGAGGGGTGAAGAGTGCAGGGACAAGAGGGCCACACGGTTACAAGGTGTGTTAAGACAGGTTGTCAGAGAGCCTGTGAACACTGAAACCCTCAGAAGGCTTCCAGTGTGTGTGTTGTTAAGAAACCGCTTTCTGAGGTATAACTCACAGGCATAAACTGCATTTAAGTACACAATTTGATAGGTTTTGATATGTACATACACACTTACGAAACATTACCACAATCAAGATAATGAACGTTATCTATCACTGAAAAACTTCCTTATGCACCTTCAAAGGGCTTTAAAAAATGTTTTTTTTTTTTTAATTTGGAAATATTTTAAAAATGTAAGCTTAAAAATATAAAGAATTTCTGTGTACACTTTATCCAGATGCATCAATTTTTAACATTTGCTTGCATTCTTATGGATCTGTGCATTTGTATGTGTGTATTTATGTGGACATACATTTTATACATACAAACATTTTCCCCTAACCTGTTCCGGAGTAGCTTATATAAATGGTGTTGGCTTCTTGGCTTCATCCCTTCATGTTGCAGGGTATATTTCCAAAGAACAAGAGTAGTCTCCTACGTAACAGTGGTACAGCTAGCACATTTAGGGAACTTACCGTTTTGTCTCCCTGTTTTATTTAAACAATTAAAAGAAAAAAGTTTTTAACGTTTATTTACTTTTGAGAGACAGAGCACGAGTTGGGGAGAGGGCCGAGAGAGAGAGGGAGACAAAATCTGAAGCAGGCTCCAGGCTTTGAGCTGTTAGCACAGAGCCCAATGCAAGGCTTGAACTCACAAACTGAGATCATGACCTGAGCTGAAGTCAGACGCTTAACCAGCTGAGCCACCCAGGCGCCCCCCCCCTTTAAATTTTTTAATGTTTATTTTACTTATTTTCTTTAGATTTTTTTTTTTTTTAAAGTAATCTCTACCCCCAGTGTGGGGCTTGAACTCATGACCCCGAGATCAAGAGTTGCATGCTCTATGGACTGAGCCAGGTGTCTTCCCAAATTTAACATTAACATGGTGCTTTTTATCCCATTTTTAAATTCCATGTTCCTTTTTGTCAGCTTCCCAGTAACACCTTTAATAGCAGTTTTCTTTTTCTCCTGGTACAGGATCCAGTGAAAGGTCCCACAGTGCTTTTAGGTATTACCTTTCTTCAGTCCCCTTTGATTGGAACAGTTCCTCAATTTTCATCTTTCATGTAGTTGACAATCTGAAAGAACACAAAGTGGCTAGTTTATTTTTTTTATTTTTTTTATTTAAAAAAAAATTTTTTTTGGGGCGCCTGGGTGGCTCAGTCGGTTGAGCGTCCGACTTCGGCTCAGGTCACGATCTCGCGGTCCGTGAGTTCGAGCCCCGCGTCGGGCTCTGGGCTGATGGCTCAGAGCCTGGAGCCTGCTTCCGATTCTGTGTCTCCCTCTCTCTCTGCCCCTCCCCCGTTCATGCTCTGTCTCTCTCTGTCTCAAAAATAAACGTGAGCATGACAGAGCACGAACGGGGGAGGGGCAGAGAGAGAGGGAGACACAGAATCGGAAGCAGGCTCCAGGCTCTGAGCCATCAGCCCAGAGCCCGACGCGGGGCTCGAACTCACGGACCGCGAGATCGTGACCTGAGCCGAAGTCGGATGCTCAACCGACTGAGCCACCCAGGCGCCCCACAAAGTGGCTAGTTTAGAGAATGTCAGAGGTTTTTGAGCAGGTCGTTGAAGTGATTCCTCAGGGCTCAGGGAAGATGAACACACAGGGTTCAGGGGTGATAGAGAGACGGTCTGGGGCAGCGGCCTCGTTGCTGTGATTTCAAGAGGTCTAGGTTAGGGTGGAGGAAATGCTAATAGCATTGCTTGGCTGTGGTTGGAACTGGGCAAGAGCAGAGGAGATTGCAGGGTTCTGGAAACACTGATGATCTAGCAAATTGAAATAAAGAGGAGGGAGGAGTAAAGAAAGATTGGGCAAGGGCAGGTTCATGTCCCCAAGTCATATATATGCATTTCTTAATTCTTGACGTCATATGCCTCTGGCAGGTGCTAACTTTGTGTAGAAAGATTTGGTTGTGAAATGTTAGGGGCTTTGAACCTTGTGGCCAGATGGATAGAAGATAGAAGTTTGTTGCACGCAGGGCAGTTGCTAGTGAAATCCCCCTTGGGTGCCTGTTGACAGCTGGTAGCCCTCCATCTTTGGATGGAGGGAAGTTTGTCTGCTGCCTGAAAGGAATCAAGGCCAATGTCATCTTGGGTGGCAGAGTCTGGCTACCTAGTTTTAGGGAAGTTCATGTCTGCCATGAAACTAGGCATCTTTCCACAACTCAGAAAACAGACATTTGGAAGGGAGAGAGGTGTAGATGGAGTTTACAACTTTGTTATATAGCCTAGTTTTTATTTCTCTGGGTATTTAATAGTTCACTAAGTGCAAGGAGTTAACTTCTGGGTCTTCTGTATAGTTGAATCCAGAAAACTTGGGAATCTAAACTGACATGGGAGGCACTGGGGTGGTTCAGTTGGCAGAACGTGTGACTCTTGATATTGGGGTCATGAGTTCGAGCCCCATGTTGGGTGCAGAGATTATTTAAAAGAAAGTATTAAAACTGGCATGGAATTATTTTTATAATCCTTGGGATGCAAAGAACATTGTGGGGTTTGGGGCAGGAAGTCTCTCACTGATAGCTTTAGAAACAGCATTACATTTTCAATTTTTTAAAATGTTTATTGCTTTATACTAAGCCATCATAATCACCTAAGTTCAGCAAACTTTGTCAGGAAGTTGGAAATATCTTTTAACGTTTTTACAATCTTTTAAGTAGTGGGATTAGTTAAGAATACATCCTATTACTAGAATGTGTGCTGGTAGGATTTTTCTGTTACTCTGTTTCAGTAGAATACAAATGACACTTGACATACGATGGTTTGACTTCTGATTTTCCAACACTACAATGGTGCAAAAGTGATACACATTCAGTAGAAACCCGTACTTTGAATTTTGAATTTGGATCTTTTCCCAGCTGGGCAGCAGTGGCTCCCAGTCAGCCACATGATTATGGGGCTAAACAATAGATACACTTATAATCATCTGTACCCATATGACCACTCTGTTTTTCACTTTCAGTACAATATTCAGTAAATTACATGAGATATTCAACACTTTATTTTATTTATTTATCAAAAAAAACTTTAGCGTTTATTTATTTTTGAGAGAGACAGAGCTTGAGCAGGGGAGGGGCAGAGAGAGAGAGAGAGAGAGAGAGAGACAGACAGACAGACAGAATCCCAAGCAGACTTCAGGCTCTGAACTGTCAGTACAGAGCCTGACACAGGTCTCAAACCCATGAACTGTGAGATCATGACCTGAGCCGAAGTTGGATGCTTAACCAACTGAGCCACCCGGGCGCCCGTCTAGTCTTATCTTTGTAAGGGTTAATGGTGGGAAATTGTGGGCACCTATTGAGCAATAGTCAGAGTTTGCTGGATTTGTTGGAAAAGTAATCTATTAGCACTGGAGACCACAAGCAGTATAAATTGTTGATAATATATTTATTTTATTTAAGTAGGAAGGAGATCCCTTGAGTTAGAGTTTTTAGATGACACGTTGCATATTTAATCATTAGTATGTTTGTGCCCTGCCAAATTGGTTCTAGATCATAATAGTGTAGCAATATGCCACATGTATGGTATTCGTGCTAATGTTTTTATTTTCTTTTCTTTTTTTTTTTTTTTTGAGTCCAGATTAATAATTTATTATATTTTGTGTTTTCTTTCAATTCAGTGTGGTAATTCTGTTGCATTAAAGCGTTAAGCAGTTTTATCTTTACTAACAAACCGCTTAATCCCAGTAGATGGTACTTTAATGGCGTCTACTGACTTAAATCTATCCAGTCAAAACTTTATATATTACCAGACTTTTGTTACTTGCATATAGCATTTGAAACTTAGCTTTATAATTGGTTGGCAAAGGGCTTTAGGATATACACACAAATGTTTACTGTTGAAACTGCTCTTGTTAAATTTTCAACCTAAGAGATTGCCAGAAATACTGTTACATACATAAAAAACTATACATAACTCTTCAGTGAGCTAGTTATTTCCATTACTGAAACAATCCCATTGAAAGTTGTAATCATATATATTTTTTAAAGTTTATTTATTTATTTTGAGAGAGAGAGAGAGCGCACTAGCGTGTGCGTTTGTGCCCACTTGGTGTGTGTGAGCGGAGAAGGGATAGTGTGAGAGGAAGAGAGAATTCCTACTGTCAGCAGGGAGCCTGATGTGGGGCTCGAACTCACGAAC
Source organism: Panthera tigris (assembly GCF_018350195.1). Taxonomy (NCBI): domain Eukaryota; kingdom Metazoa; phylum Chordata; class Mammalia; order Carnivora; family Felidae; genus Panthera; species Panthera tigris. Next base: position 18,624,571 of record NC_056660.1, on the reverse strand, counting down.
CTATGAGATCATGACCTGAGCCAAAACCAAGTGCCAGATGCTTAGGTGACTGAGCCACCCAGGTGCCCCTGTAATTCTATATCCTTTCACATGTTTACAAAAAGCTATTAGATGGGGAGCATGGGTAATTCCAACATTATATGTATATATGCTATATAGCATTTTAGTCTGTAGTTCCATCCATGTTGTTTCATGTGGGAGGATTGCATTCTTTTCTGTGGCTGAATAATACTCCATTACACACACACACACACACCCCACATTTTCAACTACTCATTTATTGATGGACACTTAGGCTGTTTCCATACTTTGGCTATTGTAAATAATGCTGCAATAAACATATGTATCCCTTTGGAGTAGTGTTTTTGTATTTTTTAAGTAAATACCCAGTAGTGTGATTGCTGGGTTATAGGGTAGTTCTATTTTTAATTTTTTGAGGAACCTCCAGACTGTTTTCCAAAGTGACTGTATCAGTTTGCGTTCTACCAACAGTGCATGAGGGTTCCTTTTTCTCTCCATCCTCACCAACACTTGTTTCTTGTGGGTTTTTTTAATTAAAAAAAAAAAAAATTTTTTTTAAATGTTTTTGAGAGGGTGGGGAGGGGCAGAGAGAGAAGGAGATGCAGCATTCGAAGCAGGCTGCAGGCTCTGGGCTGTCACCACAGAGCCCTATGTGGGGCTTGAACCCACAAACTGTGAGATTACGACCTGAGCTGAAGTCAGACGCTTAACTGACTGAGCCACCCAGGCGCCCGTGTTTCTTGTGTTTTTGATTTCATTGCCAGTAGCTTTGATCGCACTACTAACCTGCTTTCTGTGGATGACACTATCGGGTTGCAATGTGGTGACAATTCCCAGGTGCATGAAATCTTAGACTTGAGATTAGGTTATATCTCCTTTCAGCATCTCCTGTGGAGAGGTGGGACTTCTTTGCAGTATTGGCCTCCATTTCTTTTATGGGATGCACTTTCATTTATCACTGTCCTTCTTAGATCGTGCTAATAAAGAGCTCAGCTATCCTCTAGCTATGACGTGGCCAGTTCTGAGCACAATACGATTTTAATTTTCTGTGATCTCAAAACTATAGTTGGGTTAATGCAGCCTAAGACCCTGACAGCTTGTTGAGTATCTGTATCACTCCGATGGTTCATTTGAAGCCTGCAGTCAGCAAACGTTTCTGTTACCTACCTCTTTGTTTTATAATTCTGTTGAACTTTCAATTTCATCTTGATTTTTAACCCAGCGTTCTAACTTGGCAGTGTAATTTAATTCTATTGTTGATTTTCTGGCTGGTCTCATTTTGCTTCTTGTCAAGTTGGCTGCTCTGCCTTCTCTGGGTTATCATGGTATACACACAGATGGAGAAAAGGTTTATTAATAAGGGCAACAGTAAAAAAAAAAAAAAACAAAAAAACTAATGCTCCACAGTGATCCCCAGGGTCACTTGAAAAAGCCTGTGTTCATGGAGTGGCCTACCAATGGATTAATGTTTTACGGTCATGTTTTTGGTGGTCGGAAAAATGTATTTCAATATGATTGTGTTATTTTTCAGAAGTCGGTTTCCCATTTTCGTTGTTCCTTTTCCCCTTTCCCCTACATTTCATTGTTTTTTTAACTTTCCCATTGGAGGATTCAAGGAAAGGTGAATAAATGCAAATTAGGTTGTTTGTTTTGATTTAGTAGTACTCTTGATAAAAGATATTCTCTCAGTTGAGAATTTGTGTAAATGTTAACCATTAGCATACTTAAAGCCAAATAAAATGATTGACATAGGCTTAAACCTCTGAATCTAACCCTGGATGCAGAGAATGCCCTGGGGAGTCTCCCCCTAAGTGGAGATTATTAATGTGCAGAGCATCCTTCCCCCTCCCGCACTTACAGCTCTAATAGTTCTTGGGGAATGGGTAAGATAGGATTAAACTGGGAAATAATTTGCAAAGGGTTGAAGTTTTTCAGTAGTAATAACAAAAAGCTAATTTTTTGTTTTGTTTTTTTAATCGCTTTGTATGTTTGGCAAAGAACTATGAGCTTTATGTGTATTATTTTCTTTAATCATTATATAATCCTGAAGTAACTACCTGCTATTAACCCTGTTTTGTAGTTGAGGAAACGGGTTTAGGGAATAGTGGATTTAGGCAGAATTGGCAGAAGGTATGGTGATTTTGTTTAGGTATCTTTGATTTGGGAAAGGCAGATTTAGATTTGCCTTTTGCCAGAAAAGAAACTTCATGGGTGAGCTGGTATTCAGGAGTTCTGTATCTCAAGGGTGTCATGGTGAGACTTAGCCATTTCAGAGTTGTTGGTTTGGTTTTGTTTTGTGTTTTAATAAACACCCTCTTTGTAAGTGTACCATTTTCCCACAGTTGTGAAATTTGAGATTTTAATTTTAGAATGAAAGAAAAGTCTTTAATGGAATATGGGCTGTTCTATAAAGAGACAAATGTCATGCTCATTAATTAGGATACAAATCTTTTATAATACCATATACAAATAATTATGTAATGCTATTCAATAATATTGAACAACTGCCAGTCTCACAGAGTGCTTCAGGGTTTTAAGGATTTGGAAGAACCCTGTTTTTTTCTACTGCTTTCTACTGCTGGAATGCCAATAGAAGTAAAAATTGAGCTTAAGTATAGACGAGCTAATGAGATGGCTGCTTTTTAGTGCTTATTTTGTACTAGATGGTAAGGGCATATCTAATTCTAACCCTTAGTCAAGCCATATAAAGTAGATGATGTCAGTATTGCCCTTCCTTAAAGTGGAAATCAAGGCTTAGGTATTTCAGGCAGTAATGTGGCTAATAAAAAGGACAAGCTGGAATCACATCCAGGCCAGTCTCCAAAGCTCTTAGTTTCAAGTGTTATACCGTCTTCAGTTTTGTAACTCTGGTCTTCAGTAAAATGACAAGTTCTATTCTCTCTGCCTTCATCATCCAGTTGAGCAAAATCACCCACCAAAACATAATCCTGCAACATGGAAAACAGCTCTTGGGAGCTTAGAAGAATGAAGAGCTTTTATTTTGTTATGAAGTGGTGTTTATACTTGTACGTTTAACGTTCTTAATTCTTGAACTTGTCTGGAAGAAATACCTGGAAATGTGGACGTTGTCCTTTGGACAGGTGTTCAACACATTGGTCTCTTTTTTTCCGTGAAAGAATGAGGCTGAAGTGGTGTTATTTGTTCAGTGGCCCAAAGTGTGTGAGAGGTCTAGACCTCTTCATTTCTCGTTCATGGTAATTTTAGGCTTATACTCTAGAGCTCTCATTCTCTCCAGATCATTTCAAATATGTCATTTGTTGTGCCGTATATGGCATAGAATACCCATGCTTTCATCGCTTAGGAAACTCTGAAATTAAAAATTAATTTCTTAGTCAGCATTATTACTGGACTCTTCTATTTTCAGATCATGGTTTCTTTTCCTCCTAACCACTCATTTGATATTTTTTCTCTTGTTCCTTCATCCAAATATAAGTGAGGACAGCAGAGATGCTGGCCTATTGAGGCTTGAGTACTGTGGCTCCGTTGTCTGTACTGACTGGGGCTGTATTTCCCATCTGGCCCTTGGATACCAGGAACATGTTATTTGATCTTCTTTTCTGTCCAAAGAGTCTGAGGTCTGCATGATGTCCCCTTTCCTCTTAGTGGTACCCTTAGGGTACTCTTAGTACCCTTTCACCTTTCTATTCCCTTATTCATTAGGGATAGACTGTTCCCTAAAATACAGTTTCTCTTCCTGTTATCCCATTTGGATTCCATGTAAAGATTTTAATTCAAGTGTCCAATGCAAAGATGAGTACTTTTGTATATATAATATTTTAAAAGTCTGTTTAGGTTTTTTATTATTTATTATATTTTAAAAGTTTATTTTTGAGAGAGAGAGAGAGAGTGCATGAGTGAGTGGGGGTGGGGCAGAGAGTGGGACAGAGGATCCGAGGCAGGCTCTGTGCTGACAGCAGACAGCCTGGGAGACTGGAACTCACAAACCACTAGATCATGATCTGAGCCAAAGTTGGACACTTAACCAGCTGAGCCATCCATGCGCCCCTGCCTAATTTTTAAGAAAAATTTTTTTAATGTTTATTGGTTTTTGAGACAATGCGAGAGACAGAGTGCAAGCAGTGGAGGGGCAGACCGAGGGAGACACAGAATCTGAAGCGGGCTCCAGGCTCCAGGCTCTGGGCTGTCAGCCCAGAGCCCGACGCGGGGCTCGAACTCACAAACCGTGAGATCATGACCTGAGCTGAAGTCGGATGCTTAACCGACTGAGCCACTCAGGCACCCCTGAAGTTTTTTTTAATATTTAAAGTGATTTGGATTCGGCAAGGTAGGTAGGGAATGTCTGTGTATGTGTTTGCGTGTTAGGGCAGGCACTCTAGAACAGAAGGGATATAACTTGAAAAAAGAACAACTGAAAAACTCGGAATTTGTCCTGTGTTTCCTGTAACAGTTGAGCAACCAGTACCGGTGAATTGCAGTTGGAACTGGAGGTTAGTTGCTGCTTTTCCCACATATTTCCTCTGCCTCCAGACCCCACCCGGACTACCGAGTAATGCCAGTTTATTATTTTCATTCCTTGGGTCTCTTTTAGGTCTTCATTTTCCTGTGTTTTTTTATCCTTGTGCTCACCCTGACTCACTGATCTGCTCTGTCCTTAGCACAGAGGCAAAGCTTCATTCATCTCTCCCCTCTGTACTGCAGGCTCCTATGTGGTAGCTTCTAACGTTTACCTCTTACAATAAATAATATTCCCTGTCATACCCTTTTTGTACCATCCAGTGTCTCTCCATTACGAAATGTCCTTTCTGCTACTCCTACCTATGATTTTACTGATAGACTTCTTGTCCTAACCCATGTGTATTTGCTTTCTTCATCTGAATTTTTTTTTCCCTTACTCTTCATTAGACCTACATTCTTTCATCCTCAAGACTCATTTCCTTCGCAAGAACTTTCTAGAGGTACCTGTTTTGATTCTTGTCTTTTTATCAATATTTCCATCTCTCTCCTTCATACTTCTTCAAACATTAGAGTCTTTGTAGAGCTCTCTGAGAGAATTCAGCATGGTCTGCTAAAGATATTTGTGTTCCATTCAAGTAAATATTCCAACTAATACTTTTGAATTCAGAAAGAAGACCTTTTTCCTTTCCCTCTCCACCCCACGTGCAATTTTATTAGCCAATTCTGCCCTCTCTACCTTCAAAATATGTTCAGATTTCCTTCCATTTTTCCTCCTCTACTGCTGGCCCCTGGTCCAAGCGGTATGATTTCTCACCAGTTGCTTGTTGTGTCTCCTAACTGGGTTCCCGCTTCTGCTTTTGCTTCCCATCAGCCTGGCTGCCTCAGTTGGTAGAGCACGCAACTCTTGATGTAGGGGTTGTAAGTTTGAGCCCCATGTTGGGTGTAGAGATTAATCAAATCTTAAAAAAAAAAAAAAGCTGAGATTCCTCCAGTGACGTATGGGGCTCCGATGGCCTGACCCCCCAGTCATTTCTCTGACCTCATATCCCTCCCCTTGGTATCCTTCTGATCACGCTGACCTCCTTACAGGCCAAGCATCCTTCTGCCCCAGAACTTTGGCACTGTCCTTTGCCTCTGTAACTCTCTTCTCCAGGTGTCTGAAGGGCCGACTTCTTTACCTCACCTTTGTTACTCAGATGTCCTCCTTTCTGTGTGACTTTCCCTGACCACTTTGTTGATAATTGTAACCTCCCCCATCCCCAGTACATTCCCCACCATTTTCCTCTCTCCTTTATTTTTCATTGTGACATTTATTGCCACCTGACCTACTGCGTGTATTCTGCTTGTCTGTCTCCCCTCTAGAGCTTGGGCTCCATGAAGGCAAGCATTTTCTGTTACATTCATTCCTTTGAACCCAGGACATAGTTGGTGCCCAGCAACTGTTTATTGCATGAGTATACTTTTCCTGTACCTCTGAATTCACTATGTGCCTTCTACCTTACTGGGGTGATTGGGGTGGTCGTTGGGAACATCCACCTTTTCTGTGTCATAAGGCTTTTGAAACCCCTCTTTTCAGCTGTGTATCGATTGGTCTCCTAGCTCCTGAAAACTGGTCTTCGAGCTAGGAAGGAATGCGGTTCTCAGGAGAACCTGTATAAACAGGGTATACAGGTTGAATAACTGACCTTATTTTGTACAGAGTTTAAATCTAGCAAGCTCCGCATGAGGGCCTGAGAGGGTCTCTGTGTCTGTAGATTAGTTTTCGACTTGCGTCATTTTCTTTCTGCCCTGACTTTCTGGTTTAATGTTGTCCAGATAGTCTGTTTTCTGCAGGAAGGCCGGCCGGCAGAAAAGAGGGTATTGCCACCATACTTGGCAGTGTTTCTCAGCCAAGGGGCCTGGGGCCTGGGGCTTCTGCTGAGTGCACAGCGCCGAAATCCCTCTAGCATCAGTCTCAGTGTCAACATCCTCTCCATGAAGATTTGTTCTAAAGAGCCCTCTGTTCCTTACTTGGCCTATTTGGAAAGTGAGGGGGCCTGACTGTATTTTTAAGTCTTTTAAGTTACCAGGGACCTTGAGTCAGGGAGCTGCTCTCTGGGTAGTGTTTTCAGATGAATGAAATGCAGTGCCACCGGCTGTAGGATGTGCTTTGAAATGGTGGTCACATTCCCATCAGTGCCCTCGTCTTTCTAAAGTGGACTTAGCTCATGGTCAGCACATACTCTGATGATTAAATGTATCTAGCCTCAACATTTTCTGCCACTGAAGGACATGGGGATGGTAGGGACCAAGCATACAGCAAACACTTTGGTATTTAGAAGCACCTGCGTGGCCGGCTGAACTTGCACATAACCATTGGTGCTGAGTTAGTTCCCGGGGACTTTTCCAACATTCGTCTTCGTATTGAATTTTGCTCTTATTCCTGAAACAGAGTGGCCACTGAAATCAGGAACTAGACTGCTGGAAAATACCTTTGGAAACCACTGTGTTGCATGGTAGAGGAAAGGTAACTGCCAGTCGTTCAAATGCTGGGTTTGATGCTAGTTTTTTTTTTTTTTCCTTTCTTCTGTTTTTTTTTTTTTTTTTTTTTTTTTCTCTTTAAAGAGGGGGTTTGATTTACTTTCTCTTCTGTCTGTTAAAGCTCTTCACAGCCGCTTAGAAAAAAACAACAAAAACGAGCCATTTAATGGTGCCAGCCATTAGGGTGCAACTTGAAATCCTGGGAGCGCCATCCTGTCGGTCCTGGTCACTGGATTCTGTTGAAGACTGTACAACTGCAGAGACGGGTCTGCCAGGCGGTCAGTCAGATGGTTCTGGTGTGGCCCACACTCCTGTTTGTTCAAGTGACCTGAATGTGCTTCCTCTTTGGGGACCTGTTTTAAATGCAGATGCTAACGCCCCATAATCACCCACTAAACTCACCCAAGTGAGAGCCAGGAAATTCAAATTCATAGTGCCTGGGACTTGGCCGCATTGCCCACACACATATCAAGGTCTTAAATCAGAGAGACTGTCATATACAGTAACACTCAAATTGCAGATGGGCGCAGAGTTGCTGTTGCTGTGGGAACTGCAACTTTGAAGTTCCAGACTTTGATGTGATTAAAGTCTCAGACTTAAAGTCCCTCTGTGTGTGGTAACTTTTTTTTCTTTTTTTTAACACCAAACTGAAAATAAAAATTGATTTAGATTGGGGATGGGCTGGAGAAGCAGCTTGTAAAGGGAGGAGGCCTCTTGGAAACCACATGTAACTATGTCACATTCTTATGTGCCTGAGAAAGAGAGAGATGACAGGCCACTGGCCTTTTCACTGTCTCTTTCTACTTCTAGCTGTTTGTTCATCACACAAACCCTGCCCCCAACACACATGCCACCAACCCCCAAAAGAGGACACTTTTAACTCTGTTGTGTGTCACGACCTATAGCGATCATCCTAATGGAGAAATGAGAGTTTATATGCGTGAGGTGTTCTTTTTCTTTTTTCTTGTTCTCTCTCTCTTTTTTAAAAGTTTGTTTATTTTGAGGTGGGGGAGGGCAGAAAGAGAGAGAGAGAGAGAGAATATCTCAAGCAGGCTTTGCCCTGCCAGCGCTGAGCCTGACACGGGGCTCGAACCCAATAACCATGAGTTCCTGACCTGAGCTGAAATCAAGAGTCAGATGCTCAACTGGCTGAGCCACCCAGGCGCACCGCACCCCCCCCCTCCTTTTTTTAGAGATAGAAAGAGAGGGGGAGAGGGAAAGAGAGAGAATCCCAAACAGGCTGCGTGCTGTGCATGGACACGGGGCTCAATCCCATGACCCTGGGATCACGACCTGAGCCAAAATCAAGACACTCAACTCACTGAGCCACCCAGGTGCCTCTAGGTGTTCTTTTAATGAGGATCCCAGGGTTCAGATCCTTGGGATCATCTGGCTGATTTCTTAAAATTGTGGCTGGTGAAAGTTTACTTCTTGGCCTTCGGTGTTGCTAGTGAAAGGAGTATGGGAAAGCAGAATTGGTGGGTCATTCCTCTTTAAAACGTTGCCATTAAAATTCTAGATTACTTGATATCAGTGATGGAATGGACTTTGAAAAAAACAAGCAACCCTTGTGCCTAGGACTTTAAAATATTTTGGCCACAGAAATTGTAGGGTCAACTTTGTCTTTTACAAGATACCTCCTTAGGTATGCTTGCACTTGTGTGTGTGTTTGCGTGTGCTCGTATGTGTAACACACATGCATATATAAAGAATCCCTTCTGTATTTTTCCTTTAAGTGTGAAATCCTGAGGTGTCATCCTGGTACTTAATTTTATAGATTCATGGAGACTATAATATTTTTCTCCCCCATTAATGGCATATTCTCTTAATATTTAAGTGTCTGTGATGTGCCATGTGCCTGCCCTGCTCTATGCCATTTGAGCTTTGTAGAACCCCATGGGAGAGGTGGTGAAGCCCCAGGTTTTGTGGATGAGACTCGAGGTCTCCACGGAGTGACTGCTAAAAAATGCAAAGATGGAGGGTGGGAACGCCCAAGTGTATTTCACTCCCTGGCCTCTGAGAGTCTACTGGCTCTGCCCTTGGTAATTCCTGCAGAAGGCAGGGCAAAATTTAGCCCCCTAGTTCTTAGGAGGTTTTTGGTATTGATAATTCTATAGCTGTGATGGGGAGGAGTGAGATAACAAGGCTCATGAGAGAGCACAGAGTTTGTGCCATAAATGTCTTGGAAATGAGAACAACACACCAAAATATGCCTTCTGTTTGCCTTTCCGCATCTTCCTATTCATGTTTAGGGGCATAAGGAGAGTCAGGTGAGAAAGGAACAGGCATGTGAGTCCGTGGGAACACCTGGTGGGGTTTTCTACCTCTGAGCATCCTTTCAAGAGGAGATGGAAGGTGGCTTAACTCCCTTAATGTAAACAGTCAGTGGAGCTATGTGTTCTACACTGAGTCTTCCAGAATTCTAAATTTATTGGTCATATCTTGCCATACACACTGAATGTACCTAATATTGGCTACGGTGATGATGTCTTGTAGAGTTTTGTGGGCTTTGTTTTGTTTTGTTTTGTTTTGTTTGTACTGAACCCACTCTAGCACAGTTCTGGCTAACAAACAAGATCACGTTCCGAAGTGGTGTCATCACTGGTCTCTAGAACCCGTAAGGTCACATAGAATGAGTTTAAATAGCAGGACAGAACAAACTCATTGTTCCTAGAATATACTGCTCCCTCATTCCGGTTATTTTATCTGCAGACGTAATGGGCTTTATGGTTTATATGCCGTATACGTGTCATTGAATATACATTCATTTTTGGTGAAGGTGTCCCTTTCTCCCTAACTTTTAGTTTGAGAAATTGCAGCAGCCAAGACTCTGGGTTCTGGAATGTATGTGTATATTTGTGTATAAATAAATGCAGTTTTATCAAACCTGGCAGCCTTAACAAATGGTGGTGAAAGATTTTGGCTGTCTTTTAATAGTATTATGATGTGGTTGACAGTTTAAATAAGCGGCACTTTATCTTGATGAAGTGAAGGCATTTAATTGGTTATCTTGGCCCACCAGGGTGTTTGTTGGGCAAAAATTTAATTTTCTTTCTGGGTGTTTATATTATTTTTCCTTCTAGTTGCTTGCGAGGTATTGTTTTTATAGCGTATGTGGAAAACATGCCTTTTTTTTCTTTTTAAAGTGGATTGTAGTATAGAGCTTTGTTAATAAAAAAAAATTAAAATAAAAATGGTAAGGCAGAATGACTTAGTTATTTTTATATTTTCCTGTAAAAACAGCCTCAGTTAAGTGAGCCACAATGAGCCATGATGTATTTCCTCCATCAGGATGGAAAATAAGCCATTTATTATTTCAGGTCTGACTCACAGTGAACCTGCTGACACTGGGATGTTTTAAAATCATAATCACAAGGAACAGGTTAGGGCAGAAACTTGGACGCTGGGCCGAGGATTACCTGCTTATTACAATGTTTTACAACTTGGATGCTTTAGGTTTTCTGGCACAATGTCCTAAACCTCACACACTAAACACCCCCTTGTTGTACAATTATTGCTTGCTGGTTTTAGATGGTGCCAAATAGACAGATGTCTCATCATAATTACCATTTTTTAATTTCACTGTTACACACACACACACACACACACACACACACACACACACACAGGTTATCTCCTTTCCCTTCCCCCAGTGTACTGTCTCCCTCCCCATTTGGGATGTCTTCTGTTAAGGAGGACTGGAGAGAGAGAGGGATGTGGCACGTGGGTGCAACACATTACAAAGAGCCGGTTATAGCCGGTAGAGTTATTGTATGGGAATAGATATGCTTCTTCTGGCTGTTTGTTTTTTAATGTTTATTTATTTTCTTGAGAGACAGAGACAGTGTGAGCAGGAGAAGGGACAGAGAGAGGGAGACACAGAATCTGAAGCAGGCTCCAGGCTCTGAGCTGTCAGCACAGAGCCCAATGTAGGGCTTGAACGCACGAACGGTGAGATCATGACCTGAGCCAAAGTCGAACGCTTAACTGACTGAGCCACCCAGGCTCTAGTTGTGCTTCTTTATCAATGTATTAAAATAACAGGCTCTTCTGGTGAGTCACTGTAATTTTGAGGTACTCACTGGAAATAAATATTTTGAATTTTTGATAGCAACTCTGATGTGAAGATCTCAAATTTCCAGTCGTGTCAAAGTCACAGGTACTTGCTAATACTGTGTTCCATTGCCTATTTTCATAATTGCAAGAAATGCTAGATTTCAATGAGAGGTTAGTAAAAATAAAAATGCATGTTATTTGTTGCCCACCACTTTACTAAATCCCTTGAATTCTGCTCCATGCTAAGAACTTTGGCTTTGAGGGATTTTTTTTTTCCGCTGAAGAATATCTTTCGATGTCAGTTTGAATATATGCAAATACAGTCTTCCTTGAAGACAATGCTATTCTACTGGTCTTGGTTCAAAAACGAGGAGTAATGTTTCACTTTGTTTTCCTGGCCAAATTCTAATGAGCTGTGTGTAGTCCAAAATGGACAAATGAGTAGCCTTCAGTTTTTAAAGGAGATTACCACCTCGTTTGACAGGAAAAAAATAGATGCCTTCAAACCTGTGTATTTCGCGCTGTTGCGGAAACGGACTCGCAGGTACACGAACTCTGTAATTCTATACACACTCCAGGCGTATGATACTGTATATACTGCTACATGAACTTGGAAGTTACATCCCCTCGAGAGGAAGTATGTCACTTTGTAGACAGGAGAATAAAGAAAGGAAACACGTTGACTTTGTCGTGACAAGCAGAAGGAGATCTGTGGTAGGTTCCTGCTTTGGTATTCCATCCTCCAGATGACTCTGCTGCATAGTAGTGTGTTCTGTTGGTCCAGACGTGATTTTATTTCAAGTCTACTCAGCTTCCAAAGTTACAAATGAGGACTATAATTAATTAAGCTGTAGCGGTTTTAACAACATTGAGCTATGTGCTGGAATAAGAGATGGCTAACTTGAAGGATGTTTACATTGGGTCTTATTGTTTAATGTTATCCTGATTTGGAGGCCCTTTAAAAATACCAGAAATTGGTTTATTTTAACTTTAATTCTAGTTAAGGATTTTAAAGCAGCGTTTTAAAAGTCTTTGGTACCTGCACTGAAAGATAGATGCACTCCTTCCCACCTATCTTTAGGATCCATCATAGGAGCTGAGAATTATTTTCAATAAATTAGCTGTGATCGTGACAAATCTCACTGCTTTGAAGGGGGGAGAAGGCTTTTTGTGAGGTGATACTGACAGGATACGGTTTTCTCCCACTTATATAATACCTACCTTAAGAATCAGTAAAACATTTGGAGATGACACTGTAATTTGGAGACCTTTTCTTTTCTGAAGGTAATTCAAATAAAAGATGGCCCTGAGGAATTAGTAAAATGGAAATAAAAAAAGAATAAAGTAATTGCTACTTTAACAGCAAGCTGATACTCTAAGGGGATACAGCAGTGACAGGTAACCAGAAGTATGGGTTTTGACTTGAAGGATAAGATAGTGTACATCAGTCATCTCTTGCTGCATAACAAACAACAAAATAACAACAAAACATCCCGGTGGCTCACACTGGCTCACACCTCGCAAGCATTTATTTCTTGCCCGTTGCCTGGGGCAGCTCACTCCGTTTCTCACTTTGAGGCCCAGACTGGAAGGTCAGTGACTCTCTGGGCTAAGTTCTCCTCATGATGCTGTCAGATGCTCAGGAGGGGGGAGCCTTACTACGCAAGCTCGTTTCAAGCCTCTGCCAGTGCCAGAGTCCCTAGCATACCATTGACCAAAAACAAATCATATGACTAAGCCTGAAATCAGGGAGGAGGAAAGTGCACTTCATCCAGCAAGAGGCCATAGAAATAACCGCATGGGAACAATTGGGACCAACAATTCTATTTACCACAAATGCTAAAAACGTTAGCAGCTGAAGGAAGCATTTGGTTATGAGATTATATGGTGCTACCTTGTTGTCTTTGGCTTTTGTCATTTCCCATGCTCCAAGAAATACCAGTTCGGGTTTGCGTGTGACTGTGGACTGAATTTAACACGTCACGGAGGGCATGTTCCTATCAGGTAAGGGGTGAGCAGAGATTTTTAGGAGATTTGGATTCTAAATCTGGTTTAGCTCTTTCCTTGTTGAAGGACCCTAGGCAGTTCATATAATTTGTCTCTGCCTTGGGCCCTTGTTCTGTAAAATGAAAATATTGGGCTATTCTGTCTCTGTAGTTCCTTCTACTAGGATTTAGATTTCATTCCCTGTCTATATGTGCAGGTTTCATTTATTGACACCTTCAGTCCACTTTCTGTGGCCATGTATTGGAAGGGTGTAAGGCTTTAGGAAATGCTCAGGAGCAACAGAAATGACTGTAGACGCCAAAGGAGGTTAAGTAGTGGACAGGTTACACTGCATGTATGGGGACTGATTATTTGTGTGTCCTCGGCTAAGTAGAATGGAGTAGTGACTGCTGAGTGCTGTGTTTGTAGTTACAGAATCTTCCAGCAGGATCTAAGTTCCCTGAGAGCAGAGACCGTGCTTTACTTTATCCTTCATTCATAGTGCCAAGTACAGTGCCTGACATGCAGCGGAGCCCATTTGGAATGAATGCAAGCTGTAAAAAGCTTCAAATGGGAAATTCATGCAAGTATAGCTTGAAAGTCTGTGAGAAGAATGTGGGTCTTCTGGAGCTCCTCTTCAGCGCCTAGTTGTTGCCTCTGGGGATCTGGAATGTTACAGTAGTCCGAGGGTTGCAGCACTGATGTAGACGCCATCCACTCTGACTCCCTGCTGTGTCTGCAGCACTCCGTTAGGTACTCAGGGTGTAGGAGAAGGAAACAACCGCTGTGCTGCAGTTTTCCAGTTGTCGCAGAGTTTCGCAAACGTGTGCCTCTTTCTGTAACAGAAAGACAAGTCCCATGGGAGAGACATGGTGGGAGGCAACAGTGACCTCTGGTCAGGAGCAGATTTGAGGGGTTTATGGAGAGCCTCTGGGAAGCGTGAAATGACCCAATATGTTTTGGTAGCCCACGTACAAAGTCAGAAGGGTGAGACAAAGCTGTAGAGAGGCAGGCAGGGTCAGGTTTGAGAGCCTGGCCTGAACTTGATCTTTACCTGGTGGCATCTATATGTTGATCTTTACTTTTCCATCCTGGAAAAAGGAAGCCAAAAAGGGGTTTTCCGCAGGGTCGAGGATGTGATCAGAGGTGCTTTTTTGAAAAGTGGGGAACAGGAATGGCAGCAGGGAAGCTGGATGGTGGGGATGAAGGGCTCCCAGATGACAGTATGGCTTGGGAAGAATGGAGGGACAGGGGGACACCTGGCGAGTAGTCTAGCATGAACATCCACTTCTGTAGCCTTCCTCAGCCTCTCCCTGTTGGTGCCTTGCCCTTCCAGAAAAACCCAGAAAGCATCATGTGTAGCCACCTAAAACCCCTTTTTCATAAGCTGACAGAAGCTGGTGCACTGCTTCTGAAATATTGCTAGTCTTTGAAGCAGTTTGTTTTAGGTTAGAGAGCTTCAGGTGACAGGATGGGTGTGGTGTAGTCTCGGTGTTGAAGGATGTTATAACCTCACTTGGGTAAATCGTCAACTTGGTGTGTTGGAAACCACCTTGGTCACTAAAATAATGGATGTTCTTTTGATCTTCAGTTTTTACGTTTGCTTTATCTTGCCATCAGACATTTAGAAAAATGGATTTTGCACTATTTTGATTAAGTAGAACATGCCTTTCAGTAAATTCCACTGTATTACTGTGTCAGAATATCTTTTCTATTATTCCGGATTTGTTGGTATTTTCACAATTCGCTCATGCACGTCTTCTAGCTTATTAGGTTCATACTTAATTAGCTTTAAACCTGTCAACTGATGTTAAGAGGCATCTCCTCGTGGTTGGTGTTGGCAGTATAACTGGTACAATTTGGGGTATCCTGTTACACATCAGTTGCTTGTATTTGCTAGCCCTGCACCTTCACTAGTCACCAGTGGTGGTGTTCTTTCCCTTTGTGCAGTCAGTGATGACACAGCCTCTTCTTGAAGTGGCTAACAACTGGTCAGGGCTTCTAGAGCTACTGATCCGTAAGTATGGTGGGCACGTGACTGGAGAGAACTGTGAAAGGGAATGTCATGGGGTTTCAGGGACTGGAAAGGTCATGCTGGGTCAGAAGCACCAGGAAGAATACTGCCCGCGCTCTTAAATGGGTGCTAAAGTGTGGGTAGAATTTCAACAGGCTAGGGCAGTTGTTGGGCTGGGCAGGGAGGAAATTCAGGGTGGTGGGAGCACCTGTGACTGAAGGGTGCTTGTGGGAGAGGGTGGGCTGGTAAGGGGATCGAGAAGGACAGTGTAGTGGGAGTTGGTTTACTAGAGGTAATGCTGGAAAAGGGGGGGGGCATGTCCTCATCCATCATTTGTATTTAAGAGTAGGGTGCTGTTGGGCAGGGGAGTTTTCATATGTGTATCGGTGACAATAATACTGTTAAAGTTTTAAGCACCAACTGTGACGCTTTGGACTTAAAATTGTAATGGAACATCTGTAAACACATTGGAATTACCCTCAAAATATCCCGGAAATCATCCACTTACTCCATGATCAGGGAATAAAATAGGATTAAACAGTGGATTTTAAGAGTTTTATTGTTGCTGTACTTCTGCAGACATGTACTAGTAACTGACTCTTACTATTTTTTTTTCTACAGTGTGTGGTTTTGCAGGCTAAAAGTGGGGACTGGATTACAGTTGATCAAAGTGTGTATGTGTGTATTAATCATTTTGCAAAATTTAAGTTACTGATTTTGTCAATCTGAAAGCATGCTTAAAAGGACTTTAACATAACAGCATAGTTAGTTTTCTTAGGATTGCCTTTGCTTTTGCTGTTACAAACTTCAAGGTTAAAAAAAATGTTAAATCACATATATATATATATATATATATATATATCAGATATATGTATATCAGATATGTGTATCTATATATAGATATATATATATATGTAAATGATAAAGAATATCATTACCCAGTATTTATTTGATTTTCAGTAAATCACAAAATAGTGTACCAGTTTGTAAATTCTGGAAACAAATAATTCAGGTTTCTATGGCATTTAACAAATATGATTATTCATAGCAAAATTTGCATTCCTGTAGCAGTTTAAGAGGAAAGCAGTTCTGTCAAAGAGGAACCAGTTGGATTTTAGAAAGGAATTAACATATAGCTGTTTAACTCTCCATAATATTAAATAAGTATACTTTTGGTTTCTGTCTGGGGGGGGAAATAATATTTTAACCTAGTGGTTTGTGGTTTATTCTTCCGCATAGAACTGCATTTAGGGATGACAGTAATATTTACAAATATGTGAGCAAATGCAGAGCTGTCTGGTTTAGAACTGTATTGCCTGTTAATGACATTTTCAAAGAGAGCTTCCCGCAGGGAAAGGCTCGTGATGATTAAATAGCCTCACCTTTCAGTCATCTGCAGTATAGGTTACATGTCTGCCCTTTTGGTGATGCTGGTGGCTTGGTGTCCTTGACTAGGACCAGTCTGACACTAGGCTGAAAATGTCCAAATCAATTCTAATGTAGGAGTGTAGATCACATAGGAAGATAAACATGCTAAGAGAACCACATACAGAAAATACTGTGTATTCCAAAGCTTAGGAGAATTAAAAAAAAATTATTTGGCATCAGGTAATTATGAGATAATTGGGAGTTACGTGCAGTCATATGTGCACATTAACTAGCATGTACATACAGGCACATATATATATATAATACCACCATTCAGATTTTCCAGAAGATGGACTTGTAGGAACAAGTAATGACATTCAATTCTTACACATTTAAAGTGTTACTGTAAGTGCTTCTTGGGTGGCAAGTTGTGTGTGTGTGTGTGTGTGTGTGTGTGTGTGTTTTAATCGAAGTTGAAACAATTCAGCCTAATTCTGTCATATTAAACATAAACATTAAAAAAAAAAAATCTTTACCCTTGCCTAGCACAAAAGCCTCAGGGGACGTCCTTGTGGCAACACCAGCATCAACACCAGCATGGAGACTGTTGCAGCTCCCCAGTTGACCTTCAGTTTCCCAACACACATTAACCACGCTCTCCTAAAGCCCCTTACTGGTTGTCTGCCTCTGGTGCCTGGAGTTAGTTGTCTTTTTCTTGGAACTTGGTTTGCAGTTGTACTTGTTTTCCCAATTAATTAACTAACAAATGAACCCATTAAATATGGACGAAATACTTGTTTTTAGGAAAACGAAGTTGAACGTTTTGGGAATACTTAGATTGCTGATAAATTAGGTGTGCTCAGACCCTATAAAAGATTAGGAGGAGACCATGGAGAATTCTGTAGTTGGATTGCTGTGCTATGGGAAGATTTCTTCTTCACTGTAAAGAAATGGCAAATGTAAGTACTTGGTGACAATGCAAAGTAGATTTATAAGAACGACTGGAAATCCAGCCAGAGGAGGACATCTCACAGGTTTTTCTTTTATCTCAAGCACATTTACATTTATATTTTTAAGGTAAAAATTTAAATCCTATATATCATTTTAAAGAAATTCTGTACTTTATCTTGCTTTTTTCTTTTTAATGTTTGTTTATTTTGAGATAGAGAGTGAGTGGGGAAAGGGCAGAGAGAGAGGTGAGAGAGAATCCCAGTCAGGCTCCATGAAGTCAGTGCAGAGCCTGGGACGGGGGCTCCATCTCACAAACCCTTAGATCATGACCTGAGCCGAAACCAAGAGTCGGACGTTCAGCTGACTGAGCTACCCAGCACCCCTCACTTGCCATTTTTCTTTTTCCTTTCCTTTCCTTTCCTTTCCTTTCCTTTCCTTTCCTTTCCTTTCCTTTCCTTTCCTTTCCTTTCCTTTCCTTTCCTTTCTTTTCTTTTTTTTCTTTTCTTTTCTTTTCCTCTTTCCCTTCCTTCCTTCCTTCCTTCCTTCCTTCCTTCCTTCCTTCCTTCCTTCCTTCCTTCTAAATTGACCAACTAGGGTTTTGATCTGGTTTGGATTCAACTGGATAACAAACATGTTTTGACCTTACAGTCAGTGTTATTAAGAACATCAGCTACCACAAAAAGCCACGTCTAACCTACTTGATTTGTGATACATCTTGTTTCTCCTTATCACCTTGTATTGAAATGGTAGGTAGAAGTAAAATGGGAATAAAAAGCATAGGTATAGTAAGAAGTTGAAAGAGGCTTGGAAGATTGTTGCCAGGGCCTTCCATTAAAATGGCTGAGGAAATGGCCCTAACAGTGGTGTAGCTGTTGAGTGACTAAGACAGTGAGAGGGTGACTTCAGTGTGTGTTGTGGGTGTTGTGTTCACATCTATCCCTTATTCATCTCACACAAATTTGCCTCTAGATTGGGACCTTGAACTCTGTACTGATTTTATGGTAGTGTGAGTTTCATGCAGAAAATTGTGCTTATCAAGTCAGTGAGCTTCATAGTATGTTTTTGTTTTGTTTTGTATTTAGGACCATCTTTTAGATGCATCAGCTAAAATGGATATATTGTCAATCTCTGGCAACAAACCCTGGAAATGCCTTAAAATGTTTGGCAGTTAGTGGTCAAACATGGTTGTTAGGGGACTTTGTAAATCATGCTTGCTAGATAGAATGCATTGTATTGGGATGAAATTAAAAGACCATTTTTTTTTTTTAAATTCTAAATGATTTACTTTTATTTATTTTTTAAAGTAAGCTCTAGGCCCAGTGTAGGGCTTGAACTCACACCCCCAAGATCAAGAGTCTTATGCTCTACCCACTGAGCCAGCCAGGCGCCCCTCTGTTTTTGTGTAGAAAAAATCATGAGCATTAAAAAACTGTATTAACCATTAAAGATAAATTATCTCCCCAATGGCGTTTGAAATAATCTTTTATATTGCTTACGTGAATCTCATTCTCTTTTACATTAAACATGTACATTGATTATGCATCTTCCCGTGTTCTTCTCATTCAATCCCTAAAGGATCTGTATTAATGAGTTTTAGGCTTTGAACTTAAAAAATTTTTTCTTGTTCTCAAAAGTGAGACTGGGGAGAAAAAGGGTTTTTCGTATTTCCTTTGAGAGCTTTTATTTATCTCCTATACGTATCTCTGTCATTTGAAAATTTCTCAAGTGTATAGCAGGCCTAATTTTTTACAGATGACGAGTTTAAATGCCAGAGAATAGATTTCACTATTCCTTGGTTCACTTCCTGGTTCCGTCACTCACATTCACCTTCAGAAAGTTAGGGAGGGGAAGCATAAGCAACAGCTAAGGTGTAGGTAGGTTATTAAATCTATAGCTAGTTTACCCAAAAAAAAGGTCAAAAATTTAATTTGTTCCTATGGTGATGGAACTGAAAGTAAATTAAAAAGAAAACCAGAATGCTTGTCTTTTACTAAAGTTTACATGAATTTTTCTGTGTGTGATTTCAACCAATGCCTCTTGGCTTTGGAGGTTATGTATATATAATTTCATGATTAACAACGTATGTACTTCCATAGAGTTCCAGTTACCTTTTTTTTAATTTTTCTTTTTTGAAGATTTTATTTTGGGATTCCTGGGTGGCTCAATCTGTTGAGCGTCTGACTCTTGATTTCGGCTCAGGTCATAATTTCACAGTTCTTGAGCCTGCATTGCAGAGCCTGCTTGGGACTTTTCTCTCTATTCCTCTTCTCTGTGCTCCTCCCTCGCTGTCACATGCATATTCATTCATTCATTCATTCATTCATTCATTCATATTCTCTCTCTCTCTCTCTCTCTCTCTCTCTCTCTTTCTCTCTCTCTCCCCCCTCTCCCCCCCAATAAATAAATAAATAAGTAAATAAATAAATAAATAAATAAACAAACTTAAAAAATATTTTAAGTAATTTCTGTACCCCGTGTGAATCTCTAACTCATGATCCCTAGATAAGGAGTTGTATGCTCCATCAGTTGAACCAGCAAGGAGGTCCACCTTATTTTTCAACCATAATTCTTTTTTATTTTAGTTTTAATGTGTATTTATTTTTGAGAGAAAGAGCAGGAGAGGAGCAGAGAGAGAGGGAGACACAGAATCCGAAGCAGGCTCCAGGCTCTGAGCTGTCACCACAGAGCCCAATGCAGGGCTTGAACTCATGAGCCGCGAGATCATGACCTGAGCTGAAGTCGGATGCTCAACCGACTGAGTCACCCAGGTGCCCCTAACCACAATTCTTACGATTCTTTTTCTTTATTACACATAATAGGTCTGAACTGAGGATCTTTGGTGATATATCTATTTCAAAGTATTTATCAAATCAAGATGTTAATGATAAAAACGTGCTTGTACAAAGACATGCTTTTAGCTATTGCTGTATCTTTTTCAAAAGAACAGCAAAGCATGAATGACATCTTGTAAAACATGTGCCAAAAAGTGCCAGTCTGACAAAAAAGGCATTTAACCATTGAGAATTTTAATACGAATTTTGAAATGATGTTATAGGGAAGTGTTCGTGTTTAATGTGTTAGGCAGTTCAGAAGATTTTGTTCATGTTTCTTGGAGACTTGAGAACAAATTTGGCTTTAAATTTGTATTTATAATTTAAAAAATATAGTTAAAATTTGAAAAATAGGGCAGTGGGCTATATAACTTTAGTGAAACAAATACAAGTGTTTTAGTAGTGCTTCCATTTTTTTTATATGCATTATCTTTTAAAGATCACTGCTTAATATTATGTATAACACTTGCCAACTTGCTTTTGATTAATAGAGTAAGTTCATTCAGAGAATAATATAAAATATCATTGGCAGCATAACTGGAAGTGTCTTGAGCAGATAAAAATTAGCTTCAAGTTTGGGACACCTGGAGGGCTCAGTCGGTTGAGTGTCCAACTTCAGGTCACTATCTTGCGGTTTATGAGTTCGAGCCCCGCGTCGGGCTCTGTGCTGACAGCTCAGAGCCTGGAGCCTGCTGCGGATTCTGTGTCCCCCTCTTTCTCCACCCACCCCTACTCGTGCTCTGTCTGTCTTTCAAAAATGAATAAACATAAAAAAAATTTGTTTTTAATTAGCTTCAAGTCAAAAGCTAAATTCCTCTTTTCATATTATATCTCCTGTCATCATTTAGGGAAAAGAAGCATGCCTCATCTTAGGGGTTCTTATTTAATATCTCCCACAGGCGGGGCTTTAGCAAACCAGTCTATCATTTGTCATTTGGTAGAAGTTGTAGTCTGGTAAAGGGGGAGGGAGACAAATGCAGCGAAGGCAAACAGGAGGCGGATTGAGTTATAATCTGTGCCTGTGGGATAATTTTAGGCACAGACTGGATGTGGCTCGGGCTCATGTTTTCAGACCTCGTTCCTGTGCAGGCATTGATCTAGGATTTTCTCTCTTTTCAGCTTTTATTTGTAGTGGATTTCTTTAGGCAGGACCACTGTTGATTGGTTGCTAATCATCTATAATCTGTGATGATTAGGAAGTCTAAATTAAGTATTGGATCTGTTAGATCTGATCTGGACAGAAATTTGAATGCCCAGTTTCTTGGATTGCCTTTTAATCATCATTGGTGATACGCAAATTGAGTTAGAGTCTTGAATAAGAAAAGTACCTCAGGAGTAAATGAGACAGTTCGGCAGCTCCATTAACTCTTTCTGAATACTAGGTTGGTATTTAGTCTACCCAAACAATAATTTACTAAGTTTAGCATACCCAGACAGTAATTTGCAAAGTAATACCTTGAAGATGCTAGAAAGAGTTAATGAAGCTTCTGAAGTACCTTGTGTTTTCTTGGAGAACCTGTGTCAGCATTTCTAGTGGTTGTACTGGAGAAAAAGTGTCCTTAAATCGAATGCTGATTGCAGGAATTGTTGCTAAATTTATGCTCCCATTTTTCGGTTTTTATCCCACTCCTGTCCTATCCCTGGCCCTTTTTTTTGCAGGACTCCTTTTTCTTATTCTGAGTGAGTGTTCCCCAGGGTTCATTTACTCCTGTACCTCAGGCTGTTTTGTGATGGTCTCTCTTCTCACTGGATTTAGCCCGGTGCCTTGACAACACGTGGTTTCTGGAGACCACTTGGTTCTTGCTGTCTTGTTCTTCACCTCCCATAATCTCCTGTATCTACCTCTCCACATCTTTCTCCCCAACTTTTAGTCTAATTTTCAACCAGCTGATGACCAGACCAACTCATCTTCCTCCCTAAAACCAGCTCCCCCCACTGCTTCATTATGTTTTGAATAGCACTTTCTGCCACTCTTTCAAGAGTCTGATTTTGGAGCCATGGAAACTCCTCCCATCAACTCCAGCCTCCTTGGTGGAGCATCTGGATGAAACTCCCTTGGGGTCTCACCTCTCTCCCCTGTGGTGCCTACTGTCTCATCTCTGGGCCTCTACACTGGGCTTGCTGCGTCCAGTGTCCTTCTTCCTCACTCTGCTCTGGACAGGCTACTATGTCAGATCCCTTGACATGTTACTCGAATTAGAGCATTTATCTCAAACACCTTCAGACGGTCTGTACTGGCATTCCAGGCCATTCACCATCTGAAAGGCCCATCTTTCTAGCTTCCTTTCCTGCGGACTCCTGTACCAGCGCGCCTTCCGTGCTGTAAGATACTCTCCTCCCCCCTGGAGTTGTTTTACTGTTCTCCACACCCAGCAGGGCATGCCTTTTTTCTCTGTGCACGCTGATCCTTCTGGGACTATTCAGTGGAAGAAGCCAGGCCCGAAAAGGTACGTTCTGCACAATTCCCTTTGTATGAGTTCCAGTAAACAAGCAAAAGTAGTGTATGAGCTAGAAGTCATCATAGTGCTTACCTGTGGGGAAGGGGCGGCCGACTAGGTGGGGCGTGAGAGGGCCACCCACTACTAGGGTGCTGGAAATGATTTGGGTGGTTGCGGCATGGGGATACACAAATGTAAAAATTCATAGAGCTGCACACCGCAGATTCCAGTGCTTGGCTCTATGTAAATCAAGCATCAGTAAAACATAGACTAAAACAGTGTGCACCGTCTAAGGCTGTGATAGGTTTAAATTCGATAATGAGTTTAAAATGCTGCGCATAGAGACTGCTGTGTGGGGAAAAATCCCCATGCCGCAGTAGGACAGAGTTCTTTTTCTCCTGAATTGTGTAGCAGATATTCCTCAACAAGACTAATTTTGCAAATAATTTGACCTTGAAGACCATTTTTTGTATTACATTCTTCACTTGAATCTTTATTGCCACATTTATTGCTCGGTTGATATTGTTGGTTTAATGTGGATACCTGTTTCTGTTTTTGTGTAGTGTACATTTTTGATCATCAGTAGTAATAGTGGCAGGTGTGGTGTTTTGTGGAACGCTTGTAATAGTTTTAATGTTTCCCCTCACCCAAAATGTTGCATACATCAAAAGAAGGATTTTGAGTTTATTTTAAAAGTATTTTACACAAGCTTAAGTTTGGAGTTATTCCCCTGGTTACCAGGGAAGCATCCATAAATGGGACTTAGGGGAAGTCTGGCCTGTTCTGGGGAAGACTTTCTTGGCAGGGCTGTTAAAATGGGCTTAAATGATTTTTAAATAATAAGTGTTTTGCAAGATGGTGGTTAGCAAACTTTAATGTGTGCATGAATCACCTCTGTACAAATGTGGGTTCTGACTCATTAGGTCTGGGGGGAAGCCTGAGGTCCCTGCATTTGTAACCAGCTCTCAGGTGCTGCTGCTGGTCCCTGACGCGCTTTGAGTAGCCCAGAATTAGTGACATTACAAAGGGCAAAGCAAGAATAACTTAGCTTATAAAAACCACCCCACCAATTTGGGTGGATAGTGACCCTGTGAGCCATGTTTGTGTGAATATAACTGAAAGAACCCATTCAAGAAAGTACTAAGTCTTCTTTTAAAGTTTTAGTATTACGTGATTTTTTTCTCCCCATGTTAGTGGGCCAGACTGGTTGATTTCATTAATTTGTTTTTGTTCCCTCTTGAAAATAACATTGTATCAGTTGAAATGGTCATGAATCCAATCAGAATTTTTAGGGAAAGAAATTTAAAAATAACTTGGAATCATTTGTGACTGCCCCTCCTAAAAAATAAAGAAAACAGAAAAACTAAACTAAATACCACTGGCCAGGCACAGCCCTTCCCCATTTGTCACCATGTTCCGTGAACAATACTTGACAGAATAACCACCGCTGTGCCGAATGCCATGTGAAGAGCCAATTTCACTGCTTCATGTTCTCCTGCTTGCTGTGGGTAGATTTCCATTCCCCTTCTCTGAACTGGGACCTCTTTTATTCCGTTGTTCCCTCTTGCTTGTCATATTCTTGACTCGGCAGAGGATGATTTTATACTCTGTCAGACTTTAACATCTGTCAGGCTATGATTTGAAACTGAGGAAAATCCAAGTTACAAATTGAAGAGGAGATCCAGCCCTTTGATGTTGGGAAAGCAGTGCTGTCTGGGGACTTGTCCCCAGAGCAGTGCCCGCCAGCCCGCCACTAGCCTGCCTGCTGTTACAGGGTGACAGGAAGAATGTGGCTCTGCCTGCTGGCTTCTGGGCACATTCCTTTCTGTTTCGGACCAGAGTAAGTACCAGATATACACATTATTGAATCACTTAATGAAGATTTTGTAGCACATCTCTCATTCTGTTGAAAAGGCCGTTTCAGCCCCAGAAGGGTGTATGGGGGCAGGGAGGGAGGAGAGGAAGAGAGAGGAGCTTTTACATTCGTGAACGGGGTTCTCTGTGACCCTCAGGATGCATGGGAGTACTCCAAGGCCGGCTGTGTCTTTTCAGCCCTGAATTGGCAAGGGGAGCGATGCAAGCTCAAGGGAAGGTTCTTAATAGGGCAGGACCGTTTACCAAGGGGAGAATGCAGCGGTTCGGCTTCAACCTTGACTCAGTGTTGCCATTCAGACACAGGAGATCTTGTTTAAGCTATGATTGAGGGCCTTCAGATTGTGGGCTGTGGTTTACAGACCCTGATATCTTAGAGGGGCGCAGCTCACACTGGTAAGAATGGGCTCCAGTGGTCTCTGTCAGAATCGTGTGTAATTGAATTATGTAGATGGTTCCAATAACAAAAATACCTTCACCTCCCTATCACCTTCTTATTGGGGAGATCTCTGCCTTCGAAAATCAGAGAACATACAGAAAGGTTGGGTGGCCAGGAACATGTCTTTTCTCTCAAACTCTGAGACTTTATCTGTATTGATAATAAGAATAGTGGTCCTAAATACTAAACACAGTTATTGTTGGATTGATTGAGATAATATATATGGAAAGACTATGGACTCAAAAGTATTAATCACATACTTATTTGTAAAATAATGGTCCTCCAGGGTTTTGCTTTGAGTAAATGGTCCTCCCCATGTGTTCAGGACTAAGCAGAAAAAGGGCAGTCCGTTCCTGCTTACACTGTACTGGGGGAGATATGGAGTGCTTTGGGATGCTGTGCTATTTTTTTTTTTTTTTAAACAGAATGAGGGTGACCAGAAAGACAGGGAAGGATTGATGGTGCGATGGCACTGGGGACAGTGAAAAGAATGGTTGTGCGTCTTGTAGACTTTCTTTCCTGAATACCATAATGCTTAGATGATTACAAAGAAATCAAGAATTATCAGCAATGTTTAAAAAGTGGGTGTGACTTCTATGTGTTGCTGGCTTGGAATGTAAGCTGGCTGAGAACAGAGCCTACCCAGTGATGTGTGTATTTAGTACAGGGCAAACTGGGATTGGTTGGGTCAGTTGGAGAAGGTGGTCCTGATGGTAACAGTGATAACCCTACCCTTGAATCTCACTGGGCCAGCCACTGAGCTGCTCCACGCTCAAAGTACGTGACCTTACTGGAACCTTGGGTAACTATTGTCCTCATTTTATGGCAGAGGAAACAGAAAGCTGAAGTAATTTGCCTAAGGTCGTATAACGAGTAACTGGCAGAGATTTGAGTCGAGATCTCCAAAGAAGGCCACATTGCTTCATAAGGCTAGTTTTTAAAATTTTTTTCCTCAGGGCGCCTGGGTGGCTCAGTCGGTTGAGCATCTGACTTCGGCTCAGGTCATGATCTCGTGGTTCGTGGGTTCGAGCCCCGCGTCGGGCTTTGTGCTGACAGCTTTGAGCCTGGAGCCTGCTTCTGATTCTGTGTCTCCCTCTCTCTCTGCCCCTGCCCTGCTCACGCTCTGTCTCTCTGTGTCTCTTGAAAAGAAATAAATGTAAAATTTTATTCCTCATATGAGGAATAGCCCACAAAGACTTTAAGATAGTCTTCCAAAGGCTTACATTTTCACTGAGGCTCACCAGACTATGGAAAGAAATTACCACTAATGGCATACCTGGATTAGAGCAACCCTGCTCCTTGTCTTGGCCTGGGCTTTCTGGTGAGGTGTCAGAACAAAAGCCTCAGGACTCCTGGAAAACAGTATAGTGACCATTTGAGAGCAAATGGGGGTTAATTTCCTTTCCATGTAAGGAAAGATGAGCTTTCATGCAAATGAACACTTGGTCCATTTGGCCACTCGAGAGGACTTAAATCAGGTTCCATAACTATCAACTTTACTGTCCCTTTGTTGCAGGACAAAACACACAGACGGTGTTATTCCCCCCTGAGCCCAGAGCAAATTATGTTGTGTTAAATAATCACAATGCTTTTATACTTAATTGGACTTAAACTCCCTCCCCTGCCCACCTCCAAACTATGTAGACATTTCATGGAGTCTGTCAATCACCAGAAGGAAAAAGACTCAACGTGTCACTGTTGTGTGGCTAGCAGACCAAGTTGTGAAATAAACATACCTTGAAATGTGACTTTCATACCTCATGTTTTTTATGGCCTTGCTCCTTAAAGTATGGTCCATGGATTGGGCTGAAGGCATCAGCCTCACCAGGGAGCCTGTTAGAATCTCAGTCTTGATGCCAGGTATACTGATTCAGAACCTGCATCTGGACAAGATGCCAGGTGATTCCTGTGCGCGTTCAAGTATCAAGTATTTATGGTACTCGACCCCCTCCAAGTTAATGATTAGGCTTCTTTCTTCTCTACAAAGTCCATTTCAGGGATCAAATCTATTTTAGACCTGGGCCCTAAAGAACAGCTGTCTCAGGTTTAGCTGTTTAGCATCAAGGGGCATTTTGCCATTTGTAGCCAAGTCTGACTTACTTATTAAACCTCTTCATCTGTCTCAATTTTTCTCTGTACTATGTATACCATTTGTGATGCAAAGCTAGTATGGTGTTCCTTTATTTGGGGAGAGGAGTTAATCTTGGCCTTTTGAGTGTAGAAATCTCAACCAGATTACAAACATGACGATCTCCTGTAGGTCCCATTGAAGATAGAAGCCCATTAAGCAGTTGTATTATCCACGTATCTTCCTCCAGTTGCACAACTACTTCTTCCTCCAGCTTGTGCTCTTTCTTAGAGGGGAGGGTGAGGCATGCAAAAAGTTGCTATGTGAGCACGTGTACAGAGGTGCTCTACCTCTTTGGTTATTGTCTGTGCCTCCTGCCCTCTCAGCAGGCAACCGGGGCCTGATTCTTGTCACTTACTGGCTTTGTTATCACGGCCTCCGTTTTCTTCACCCCAAAATGAAGGTGTTGGATTCGTACAGTCTGGAGAAACTCACCAACCCATTTTTACCCTCTGCAGCCAGCTCAGCTCTTTATGACCCGTGGTCATTTCTGCCCGTGTTTCTGACACCTCTCCTTTCTACCCTTTTCTTCCTTCTCCACCCTTGCTGCCCTGGCCTTCCCCTGGGCTCCTCCTGCCCTCACTCACCTCCTTAAACTCCAGAATAGCATAGAGCATAGAAGTGATCAGTGTGTGGTTTTTGTGCACTGTCAAGGAGGGAGATTCCATGTTCAAGGACTCAGAGTTGAACTTGGGAATTTATGTGAATTTATAGTATCTCCGCTTGATTACACAGTTCTCTTGGGAGTGCTTCAAGCAAAAGTAGCCCTTCATGAATTTTGTTTTGTTTTGTTTTGTTTTGTTTTGTTTTAGGGAGGAGGGCTCTCCTGTTTTTAGGGAGGCGGGCCCACTAAGTCCTTTTCAAATTCAGAGAAAGTAGGGTATCTTGGATCATTTTAGTATTAACTGTGGGTTTTTGTCAGGCCAGCCCTGTCTAAGGGGACCTCATTAGGCAGCGCTCTATAATGATGACAGAGCAGCTTAAAATGTCTAACTAAATGTAAACGATCTCAGAGCCAGTAGTTGAGTTTCACTTGAAAGCCAATGAAACATCTAATTAAGGAGCAAAGGAGGATGTCAGAAGGATCCAAAGTCCTGAATTTTTGTTATATTGCGGTGGATTTTACTGGAGGATTCTTTATAAACAATAAAAAAAACTTGGTTTTCCCCTTTTCTTTACCTGTGGAATAAATAGAACCAGCTCATAGGTTGGAATGTCCGGTAGATTGTATTACGTATTACCAGGGTTCAAATTTGAACTTGAAATATTTTTAAGCAAACTATACAATGGTAAAAGCTTTTCTCCACTACATGTATAATTATCTTGCTAAGCTGTTTTAAGCCCTACGTAAGGAGAAAACAGAAACATCTTGGAATGATTGTAAACTGGTGCCTATGACCCTGGAAGTGAACTGTTTTCTAATTACTGTATTACATGTGTCACTTAAGGTTCTATACTCCTCCTCCTTGGAATCTTAGATTTTAAATAGTACTATTCAAAATGCTGCCTTCTGTTCTTGAGGCATAGTTGATACTTTAGCAGCGTTCAGTTTTGTATACATAATTGTTGTATAGGCTGTGAAATTATTACTTATTAAATTAGTAATATCACAAGCTATGTACCTTTTAATTGTGTTTAATAATGTGAGACCCAGAAATGCTCCCTCTGTTCTCCTTTAATATTTCGTGGCAGGACAGTAGGGATGCACCATCATTGTTAAGCAATAGGTAATAAAAGGGACTGGAAAACGGGGATTGGGGTTATTGAAAGTGTAAAACAAGAGAGAATAGCTTGTAGATTCTTTCTGGTGATTAAAAGTTTGGTTTTCCTGGCTGTGCTAAGTACTGCAGAAAGATGAACCAGGGTGAGAGTGTCAGTCCTTCAGTAGCTCACATCCAAGGCGGGGCTCACCTGATGTTAGAGTTCTAGTCGCTGAATTGGAGCTCTTCAGAAAATGTTCCTGAGGCATGTAGAAATCAGGGCATCCTTCTGTCAGCCTTTCTTCTGCCTTGCTTTCAGTGCCATTCAAAAAGAGAGCGTTCTTTGTTCTGGATCTTTGAAATATGGATTGATCTGTTGCTTTTCAAAATTTAAGGTAACTGCCTCCAAGGTACTGTAGGCCTGATTCACAAAGCAGATTGCAGGCAGGAAGGAACGTTCGCTGTATCCTGAGTTTTGATAAGTTTTTTGTTTTTTTTTTAAATGGAGGACCAGGTACACAGGTTCTCAAATTAATTTGTCTGGAGTTGAGTCCTCTGAGAGCTGTTGGAGGAGGAGGTGAGAATAGCATGAGGTTTAAATGAGACAGGCATTGCACATTATGGTGCCTCCAGCTTCGAAGAGTAAGACATACATAGTGTTGTTGGATGAAGATGTCCATTTGTGAACATTCAGCAAGCCTAATGATTTATTTCATTTAATATACTTGGAAAGCTTTAACTTCTTTGTTGACCTGTAGCCACCAACAATTTGGAATCGTCTTCGCTATAGAGTTACATGTTTTCCCTGGGAAATAATACATAGCCAGCAGCTAGTGGGGACGGTATGAGAAATAAGAGAGAGATTGATTAACTCCATTTCACCCTCATATGCACAGCCTCATGGCTATGTGTGTGCACATGTGCGTGTGTGTGTTAGCCCTGTTTTTTTTTTTTTTTAACTATATGGCCATTTATGTGCAGCCTGTTTTTTGTTTATAACTGTATCACCATTTATGTGCAGTTCCAGAATAGTGGAAATAAGTTATGGCGAATAAAAATCATAGTAGAGGCTGCCATTGTTGGGGGAAGGAGGGGTTGGCAGAATGCTAGATCAATCGGAAAAGAACACAGGGAAATTTCAGGGGTGATGGAAATGTCCTCTTCTGGATCGGACTGGTGGTTCCATGAGTGTATGCAACAGCCAGACTCAACTGTCTCTTAAGATCTGTGCATTTACTTTACTATAAATTGTACCCCCCCCTCCAAAACGTGAAATGCTTCATAAATTTGTCATCTTTGCACAGGGATCATGTTAATCTCTGTATCAGTCCAATATTAGTATATGAAGCACATTACAGCTTCTCTTGTTAGTTACAATTTTAAAGTTCTTTTTTCCACATAGAAGACTTATAAGACTTGGTTAAACAATACAGTGATTGGAAAGATGATGTGGTCACACTTTGAAATATCTAATGTTTTGACTTCAGGTAAAACATGCATTGGAACCTCTTAGCACGTAGTATTTCATAAAAGTCACTGAACAAAAAAGCCTTCATTATTAGAGGCTTCCTTCCTTCCTTCCTTCCTTCCTTCCTTCCTTCCTTCCTTCCTTCCTCCCTCCCTCCCTCCCTCCCTCCCTCCCTCCCTTCGAGAGAGAGAGAGAGAGAGAGAGAGAGAGAGAGAGAGAGAATGAGAATCCCAAGCAGGCTCCACACTGTCAGCACAGAGCCTGACGCAGGGTTCGATCCCATGAACCCGTGAGATCACTACCTGAGCTGAAATCAGGAGTTGGATGCTTAGCTGACTGAGCCACCCAGGTGTCCCCATTAGATGATTTCACACTGAGATGTTCCAGGGCAAGATTCAGTGTTTGTGTAGAAAAGTCCTGTTTCTTTTGGAACTCTCAAAGAGATAAATAGTAACAAATCCAGGATGAAAAGTTACTTTAATTCTAGTATCATATATGAATTCCCACAACAGTGGCCATCTCAGGAATATGCAAAGACTTTTCTTACCATATCTCCTTCTTACTCATTGAGTCACTGTATACTAAATATCAAGTCCATGCCTGGCATAGTCCCAGGGGCTAGAGGCCCAGCAGTAAACAACACTCACAGAATTCATACCCATGTAGAGTTTACAGTCCCAGTAGGAGAGAAGGATAAAAAGTGCTTTGGAAAAAGTTAAGCAAGGAAAGTGGGGGGACCCTGGATTTGAGGGTGGCCTTATTGGGGTACATTTATGCAGACACCTAATATGATGAGGTCTTCTTTTGGATCTTTTGAATTTTGCACCACGTACATACAGTTCCTCATCACAAAGAAATATTAAGAAAGAATATACAGTATCAACTCTTGACCACGTTATGTCCTTCTGTTAGGATACTGGGCCCTAATGAAGTCTTTGATCCCAAAGATAAGAAATGTAGCTGCTACTGAGTTGGATAGTTTTATACATAAATTGCTTAAGTTTTTATATTGAAGGCTTTAATGAAATGGAATATTTTGCTATCAATTGCTGGATAATGTATTCTGAAACTTAGCAGTTTATTTTTTTATTTTTAATGTTTACTTATTTATTTTGAGAGAGTGAGTGAGCACGAGAGAGAGCAGGAGTGGGGGAACGGTAGAGAGAGGGAGAGAGAATCACAGACGGGCTCCTGACCTGAGCCTAAACCAAGAGTTGGACACTCAACTCACTGAGCCACCCAGGTGCCCCTGAAGCTTAGCATGTAAAATAACACACAGTCATTATCTCACAGTTTCTGTGGGTCAGGAATCTGGGGCCCAGCTTACCTGGGTGCCTGCAGGGGAGGAGACGTCACAGGGCCCGAGTATCAGGAGGAGATCCTTGGGGCTTCTTAGAGGCGGGCCGCTGTGTGGTGTCTCTCAGTAGCTGCATTTCATCCTGCCCTTTAAGGAGGAAAAAGAAACTATTTCCCGGACTTTTTCATCCCGTTTTTCAATCAAATATAGCACACATCACAGGGAAGTGACGGTTGGCAAAAATAACAAAACAGTAGTGAAATTACAGAGTGAATGGCCTTTGATGGTTTTACGTTTTCTGTGATCATAGGCCCCATCGGCTGTTTGTTTCTTGTGTCAGCCTCCACTCTGCTCTCTGCCCTTCCCAGAACCTGGTTGGCCTGCTGGGTCAGGACAGCACTAGGATTCCTGTGCGGGGCCGGTCCACCTCGGGCTGCCCCGCACGCTACCCTGCTGGTCACCGCCTCCACCCCTGGCGGTCTCTGCGGCTTCGGTTCCACACAGTTGCTCAGTTTGGCTGAGGGTGATTGCCAGTAATGGTTTCTTCCTTTTGTGAGGCTTGCTTTCTCCATGAGCCGCTGCCTGTCTGGACCGTGCCTGGACCCAGTTGCAGCGCTGCGTGTCTGGAAGGTGGGGGCCGTGAGGAAACTCTCCTACAACACTGCCATCCTTCAGCAGCAAGCTGCCGGCTTGCCCTCTTCCGAAGCGAGTGTTCCGTCTCGGGTTTCTCAGGGCTCCCCCTTCCCCCTTAACTGGTTGGCAGAAGGGCCAGGGCCTCTTTGTTTCTCACTTGATTTGCAGAGCAGAAGTAATAGACTTCGGTAAACTTCTTGAGTGGTCCTCCCTTTCTGCTGGGACTGCTAGTCTTCGTGGCCTGACTCATCCTGTGTCTTCATCAGTCACGCTCCATACCTCCAGAGGTCTTGCTGAGCCTTTGCGTTGTAGTTTTTGTAATACCTACCACCTTAGAAACCAGAAAGGAATAAAAGGAAGAAGACCGTGGACATTAGGTAGAAGAGGATTTTGCTGGCCAGTACATGAAGCAGAATGTTAAGTGAAAATTATCGTGTGTCGGGTGAAATGTTTAGTTAAATTAAGCCCACCTCCTTCCCCAAACAATTTGATTTTCTTGCAAAAAGCTGCACAGGAGGTATTTAGTACAGTTCTTGGTATGTTATTTAAACTGGAACGGAATTTCAGCCTATCACCACTTCCTCATCATGCTTCCCAGCTAGTCTGAGCCCTCGCAGCAAGTTCTAGACTTTCAGACTGCCGGGTAACCTGTGCTGCGGAGATCGGAAGGTAAGCTTTATCTGTTGCATTTTCTGGGTTTGTGCTGTGTCTGGTTCATCTTTAGCTTTCGCTCATTCTGCGTTTGAGTTGACACAGTTCAGTTCTTGCTGGGCTGCCGCTGTTAGTTGGTATCTGTCCTGCAGAGCGTGGTCAGGTCCCTAACGGTATTCCCTCAGACTGGGTGGGATTACTAACGTGGGGTCCTGTTATTTGGGGCTCACAGACCCTTACAGGATTCGAAGGGTCTTTGGAGGCCAGCCGTTTACTCCAGGGGAACTCTTGGGTGAGTAGCAGGTTAAGGCTGTGCCTGAGGTCACCTGGCTGGTTAGTGACACCAGATAGAGCAGGGTTTCTTGGCTCCCAGCTCAGTATCCTCTCCCACACACGGTGCTTCTTCCCAGCTGCGTCACCTTGCAGGCAAGCTGAAGGCAGTCTCCTGTCTCCGTTCTACACCCTTGACAGATGAACGCTTCTCTAAAACTTGAGTCAGTTTAGCTCTGGAAGGAGTGGGCCTTTGGATAATGGTCATTTTGGAAAGAAAGCTATTTTAGGGACGGTAGCTGCCAGGAGTCATTATGTAAGAAAGGACCCAAGAGTCTCAGCAAGGAGAGGATTTCCCTGTTGGTGCCATTTAAGTCATGGTATAAATTTCTCTCATGGTGTTTTGTTTGCATCATTTGGCTTAGATGTTGTTAGATGTTACTAGCTTCATCCAATTCCTTGTTTTGTGAAAATAGGTTTTTTGTTGATCTAAGTGGGCTTCTCTTCGTCAGTGTGCCGGAATAGTCGTTCTTGGACCGAAACGATGGCTTTTGAATCTCTCTGCTACGTTTTCAGGCATGCCGTAGGGGTTGTAAGATAATACTGTCGTTACCAGGAGGAGTTGGGTAAGGGCCATGAACACTGGGGAGAGAGCGGAGAGAGGCTGCCATAGGACCGAATCGGGGAGAGAGCGGAGAGAGGCTGCCATAGGACCGAATCGCAGGCTTCTGCTAAAGCTTCTTGACTGCAGATTGTGGCAAAGGAGTAGGACTTGCGGCTCTTTAGATTCCTTGTATCTCCGTCTTCACATTGTTGTCTCCAAGCACCCCTCAACCATCTGCTGCTTCGGGCCTGGTCCAGTCGTGCTCTGGTGACCAGCCCCAGAAGCCTGACAGCTCTTCCTGTCTCGACTCCTGCCAGTTCCGACCAGCCGAGCTCCCAGCACACGGGAACAATGGGGCTCCTTGAAGACTCGCCTACTGTTGACACACAGAAGCACATTTCCTCTTTCTGAACTTCCAGACAGAGTTACCGTGGTGGCTTTGAAATTTGCTCTGAGACGAATACACTCAAAGGATTCCGTTAATCTATTCTGATTTACTTAGGAGGCGGCTGCGCTCATTATTTGACTTATGTTAGTGGTTAATTAACCAAACTAGAACATGTTTCCTTTTTACAAATTGAATGCTGAGAGAGTAACAAAGACCAAATATTTTACAACACACAGATCCTTGAGTTTGACTCTGAAATAGTATATTTTATTTTGCAGCAACTTCCGGTTTTAGTGACAATTAAATGCTGTTTCTATTATTAGCAAGTTTTGAATTTTAAGTAAATTGAAATGGAAATGAAAGTTGTTTCTAAAAATAATGCTAACTGTGTTTATGTGAGTTTCTCTGTTGTCTTTGTTTTGGTTTTAAATTCTGTCATTTGTGGGGAGGGCCTTGATTGGGGAGAAAATGTGAATTTCATGCCAGTCTCTTTTTGTTTAGAATTGATGAGAATCGGATCGAACTGTTTATGAGAGTAGATGGGAATAGATGAGATTTCTTTTACTGTTGAACACTCTTGCTGTCATTGCTTGTTGATCTCCCTTGACTGTCCTCTGGGCAGTGTGCATCAGTGGACTTCTGAGTCACCGTCATCTATTTGACGGTGAGGGGTCTGCCCTTTATTTTACCAAGGAAACCTCCATACATAGCTGCTTACTCTGAATTTTCTAAAGACGATCAGACTGCTCTGATCAGGCTGGTACCTTCTACCAGTGTGGGCTGAGGAGATTAGATGGACAAAGGGGAAATAATCATACTATTCCCCAGTCCTTTTTCAGTGGGGGTCTTCTTAGAGTGACTTTTTGGCTTGGAGCAAATCTGTTCCCCACTCCTTCAAACAGAAGGAGGAAGGTGTATTTCAAAGCTTATTATTATAATTTTTTTTGGTCTGGACTTTGGGATTCTGTGAGCATTTGTTTGGCAAATTGTGGAGGGTTTAATACCCTTATTTTCACCAGCTAACTCAGTGGAAGATGAAAAGGTTGGCAGAGAATTCAGTTTCACTTGTGACATCACTTGGCTTATTCAGATTCTGGTGAATCAGGGTGTTGTAATGAAAGTGGAGCTCTGTTCTCCAGCATACCTGACCTTGCTGAGAAGTATACTTAAGGGAATTCTAGCCAGGGCCTGTCTTAGGAACACAGTAAACCATTGGAGAGGAAAGGTGCGAGGTTCGCCTACCTTAATCCTCCTTTCTCAGTTTCTTTAGGGTTAAATTAACATTCATTCATTCATTCATTCATTCTTTTTTTTTTTTTTTAAGAGAGAGAGAGAATGAGTAGGGGAGGGGCAAAGAGAGAGAGGAAGAGAGAGAATCCTAAGCAGGTTCCACACTCCATCTCATGATTGGGAGATCATGACCTGAGACCAAACCAAGAGGTGGACACGTAACTGACCGAACCACCCAGGTGCTCCTAAATTAACATTTGTTTAAATGTGGGATTGGGTTTGCCTGAACCCCTAACCTTCTGTTAGTTGAATTTACTCTGTGAAATTTTAGGCTTTCTGTATACCATAGGAGATGTGAGGCTATGGAGCATAATAAACACAGTATTGTGTACTCCGCATTATGTAATTTGAAGGTAATTTGGAAAGCACTGTTGTTGAGATTGCTTGTTTGTTTATTTATTTATTATTTATTTATTTGCACGGGGCCTGAACTCATGACCCGAGCTGAGGTCAAGAGTCAGACATTTAACCGACTAAGCCACCCAGGCACCCCCCGGGAAGCACCGTTCTATCCTGAAAAAGTTTGTGCATTCGTTCTCTTTTGTATGGAAGACCCCATGGTCTGCACAGAGGCAGAGAGACTCATTTCCATTTTTACCAAACCCCTAGCCATTTTCAAAGGTAGGGATGTATGCCTAAGACAACACTTTAAATTGGATGAGTTTCATAATTAATGCCTCCTTAAGTGAAGGCTTCTGTTTAATTTGCCTTTCTAGACCATTTGGTAGAAATTGCGAAGGAACAGGGTAAGAACAGCACATCTCAGTTGGCAGTCAGTAAGAGCAGACTATGGAAGTGCCAACTCCTTTGTTTGAAGGTGGCTGTTTTCTTCAAGCACTTGAAGGAGATTCGAATTGTCGTTTAGTGAGCTGTGCTGTAGGTGTCGACTGACAGCCTTCGGGAACATCCCTAGTAATTATTATGGTTGGTACCAGTTCCTCCCTCCATTTTTGAGTGTTTCTTTGAACAAAAATGACTTTTTGTTTGACCAAAGTACCCAACCATGGAAAGAAGATGGAACTTGGATAAATCTTTATTTTTATTCTTTGTATTTGAAGGGGAAGATTAAAACTATTCATGTAAATAACTGGCTTATCTGGATTTTGCCATCATTTTTGGGTCCTGCCTCTGCGGATCATTGACCATCCAGCACTGTTGATGCCTGAGGAACTTCTCCCGCCGGTCTGCTCATTTTCTTCTTTGTTTTGAGCCTTTTCCCAGGCAGAGGAGGTCAGGCAGGTACACGTGCCTTTGGGAAGGAGGTGGTGGGAAAATATGGAATAATGAGCCCTTCTGACTTTGGATTCAGCAGTTTAGCATTGGTGCAGTAGGTGGAGTTATTCTTGGAGCCCCAGTTTGAAGATTGCTGTGCAGAAGCCCATCTGCACCACTGGTTGCCAACATTTCTGGTACAAATATTGTCATTTGCTCTTGAGGCAATCTGCTATTTCAGTCCTAGATGCAGTTTTGTAATATGCTGGGCAAAATAGTAGAGAAAAAATATCTTAAGTGGTGGTATAATCTTCAGTTTAAAAACACTTTAGCAATGTTTCCAGTAGAGGATTGTTCAACGCGTCTCCTTTCCTCCTTTCCTTGGCTGTAAACATAATCCAAATTTCATTTTTTTCTCACTTGTCTGTGCCATGGTTTCCTTGAGCTGCACCCACCCAAAGGAAAGATGGAAGGGTAGATGGAAGGCTTAAAGAATTGTACTTTAAAATCAGACTGTGAAGGTTTAACATGTCATGTTCATTCTGTTGATAAGGTAAGTTGTGCTCAGAAGTTGCTTGGTTAAAAATTCTCCAACATGTTACTGTGCAGCCCTTTGTACATCCTTCCTTGTTCCAGGCTGTAAGAATCACTTCTGCCAAGTGGGCCACTGAGAAGGCGGCCCCTCTGTTGCATGTGCAGAGTGGGAGCTCCCTGAAGGTTATGGGACATTTCCAGAAACCCCGGGGTAGCTGTACTACCATTTGATTGGGCTTTGTCAGCAAGCCTTTCCTAGAGCGGGAAAGCGTGTCCTCTAGGAAGCAGTACATTTTTTTCTGTTACTGTGGCTTTCTCCACATTTTTTCCCCAGTCTGAGCAACAGTAAGAAATCCATTTTACAGTATGACCCGGTGTACCTGTGCACACACATGCCAGAGTTTTACAAGGTAGTACTGTCCTTGCCCTTTTGCGTGAGATTTGTTCTGTTTTATTAATACTTGAAAATGCTGGCCTCAGTGCTGCAAATTGATGTCACTACTTTATGGATTATGCTCCAGAGTTTTTAGCTTGAGGGCTTTCCCACATTTATTCTTTTAAGGCCTTCATGTCATGGCAGCGGCAGTGGCGTTAGGGGAGAAGAAGTGGATGCATCCATTTGGAAGACCGGCCCACAAGCATGAAGCAAGGAGGAGGGGGTTCACGATTCACGTGGATGCACACTGAAGGATTTGGGCTGAATTAAGAAAGTCGTGCCTCTTTGAATTGGTCTCAGACACGGAACTAGTTAAAATCATGTACTAAATGAAACGCTCGCAGAAGGCGTCTGATGCGATTTGAGCTGTGGCGTGACAAACTAGCCAGGATAGTTTTGTACTTACCTGGACATCCTTGTCATTTAGATTTTACCTTCAACCCTTGAAAAACTGGTGGCTAGTTGGATCCGCTTTGCTGGGTGGGGTTTCACACTCCTGTTTTTCTGCATTAACTTCGGGTTCACCTGACCTGTGCTCAACTGTCTGCAGAATCTTGGATCCCATGAAAATACATTCCCCTGTTCATTTCCTTAGAGCAAATGTGCAGTCCACCTTCACCCCGGAATCGGATGTGTGGTCATCAATGTAAAGGAATTTTAGGTGCTGTCAGTGTTTGATAAGAAATCATTACCCTTTCTCTGCATAGCAGGAGCTGTTGAAGCAGAGGTGATCAGTCTACAGTAGTGTTTCTCCCGCTGAAACCCTGACTGGCCTATTGGTATCTGGAGCAATGATCTTGTAAAGAGTCCATTGTGAAGTTGGCTGTGTGTATGTCCAAGGGAAATATTAAAGGGGAAAGCGGGGGAGGAAAATTCCAGGAAGTTGAAAGGTGAGGTTGACACGTCCTCATTCACCAACGATGCTTCTGTTTTTCTTTCTGAAAAACAATGATGATTTAAATATTGATCTCAGAATGAACTGGCTTTTATCCATAGCCGTATAATTATATTTTTAAACATGCTTTCTTAATCATGTGTTAAATAACATCATACTAATAATAAATAGCCTTCTATTATTTGGTGTTAATGACCCAAAGTACCATTAACAAAGCATTTCTCAATCTTGCCTATCATGTGAGATACTTGTTAAGAATATTCTGGGATTTCATCCTTTTCCTGTTGAATCAGAATCTCTATGAAATGACACAGTAGGTTATTTTCTTAGAATATCAAAATTGAAAGGAATGTCAGTCATCAAGCTAGTTCGATTGTTCCCAAACCTGGTGACCCTCAATATCGTGAGTGTTTTAATACAGATCCCTGGCCCCACTCCATTCATACTTGAATCCCAGCCTCCGAGCTAAGGGCTTTATTAGTGTTTCTGTTTTCAGCAAGCTTTCTGGAAGAATCTGATCATCAGTTTGGAGTGATAGCCACTCATCTGTTCAGATGCCTTCAGGAAAGGAAAATTGACTTGATGTGCTTGGTTATTGGGCTAGATCATAGCAGAACAAAGAATCCTCTTCTGCTTATCTATTGATTTGATCAAATAATGTTTACAAATCAGGTATTGACCAGTAGGTGAGTGTGGGCAGTTTCGAGATGAGTGAGCAGGGTCTCTGCCCTTGAGAGTGGATTGTTATTCAGCCTTTCTCAAGGGATGAATTTGGGGCTGGCATGAGAATCATCTGGGGAGCCTTTTCAAGCCCCAGCAAATCAGATGGGCGTGTGCCGGTGTGGTGGGGCCAGAGGAGTACAGGGCCCGACTCTCCTTCTTCGCCTGCTGGCTACTGGCCATCCTCCATTTGTCTTTCTCTTACAACTTCTCAAATATTTTAAACATCTAGGAAAGCATGGAGGCTAACATAGCATCCACATGACACCGCCAGGTTTTAACAGATGTCACTTATCTTGCTCTAAGCCTTCTTGTGTTGGACGGTTTCTTCAAGAAGTCTGCCTCCTGGCTGGGCTGATATACGTGGGTCCATTAAACCTCTGTAGGAACCCGCCAACCTTAAATATAATCAGTGTTGTCAGTTAACATTGCAGAATGTCATAGGTATCGTTCTGCAAATTGATTTTTTTTTAAGTTAGCATTATGTTTTTGTGAGATTTATCCATTGTTGTTACATGACCCGACATGACCGCATACTTAACAGTAAAATCAGGAAATTGAAGCCAGACAGCTTGAAAACCTTCTTAATGGAAAAAATTCAAGATGATGTGGGTGGGAGAGAATTTCTGTTGAATTTTTAGTATAGAACATTGTTATTTGTGGGAAAATAGTTGATTTGAATTACGCACTATTTTGAATAGCTCAGTATCAGCTCAGTGAGAATGAATTGCATGTTGTATGAAAAGTTAATTGTTTTTATTTACTGTGGGTGTATAGTTATTGCAGTTTGGTCCAAACAGGTGAAAGTTAAGATTTGTGGCCTAAAACAGGAAGCAGATGGGGGCTAATTAAAGTTCTGTTGTTGGTAAAAGGATGACTGATCAAGGAGCAGCTGGCTTCCCGATTTAAACGCAATTTGTACTGTTGTTTGAGGGCAGCCCTCTGCAAGTTTTCATGAGTATCTTTCTAAAGTGAAGGAATGTGTTACAGCAACAAGTGGGAAGGCTGTTGTTGCACTCTATTTTTGTTCACCTTTTTGCCTGCAAGCGGTACCTCTTCAGAGTTTGTCAAAGACCACAAAACCCGGCCACAGTTTTCAGTGGTGCTCCATCCACTC
Source organism: Panthera tigris (assembly GCF_018350195.1). NCBI lineage: Eukaryota > Metazoa > Chordata > Mammalia > Carnivora > Felidae > Panthera > Panthera tigris. The sequence goes on along the minus strand of NC_056660.1, from coordinate 18,584,295 downwards.
TGGACACCTATTCTCCCTTGGGAAAGCCTGAATCCTCTCCGGTATCCTCCAGGAAAGTGCCCTAGTGTTTGATTTAATGTTGCGTTTCGTATTTCTCCCCAAACCCTCTCCTGATGGATTTAAAAATGTTGGTGCCCAGGCTATAAGCCAGGAAGGCCCATGTCTATCTAACGGAAGCGCTAAGAGGTGCAGTGGAGACTGTCTTGGACCCAAGTGTCTTTGAGCTTCTGGCTGACCTTACTTTGCTTGATTGTGCCCTGGATGACTTTCACCTTGAAATGACAGCATCTTCTGTTGCTACTGCTAATAAAGGTTGGATAAACATTGAGACCAAGTGCCCTGGATGTGTTTTGCCTGAAGAACAAATCAGCACTGGGTTCTTTCTGAATTTGTGCAGGGAGGTGACATGAGGTCAGATGAGGTTAGCCTTGCCTGTAGTCAGAGGCTAGACATTTGCTTGGCATTTTGTAAGTGCTTTGCATGGTTATCTCATTTTAATCCTCATAAAAACCTGGTGTAGTGGCTATCATTCCCACTTTGCAGATGCGGCAGTTGAAGCTTGGAGAGGTTAAGTGACTCAGCCAAGGTCACACTTTTGCTAAATCTCAGGAGTGGGTTAAGATCCAGGTTTGTCTGATAACAAGCCCCTGTTCCTCAACCACTGTACCCTACTAGTTTTGTGTAATACTATTGTTTTTTTTTTTCCACTTCTGCTTTAGGAAAGAGCTATTGTTTCCTGGAAAATCAAAAATCTTAGGATATGGTTTATGAACTTCATCTTCTTTGATTATGTAAATATTTATGTGTGTATGTGTATGTATCACATGATACAGGTCCTGGCACTTGATAGGAAATCAGTTTTACTTTGTTTTTGTTTTTAGAATGAAAGCCTGAAAGAACAGGCATGGGTTTTTTGTTTGTCCTCTGCCCCCACCAAAGGAAGTAGCTTTATTCAGATAATAAAAGCTATACTATATGTGCTCTTTTTTTTTTTACATGCTCTTTGTTTTAAAAACAACAGCAAAAAAGACAACATGCAAAGGTAAACTAGAAAGTAAAAATCCTCATTGCCTTCACCATCCAGAGAGAGCATCATCATATTCATTAAAATGTCTGTAAAAGAAATAACTGACCATATAGATCTCATGTCACTGGTAATAAAGAGCACCATTTATATTAGCTACAAACCCCCCCCCCCCCCCCCCCCCCCCCGCCCACCTCCACCCAAAAAAAAGTGTGCTCTAGAGGTTGCAGAGATGTCATAATTGACATTCATTGTCAAATGTTGTATGTAGACTTTCCAATCCTAGTCGCTATTTTTGCCCAGGCTGGTCCTACACCAGTTCTGCTACTGATTATGCTAACGGGGAGAGACTGCGTGTGGGTACTGTTTTCATGACCCTAGAAACTGACCCTCTGCTCACATCACAGTTCTCACAGTATGAGGAATGGCGTCACAGTCAAAGCTTGACCCAGGAGAAGTCTCAGGAGTCTTTGTTATTTTTCTATTTCACTTGTCTTCTAAGCAAATCAGCCTACTACACTCCTCCTGTTTCCTCTTCCCCTTCTCTTCCACTTCCTGTACCTTATGTGCCTCTTCCTTTTCACAAAACACTCAGGAAGGTGGGAGGGATTTGGAGATGAAATTAAGGGTGGGTCCGTTCTTCTCCCCAGAGGTAGCCAGCTCTGCCTTGTGCATTTTGTTGACTGTTACTCTGTCATGTTTGGGGGAGGAGCCTATGCCAGACCTCCTTCCTACAGAGTGATTTGGCCTGGTTGGACAGTCTGTGTCTCCTTCGTTCTTCAAAGGGTAAGAAGTATGTTTCCCAGAGCACCTGGGCTTTCCGAGGTAACTGGGACAGGTGGTTGTTTGGTTGGGAGCTCGGGCAGCTCTGCCCCTTCTACCTGGGGCACAATCCTAAAACCTCACAAATGCGTAGAACTTTTTTAATGCTTTTTGAAGCAGTTGTATCCATTACTACTACCCTGGGAGGCAGGTAGGACAGGCATTATTTTTTCCACTTTGTAGACAAGAAAGCTAAGATACACAGGACATTAAGTTTGTCCAAAGTTACATGTACAAAGACAGAGCCAGACTTAGGTCTTTCACTTGACCACCATCTTGCCATCAGGGCAGCATTTTCCAAAGTGTGTGCCACTGAAATTTGGCTTCACAGCAGAGTCTGTCAAGAAGTATCAGGGAAATTGTGTGTGTGTGTGTGTGTGTGTGTGTGTGTGTGTGTGTGTGTGTAGAGGGGTACACGTGATCACACCTACAAAACAAAAAAGTCTAATGGAGAGTATTTTGTTTTTGTTTTTTGTGTATGAACATGCACATAGGATTTACTTTGGAGGTGTTCCAGGAGACCTCAGTGGTTGGAGGGAAATCTAATCTTTGGGAACCTGGAGGGAAAGTCCAGGGGATGCTGTTACATGGGCATGGTTGGGGTAATGCTTTGGGAATAAAGACTACCCTGCGGGTGGAGTGGGAGGCTGGCCATGGGGAATCCTTGTCATCATGTCATTGTCAGTTCAGTAGGAGCTTTATGGAGTAGGGCTTAAACCAGAGCACAGGACAGTTCTTCAGCAGCAGGACTAGCATTCTAGGACCAGTTGTCAGCGTTGTCAGGTAAAGATCTGTAACTGTAACCTGAATGACAGCTGCACTGTTTTTGGCAAAGATAGACCGAAGAAATTTGGACCCAGAACAGCATGCTGCTGCATCTTGGCACACGTTTGACAAGGCACACTTCCTGTGTGAAGCCATCTGCCTCAACATGCCTACCCCCAGCATTTCTTTAATATTTAATATTCAACTTTGCACTCGTTACTCTTACTAGATTGGCTAATGATGGGGGGGCATGACGATAAAGGTGCAAATGGCAGATTCTGCATCCATCTCATTACTGAGCTCTCCTCCTTCCTTTTAGCAGAAGCAGAACTTGACAAAACTCTTGTATTTTGAAGTAAATTGTTCAGGCAGAAATGATGGGTTATTTTCCACTGAAGTCTCAAACCAAGGAAACAAGTCTAGCTTCTTAGAACTGATCTTGGACATCACACTTGATGTCTTGTCTTGTCTTGTCTTTTCTTGTCTTGTTCTTTTCTTTTCTTTTCTTTTCTTTTCTTTTCTTTTCTTTTCTTTTCTTTTCTTTTCTCTTTCCTTTTCCTTTCCTTTCCTTTCCTTTCCTTTCCTTTCCTTTCCTTTCCTTTCCTTTCCTTTCCCTTTTCTTTTCTTTTTTCTTTTCTTTTCTTTTTTTCCCTCCCCTCCCCTCCCCTCCCCTCCCCTCCCCTCCCCTCCCCTCCCCTCCCCTCCCCTCCCCTCCCCTCCCCTCCCCTCCGTCCCTCCTTCCCTCCTTCCCTCCTTCCTAAGAACAGAGGATCTATCTGCTTTCATCCTAAGCTGTTCCAGGAATTGAGTATAGATCGAAAGTTTACAATACAGTATTTTTAACAATCGAGGTAGAAACTCTGAATTACTGGGAAGTGTTTGGTTTGATATTGTTGTGGTGGGGAGAATGACCTCAGTAGGAGGAATGGCTGGGAGAAAGTGCTGTGAAATGGATGGGGAAGCCAACAACCTAAAGAGAACCTAATTCTCGCAGCAAGGGTTTCTCAGCTGTCCTCCAGAAAGTGATCAGAGAAAGCATGAGACTGTGTGACTTAAGCTTTACAAAATGTTTGAACTACCTGCTATTGTTTCTTTGTTTGCTAGTGACTTTGTGAGTTTTAAACTTGGCTGTAAGTTGCGCGGCACTAACTTATTTTGGGCAAGAAAGGAAAGGAGACGGGATGCAGATGGAGGCCAAGGTATCTATGCCACAGAAGAACGGCAGTGGGATTGGCCGTAGGTGGTGGGGTTTATGCCCACAGTTGTGTGCTTTTACAGTCAAATTCTGATGGGATAATCAACCATTAAAAATTAAGTTCCCAAGGTTTAGACCTTTGTGTGTGTGTCGGCGGGGGGGGGGGGGGTGCCTTTCACGAGAATGGGGGAGGTGTGGTGGGGTGGGAGTGTTGTGTGTGTGATAAGCCCTGAGCCAGATGCCATCTCAGGCCACCCTCACATCACTGCAGTCCAGCTGTGGTGGGCCATTCTTGGCCCTGGATTCCATGTGCCCCCACCAGGGCACTGACTTAACTAGTGAATAATGTGTTGTAGCTGTATTCATGCTTATGTCAAACGGTCTATGGTTACATTGTAGGGCATTATTTCCTTTAATTTCCCTTTAGCTGTTCAAAACAACCTGAAAGATGTTATGGCCAAGCCCAGACAATGACCTCAAGAAACAAAAATAAACCTTTCAGAAAGCGAGAACTGAATTTGTATGCTGAATGTCGTGAACAAGGGATAAAAGTATGAAAACACACCAGGCTTCACGAAGGGAGAATTTAAAAATCCGTTTTCAAAACAAATGGTCCCTGCCCCAGGATCCTGCCCTCCTGTGACTACGAGAAAATCTGAGATTATGCCATGAGTTCCAAAACAACCAAGTAGCATTCAAGTCATGAGACAGAAGCTAAACAGCTGCTTCGGTGATCATGTTCAGAGACATCAATCCGGTCCTGAAGATGACACTTGTGAGGCTGTTCCCGCACACCAGGCTCCGCACAAGCTGCAGCAGAGCCCTGTTAGAGGGCAGAACCGCGGGCACCTCTCAGGGTGGGGAAGAACCGTGCCAAACAGCACCTCCTGGAGATGCTTTTGTTCATCAACAAAAATTTATGTGCACGGTAAAATACACCCACACCCACTTAAATTTTTGGGTAGGTGAAAAAATCTCTGCTTTTCAAGCAGGACACAGACTCTCCTTCTCTTCCACCATCTTGTGGGAAGATGGGTTGGCACTTTCCTCCAGGTTCCACATCGTCCTTTTTTCTGATCTTCTTTGCTCTCCTGTATGTTGCATGTAGGATGCAATGCAGGCTCCTCGGTGACTAAAAGGTAACTCAGCACCTTCTATTCCAGCCCCCATTCACCCTGTGGTCCTTTTGCAACAGTCACGTGTGTGTATGTATGTAGGTATGTATGTATGCGTAAATAAATCAATAAATAACCCAGCATAGAAAACTGAAAAAAGAAAATGTTTTGTTCTAAAATTGTATGCTACTCTAGCTTAATTTATAGCTACTTTAAGGACTAAAATGGTTATCCAATATATTGGTGTCTGTCTTCATGAATTGTTTAATAGAAATATATTGTGGCTTTAGAAATGGTTGAAATGCAAAACTTAACCTTCTGGGGGTAGGATTGCACTAAAGAATGATTGTTTTAAATTTTGTTCAACCAGTAACAATTCTAAGCTATTACAGTCTTAACTAGGTTGTCAGAATATGACTACATTACTTTTCTCAGTAATAAAAAATAAATTAATACCAAGGAGACTGCCATTGGAAATGGCCTTGGAGAAATGCTGAAGTGGTCTGTTAGGCTGACGTCCCTGCATGTAGTTAAGTATCTGTGATAGCAGGGATGATAATTTCTAGAGAAACTGATTACCTTTGTTGTAGAATATCAAGAATTTACAGAAAAATTCTCTAATATGCTTCAAACTGGTAGCATCTTTTACAGTTTGGGTACTCTGTGTGGTTTCCAAACATGTTCCCATTTGGTCTGCATCGTGCCCCTTTGCGTTATATGTCCTTATATATATGGTGGTGCGTTATATATATGGTGGTGAGGCACCAGGACATCATCTGACTTGTCTGATTGACCTGTGGGAGTAAGTGACCTAAGTTGAACCTGAATACAGGACCTGCCCTCTGGGAAGACCCTTAAGTCTGAACTCTATTGGCAAATGCATACTTTTTAAAGAAGGTGGAGAAAAGGGCATCCCTGAATATACTAAATACATACATCATGGTGGAATTCCTAGCTGTGGTTCAAAGTATCCTTGAATGCAGTAGCTTGGAAGAGATACAAAACATTTGTACTGTGTGCAAGATTTCAGTCACAATAGTTGTTATTCACAGTCCCCTTTTGGAGGAAATTCAAAGTGTGATAACACTGAGAACAATGAACACTGAAGTTCCAAAGAGGAGGTTAAGGTACCACCAACTTTGGGCTCAGATGAGAAGTTCTCAGGTTTGAATCATCCTAAGAAATGCTTCATTTATTCATTTTTTTCTTCACTGGTCTCCCTCTAAGTATTTAAGATAGAGCTAACTGTACAGAATTCTCCCTTTGCTTTCTCAGCCCCAAACAAGAAATGGATATTATGTGTAATAAGTGCATTTTCAAAGATAATGCCTTCGTAGAAATGATATTTATAACTACTAAAAGTAGCGGTGAGGTTTTTGTCTTTGGGGATTTATAAACACAGTCTTGTACTTTTAATTCTTGGCTGCAGTGTTGTTCATGTTTCCAAAGGGGACATGAGTTCAAGCTGCAGCATTAGAGTAAAAAGTTCAATGCAAGGAGAACTTTCCAGATGGTAAGGTTTGCTAATTGCTCAAGTGAGGATCCCCAGGTGGTTGGGGCACCCTTCTTTTTTGTCTTGCCTGACTTTGTCTCTTCTCTCTGGAATAAGAACCTGCCTAGCCCTGTGGCTGAGCTCAAAAACTGTGAAACACAAAGGATACTTAGCAGGCTGTCCTCAGGTCGTCTCAATCTGCTTCCAGGACAGACTCTAGTTGGAGCCTTCCAGCATCCCCTGAGCCCAGGAATAGTCTTGGCGAAGCACTTTCCCCCGGGGCTGGCCTTCATCTCCACCTGAGGCCTGACTGAGGTTGCAAATCCTGTGGGTATCACTAACCTAAGTGTGCTTACTTCTGGTGGAGTGTCCGTGACTGTGCAGGGGTGAGCAGGGGTGAGACTTTGCAGGGGCTGTTGCTCACAGCGTGGGCGCTTATACAGGGGGGGGAAAGCTGTTTTTACAACTAAGCACAGCGCCATATTGTCTGGAGAGCCCTGTGTGCAGATGCTGCTTGAGATGTCAGGTGTAGCCTCGTGTTAGGACACAGGATCTGTGCTGGTGGGCAGGTGTGGTTTTAGGGTGGACACGTTGTGGAAGGCTTTGAAGGCTATGATGTTTGTAGGCCTTTAGGTAACCACAAAAGCTGCATTTCTGAAACATGCGTTTGGGGTTCTTTTGGAGACCCTGCGCTGTTGATGTGGGCACCTGAGGGTGCTGAAGGAGCCTCAGTTGTTTGGAAGGAAGGTGCAGAGAGTAGGGCCATTGTCCAGCGGACACACCTACTGTCTCTGTGGTCTGCTTGCTGAATTGGATCCCGATGTCTGCAGGATGCTTGGAAACAGCCCTGGCTTGGCCCCTGCCTCCCATGGCTGGGGGGTTTTGCTTTAGAGCAAATGGGCCCAAATGATTTTGCTAGTATTAGGTCGACCAGTGATTTTTTAGTAGCTGTTTGATTTGGGACAAGAATTTTTGTGAGCTGGCCCCTAAACAAAAAAGAACACATGCTCAGCAGTCACAAATCGTTGCTGATTAGCCAGAGTATTCGGCAAGCAAGCTAGTTTCAGGATTCTATATAACTAAGAAAACTTTACATTGCACGTGATATATAATTCAGAATATCATATTTTTGCAGTTTCTTTCCATTCTTCTCATAATCTGGATTTGTTACATTTGAGTTCCAAAAAACAAAACAAAACAAAACAAAACAAAAAAACCCCAACCCTCTTTGACTTCATACTTCTTAATTCTGTTTACTAAGGGTAGCATTTCTTGGTAAATAGATTATGCATTCAGTGGATTCATTTTCCCCTAGATTTTCAGACAGTGAACATATTTAGGGCAAAAAACAATTCTGTATAGTACATTCTATGGATGGGATATTATCCCAGAGATTTTAATCTCTCAACGTTTCAGGTGTGCTTGCCTTTGAATTTATGTTCAATTCATAGAGTTTTTCATTGGCTCTTGTAAACAGTTGGGGTACATGCCCTGTTTTTGTTTTTTTGTTGTTTTGTTGGTTTTTAAAGCTGATTTATTTTGAGAGAAAGAGAGAGAGTGAGTCCCAGGCAGGCTCTGTACTGTCAGCACAGAGCCCATTGCGGGTCTTGAACTCACGAACCGTGAGATCATGACCTGAGGTGAAACTGAGAGTCGGCTGCTTAACCAAGTGAGCCACCCCAGCTCATACCTTGAATAAACATTCACCTAATATGAGTGGGTTAAAGGGCTCATCACAAAATACTTCAAAATTTACTCTAGTCCTTTAATAACTTTAGAAAACTTGAACATCGGTCAAATTGTTACACGCTGTGTTTCATTTTGATGCCTAATTTGAGTTATTCATCAGAAGAAGATAAATCCTCAAGTGTTCTTTCGTTTTTGGTTTCTACTTTGTTTTGCCATACTCTGGTAGCCCAGTTCACCAGTAGTTATTCTTCTGGTAGCCAGATACAGAGCTAGTTAATTAATTGCTTGTAAAGCAGTGCATTTGTAGAGCCGCTGAAGATGAGAAAAATGGCCTATAAAATAGACCCAGATTTTCATTAGGAAACAGCAGGAGCACTTCGGCAACAAATGGGTTTCCTCTTAATACTATGCTGTGGTGTGGCCTTCTGTGTCTGAGACAGTCCATATTCTGAGCAGTTAATGAAATAGAAGTTTCAGAAAGGATGGGCTCTTTCAGGCCACCAGATGGTCAGGATGGGGCGTTGAAGTTCTCTGCCTGGGACTTGGCCGTGTGCGGTCTTTATGCCTCCCGGGGTTGGGGGGGGGGGTGTGGGTTAAAGGATCGATAGGGATGCCCGCATGCTGCACGGAAACTAAATTAATCCCAGGAGACACAAACTCCACTTTGAAATCCTTAGCTAGCCTTAAAAAACAAAACAAAAACAAAAAACCCCACACATTTAAGAGAAATCTAGCTAAATGAAATTTAGTCTGTCTATATCCACCACTGGGACCTAATTAGCCAGAGTTGATGACACTCATTTGAGAGTTGGCATTATTGGCTTTTGTGGCAATGTACTCAGGCCAAAGTGTATGACAGCAGGAGGTAGTTTCTGTTTTCCAGACTTGACTTAAACGGGGGTCTACATTAGCACCTTTTTTTTTTTTAAAGTAAGCTGGGCACGGAGTAGCCCAACACAGGACCCTGAATCACGACCGTGAGATCAAGACCTGAACTGAGATCAAGAGTTGGAAGCTTAACTGGCTGAGCCACACAGGCACCCTCTGTTAGCAACTTTTATGGAAGTTATAGAGAGAGAGTGATTAAGATCAATACTCCATGATTTGGAACACAGGGAAAGATGCTTGTACCTAAGGTTTCAACCTCACCTGGAATTTTTGGAGTTTTGTCTTTGGGCTTCCTAGTTTCTGATAGTGTGAAAAGCATGGGGCATTAAATGCTGTTGGAAAGACTTTCCTTTTCACGTTCTGAAAATTGAGGGGCTTTGCCCTTTCTTTCATAAAACAGCTTTCTTTGATAATGAGGTTTTCCTGTAGGACACAGCAAGGGGAAGCACTGTGTTGTTTTGATTAGCACCTTCTGAGAAATAAAAGCATGGGATAGTTCTGATATAATCAAAGTAAATTTTCTGCTCTATCCGTGGAGATTTTTTCTTACACCCCAGTGAGGTTGTTGGCTGACCTGTTACTCTGAAATACTTAGTTAGGCTTTTGGCTAATGTGAGAGCTTATCAAAGATCAGGCAGGCGTCGTCCCGCATTCTCACCAGGGTCATCATCTCAATGGGGTCATTTTCCGCACTGCAGGGCTTCCTCCCTGCCCCTCCTCTCAGGCTGGGGGTGCTTCCCTCTTCCCTCTTGGTTTCCTAAGACCATAGTCCCATTCACTTGGAGCTCACCTTTTCACCAAGTGTTTTGTCCTGCAATATATTCTTGAAATCCCTCACCTCTTCAGGCCCCTTTTAGGGTTTGTTCTCTGCAAAGTAAACAGTGGGGAGTGAGCGGTGTGTGAGAAGAGATGTAGAAGGGACGTTGCTGTAACTGTCCTCCTGCATGTAGTCTGTCATCCGTCAGCTGGTCTGTCTCCTTGAACAACCTCAGGGACCCACATATGTTCTGACATGGGTCGTCCAGAAAGCTGACAGAGCACACTAGTTAATCACATTTTTACATTTAAAATCCTCGCAAGGGGAGAAAACGATTTTTCTGTAAAAGAAGGATTGCAGGCTCAGTTGTGAGGACCTGGAAACCAGCTTGAGGAAGACTGTTAAACAGGAAGTTTGTGATGAATGGTTTTTAATCAAGTTGTAACCATTCACGATCGCTTTCAAATTCCTGTTTATATATCCCTTTGCTTCCTATCAGAAAGAGGCCAGCCTTGATTTCCTCGTCTTTGTGTCCTGGGGTGTGCTAAGCACTTCCCATATATGTTATGCTGTTCAGTTCCTAACCATCCTATGTAACAGTCCTGTGTAGTTACTGCTTCACAGATGGCAAGACTGAGGCCTAGTGAGATCAAGGTGCTCCCTCAAGGTGGCCCTGCAGTCAGCCAGACCTTGGCTTCTGCCTGTCCGTGTGCTTAAACTTTTCATGGTGCTCATGAATTCTTACAGTTATCTTTTTGGTACTGTCTTACATGAGAGCATAATCTCCCATATGCTTTTTTTGTTGTTGGAGGTTCTTTAACGTAGTCATATTTTCCTTCTTTGGAAAGATTTGAGTCAGAGAGAAAGCTGTTTAGAGCTAAGAGTGTATTGATAGCCATTTGTGAATCTATAGCTAAGAATTGGTTTGATTAGGGAAGGAACCCTGCATGCTCTTGATACTTGTTCTATATTTCTTCTAGGAATAGAGCCCCAGGTGCTTGTGCTTTTTGTAAATGAGGTCTTGTATAAGTTTCGTATAAGTTTCTCATCTGGATTTTAATCTTCCTGAATTCTGTTTTCTGTAATAGGAAATGGGAGTGTTGGGTCAGATGACCTTCCCAGTGCCTTCTAGTTTGCACATTTCATGAGGCTGCAAGTCTTTTCTTCCCAGCCCTGGGATCACTGGAGAAGCCCGAGTCCTCATTGCAAACTGGGGGGTGAGAGTGTGCTGTGGGGTTGTTGATGTTCAGGCAAGAAGGACAGGCTTCTGGAAAATGAGATCAGCCTGAGGAAGAAGAGCTGAACACTGCTGGGGCCTATTGTGTAAGCATGTAGGCTAGTCATTCACCATACATCTTCTATTACAACACTTTGAAAAGTTGAATCTATATGGCGTCTATTGACATCACTTGTAAAAAGAACAATTGGCAAACGGTCGCATATTTTCCTTCCGTTTGCAAGCAGAATGGATTATTTTGCAAAGTTGTTTTATTAGCAACCAATGGGAACTCTGTTGAATAGAGATTATTTCTACTTTCTCCTTAGTTTGTTTTCACTCGTAGAAGTGCAGGAAGAGATGGTGTAAAAGAGAGGAAGCAGGAGGAGGGAGTAAAGTCCATGCTGGGAGTCTACAAAACAATTGCATGCATTGACAAAGAGTTCACAGAAATGAGATAAAATGCTTTTGGAAAAATCTAGTTTGTCTAGCATTTTGAAAGAATTTCTAGAATTTCTAGAACAACAAATTCATTTACTCATGTGTTCCAGTGTCTTAAGTTTGAAGTTCTTTTTGTTTGACTTGGTGACTACTGCTCACCCCCACCGTGTGGCAAGGTGACGGGCAGGTCTAGGCTGCAGGGGCCCCTGGGGCCTTTCCATTTTCCTTGTGGGTCCCCACAGCCTCCTTACACATGCTTTCCCCAGGGCGATGTTCATACCTGAAATTCACACTTCAGCTGTTATGGTTTCCTGCCATAAAGAGTCACCATTAGAATTAAAGGCAAATCATATTTTGTCAGTCTGTTTTACCCAGTGAGGCAGAAAATTCGTTTTGTAAACTAGTATTTGTAAACAATTATTTCTGCTCCCTCAAGATGTGTTCATGTAACCTTAGTCTTGAGTGTGTTCCTTCGATTCTTCACAATGGCGGAGCCAAGGAGGTGGTTTTTTAGCTGGCAGCAGTGTTGCATTCAGACTCCTGAAACCTTGGTCTGAGCCCTAGTTGGACAATTAATTTTCTGAGCCTCAGTTCTCCCATGTCTAGAACAAGGCCAGTAATCCCTGCCTTGTAGGGATCTTTCAAGTGTGGAATGCGATGATGGATTAAACGCAGTTTGTATATGAAGTAAAATGCAGACATAAAGTATGAAGGCCCGGGGTTCGTGAGCAGGATGTACTCAGCCTAAGTTGATGGTTTTCTTTTATTTTTGGTTATAAAGACAAAGACCAGAGTAGTCTTAGAACTGCCGAGCAGAAAGAAAAATGGAGTGATGGCAAGACCCATGGCCGGAAGGTGGTGATCTCCACACACACCAGTGGACAGGCTAGATGGAACCAAGCTGGCAGCTCAGGTCAGAAGGCAGGATTCAGAGTGATGAGTGTCCAGGGTACAGAAAAATGGACAGGAAGGAGCCCGGGGCGGGGTAGGGGGGGAGAGGTGCAAACCCAGGGCCAGATCAGAGCATTTCTTCAGCCCAGGTCTGGGAGGCCAAAGAGCTTGCTAGTCTTGACCCTAGGACTAGTTCAACAACCTTGGTTTTCTTTGTTCAGGCTTCTAGTAGACTAGAAGTCTACTGTAATAGAGTAGGGGTCTCCAAATGTTTTTTGTAAAAATCACATATCCTTTCTGATGTCACAGTTATTCATTTGTACTACAGCCATAGATTGTGTGTGTTATATAACACATTTTGCCAATATAGATTTAAAAATGAGATAAAAAACTTAAAGCAAATGAAAGGTGTGAAGATTTCTTCTTGTGCGTCAGCGACGCTCCGATTATTGCTTTAAACAGCGGGGCTGGGAGCCTCTTGGGGAGGGGCAGTTCCTGTCCTGTGTCCTCAGGGTTTCTAGGGGCCAGCCCCAGAGCCTAGCTTCTGCCAGCCAGAGAGGCAGGGGACCAGCAGGGCTCATTTGTAACCACCCCCCCAAGGAGACACAGGACTGTGGTCTCTTGACTGTGGCCCGGGTAATACCTGCCACTCCTTCCCTTGTCGCACACCGGCTGAGTCCAGACAGCTGAGAGGCCACAGCTGTGTGTGGTGCCCACGCGCGAGGCTCCGTGGCAGCACCTTGAGAAGACTTCAGGATTCTGATACGCTTACTGGCAAGGGCAGTAACAGGCCAGCTTTGGTATCTGAGTTCCTTTATTATTAACGTCTCTTCACAGCATCTGAGGTACTGTCTGGGGCAGAGAGAAAACATCTTAAGTCTTACCTCAACGCTGGTCTGCTTTTCCAGTACCTAACAGGTAACACCTTATTAGTGGCAACAGTGCAAGGTATGATAGTAAATTAGACTGATGGTTATCGTACAGATAAGTGTCTAAAACACAAACATTTTATAGATGCCATTATCCTAATAATAACAGCAGTAACATCAGCTAATATTGATTAAGCACTTTACATGTGTTCTCTCATTTAATCTCCACAACAGCCCTGTCAATGTAGAACCTATTAATCCATTTAACAGATACTTGAGTGCCTCTTGGTGACGGAGCTGTGAGGATACATTGTACAAGAAGACAGACCAGGTCCTGAGCTCATGCAGCTTACAGTGTAGTGGGGAGCCACACATGCCCCCAGGGGACCACACGTAGCAGAATCATAATTGTGGTGAGTAACCAAGGTCCTGTGTTAGCGGTAGGATGGGATGGTTCCAGAAGGAAGGGACGTTTGAGCTCAGAGAGAAGTTGGAGGAGGTGGGGATGGCAACCTTTGATAGGAAAATGTCAGTGCTCCTGGACAGTGGTTTGTGCATCATTTTCTGTCCCATGTCGCTGTTTAGGTGGACTTGTTCTTGGCCCAGGTCAGTCATAAAACACCTAGAGGGCAGACTCTGCCTAATTCCTTCTGTTGTCTTTTCATTGCACCTAGCACAAACTAGGTCCCAATAAATGTGGTTTGGCATGAATTGGTATGTGAACAGACGGCCAAAAGATGTGTAAGACATTACACCTTCCCTGTAGTGTGTTTGGGATGTCAGTCAACAAACATTCCTTGGCTTTTTCTTGTGTGCACATCATCTTTGTGTGTGTGTGCGTGTGTGTGCATGCGTGTACACAGAACTCTTCTAGGGGCTTCAAGATTAGGAAATAAAACCGGACTTCCGCCCTTGCTCTTTAAGGAGCTTGGAATCCATAGAACTCCTGAAATAGAGCACCTGGGACTTAGAGGCAGGCTGAACAAGCAAGCACGTACCTTGTGCAGCTCCTTCTGCCCCCGACGCGACCCGCCCAAATGTCCCGGGTCAGGTCAGGCTTCCCAAGAAGAACGTGCCGCCCTGCTTGGGGGGGCAGGTTGTGGGGAGGGTATGTGAGAGGAAATCCAGCTCAGCATTAGTAAAGAGCCCAGGCTGCAGAGAAATACAGCTGCTGGAGAGGAAATTTGCTCATGTGTCCTTGGTTGGGGGGGTGGGCGGAGTCTAATGGCATAGCAGCTTGCGATTTGGCTAAGTAGCTTGCAGTGTCTGAGTTTTCTGTCTTCACAACCTGCCTTACTTCTCAGGTAATAGTCTGTTTGTAGTCAAAAAACTGAGTATCTCCAAGCACTGACAGTCGAAGAGTTTGCGGGAGAACCACAGTTTCCTCCGGCCATGGCTGTGTCCCGCAGGGGTCTGCAGACATAATACCCTTAATAGCAACACATATTTTTGCAGGATTTACCTATTCACCCCGCCCCCGCTCCCTATCATAGCCCTGCTGGCTGTATGAAAAACAGGAATTTTTGTAACAAGCCCTGCACAGCAAACCTTTTCCTGTTTGGAAAAAAATTTTTTTTTAATTGTTGGCAAAGTTAGAAGACAGCTCTGTTACTCAAAGAGTGACCTGAAATGTCCTCTTAGAAAAATATGGAGCATGATGTTTTGATAAGTAGGGTATTGCTGTGGACCCTCCCCCCACCACCCTTTTGGAGAGCGGGGGTAAGTCTAAGTGGTGAGTTAGTGTATGTCCCACCTGGCTTAGTGAACGCTTCTTGAACTTTTTAAAGATTTCATCATTACATATTCTGCAGTCTCATTAAAAATGTCCCCTAATTGCAGTTACAAATGACCTGATCTAATTATGAGTGTTACAGAGCTGCACCACCCTCTCCACCAGCCAGTGCAGACAACCAGGAAGCCATTATCTAGGAGGATCTTCCCCCCTTTATCATTAACTAAATGTGACAGGGACAGGAGTCAAGCTTCCTTTCCTCTAGAGATTTCATCGTGGCTTATCTATGTGTCTATTGTGTTCCAAGAACAAGATAGTCAAGATGGAATATTGTGCAAACGCCCAGACTTTCAGCCTATAGAACATGTCGCAGGGTCAGAGCGCTCAGCCCCTTTCCAGGTCCTCCCCAGGGACAGGCCTGCCTCTTTAAGGACAGATTTAGAACCTCCTTTGCTGGTGTTGGTGGGCCCAGGAGACGAGGCTGTGGTTCTTGGAGCATACATAGGTGTGTGTTTAAGACCTTTCCGTGGGGTTTGGAGAATCTTGTGGAAATGAAATAGGCCATTAGAAAAATGTAGTACTTGGCCTCTTTTAGGGATTCTTGTGTGTACTTAAAGTCCTCCTCAAAGCTTGTCTTGAGTTGGGGATAGATCAATAGATGGGAAGGAAGAGGAAAGTCTAGGGAACAAAAGAAACCTTCATGCCATCCACTTGGACACCTGCACAGCACCTAGCCTGGAAGGCCCATTCAGAGCTGAATCTGACCCGCCCGCGCTGTGTGCCCTGGCAGAAGGGTTTGTCACGTTGCTCCTCTGTTGCAATCCTTGGGTGGAATGTAGTACGGAGGGTCAGAGGGCATTTTGAAATACGGATTTCTCAGCCCTGGCTATCCGGCCTGACTCAACTCGGACTATCGCATCTCCTTTTAGACAGTGAGATTTTCCCCCCGCATGTTTGTGATCTCTTTTTTAATAAGAAAGAACCTGAATTCATGGTTTGTGTTGAAGCCCGGGCCTTGTCTGTGCAAAGGCTTTTTCTGGCGCACCGATTGGCACTCGAGCATCTGCATCCCACGTTGATGGCATGAGGATGTGGGCACTGTGGCTGCATCCCTGGGTGACCACAAATCCAGCCAGGGCCTTTTTGTGGTCAGGGTGAGGGGCCCCAGAGGTCCAGGGGGCTCAGTCTGCTAAGCCTTGTCCCCAGTTGGCAGAGGAAGCCAGGGGAAGCTTGGGAGACATGCACAGGGGCCTGTTCGCAGGGGTCTAGGACATCCAGAATCCTGCTCCTGGACTTGGCCTCAGGGCCCTGATGACAGAGGCTGCTGAATGAGCAGGTAGTGGGAGTCTGCTGTGTGCCTTGTTCTAGATGGGGAACAAAAAGCTACAAGACAAGGGCCCTCCTTTGGAGCCCATTTTTGCTTTTCCATATGTCCCCAGAGGCTCTCCAGATGCTGGTGATCCCACATGTGTCCATTAGGGGAGTTGGATTGGGGCTTCCTTATTTGCAGCCTGGCTTTGCGGCTTCTGCTGGAGCTTGAGACTCTCTTTGGCCTCCTTCACTGTATATTGGGAGTTGTGGGTTTGTGTTTGCAATCCCTCTGAGCTCCTGCCCACACCCCAGTGAATAGGAGGTAGGAGGAGGGGAGCAGGGCTCAAAATGGCAATATCCTCGTGCCCTCAAAGTTGGGATCTAGGCCCTACTCTTTGGTAACTGCTTGCCATGTGCCAGGCACCACTGAACATTTTATAAACTCTGTCTCCCTCTAATAGCCCTAAATGGGTCTATTATTTATCTCTGTTTTATAGATAAGGAAACTTAAGGCACCTAGGGGCCAAGCAGTTTCCCAAAGTTAAGTTGATTTTCTTTACTAATTGTGTTAGAAATACACATGGCACAATTTAGTTGTGGAACAACTGTACTGAGCGATTGAAGCCTGGAGCTCTTTGTATTACCACCCCTCTCCCCGTGTCTTTTTGGATAGAGCAGGACCTCCCTCCGATGCAGTGACCTGGAGTTAGTTGGCACATACTGCTGGTTATTTGTGGGAGGAGGGGTTGGTGAACAGCCCTTGGATCTAAATTTTCTCTTTTTTGGCAGTTCAACTTTCTAAAATAAGAAATATGACCCTGTTTGCCATATATTCACCTATATTAGCCTAATGGACTTGAAAGGTAGAAAGGAATCTAGGTCTTACTGGTTTTCAGGCTTTTAATTCTTGACTAAGAATATATCCTGCTTCACTTCTTTCTTTTCCATAATCACGTGGGCCCAGTAATCTAAAACTTCTCACTTGTGTAAATGGCATATGTTCAATCTGAAGAGAATTGGCAGTAGTTTTAGGGGTGATAGAATGGAAACGGTTTTTGCTATTTACGTAGCATTGTAGCTAAGCAAAAATTTAAGTGGTTTTAAAGTGAGTTCCTGTGATTTCCTGTAAAATACAGCTATATAAAAGAAGGTGTCTATAATAATGCTTATTTAATTTTGTCCCCTCATTACATTAAGATACAGACACTGGGTTTGTTTTGGTTTGTTTTGAGAGCGTGAGCGGGGGAGGGGCAGAAGGAGAGAGAAGAATCTGAAGCAGGCTCCATGCCCAGTTCGGAGCCCAGCATGGAGCTGGACGTGGGTCCTAACGTGGGGCTTGATCTCCTGAACCGTGAGATGGTGACCTGAGCCGAAATCAAGAGTCGGACGCTCATCCGATTGAGCCACTCAGGCACTCCTACAGATGCCTGTTTTTAAGATAAGATACTATTTCTCTTGTACTGGTTTGGAGCTCTTTTATAGTGGAGTTCAGAACCCTTCTGATGGTATAGGTTGAAATCTGTACACAAACTTTAAAAGATGTTTACTTGTCTTCCATTAACATTGTCTATACTGAACAGTAAGTACTCCCAACGGGAGAAGTACTTATTTCTAACATGATGTTTTGCTTTACAGAATTCAATTCGCCATAATCTGTCCCTACACAGCAAGTTCATTCGTGTGCAGAATGAAGGAACTGGAAAAAGTTCTTGGTGGATGCTCAATCCAGAGGGAGGCAAGAGTGGCAAATCCCCTCGGAGAAGAGCTGCGTCCATGGACAACAACAGTAAATTTGCTAAGAGCCGGGGCCGAGCTGCTAAGAAAAAAGCATCCCTGCAGTCTGGCCAGGAGGGTGCCGGGGACAGCCCAGGATCTCAGTTTTCTAAATGGCCTGCGAGCCCTGGCTCTCACAGCAATGATGACTTTGATAACTGGAGTACATTTCGCCCTCGAACTAGCTCAAATGCTAGTACTATTAGTGGGAGACTTTCTCCCATTATGACCGAACAGGACGATCTTGGAGATGGGGATGTGCATTCTCTGGTGTACCCACCATCTGCTGCAAAGATGGCTTCTACGCTACCCAGTCTGTCTGAGATAAGCAATCCTGAAAATATGGAAAATCTTTTGGATAATCTCAACCTTCTGTCATCACCAACGCCATTAACTGTTTCAACCCAGTCTTCACCTGGCACCATGATGCAGCAGACACCATGCTACTCATTTGCACCTCCAAACACCAGTCTGAATTCACCCAGCCCAAACTACCAAAAATACACATATGGCCAGTCCAGCATGAGCCCTTTGCCCCAGATGCCTATGCAAACACTTCAGGACAACAAATCGAGCTATGGAGGTATGAATCAGTATAACTGTGCACCAGGACTCTTGAAGGAGTTGCTTACTTCTGACTCTCCTCCCCACAATGACATTATGACAGCAGTTGATCCTGGGATCGCCCAACCCAACAGCCGGGTCCTTGGTCAGAATGTGTTGATGGGCCCTAATTCGGTCATGTCAACCTATGGCAGCCAGGCATCTCATAACAAAATGATGAACCCCAGCTCCCACACCCACCCTGGACATACCCAGCCAACATCCGCAGTTAATGGGCGTGCCTTGCCCCATGCGGTCAACACCATGCCCCACACCTCGGGTATGAACCGCTTGGCCCCCGTGAAGACAGCTTTACAAGTGCCTCTGTCCCACACCATGCAGATGAACGCGCTGGGGGCCTACTCCTCGGTGAGCAGCTGCAATGGCTATGGCAGGATGGGCCTTCTCCACCAGGAGAAGCTCCCAAGTGACTTGGATGGCATGTTGATTGAGCGCTTGGACTGCGACATGGAGTCCATCATTCGGAACGACCTTATGGATGGAGATACGTTGGATTTTAACTTTGACAATGTGTTGCCCAACCAAAGCTTCCCGCACAGCGTCAAGACGACGACACATAGCTGGGTGTCAGGCTAAGAGTGAGTTAGTGAACAGGTAAGATCACCCCCGTGTCAAAAGACCTTCTGAAGCCAGGACTTAAAAGAGAGGAACACGGTAACTTGCCACATATCTTCCATGGTTGGGACTTTTCCTGATGTCAGCTGGCTGTTCCTTGCAGAGAGGCATCTTTTATCATTCTTTCTTTGCCCTTTTTGCAGCTTATAATTTTTTTTTCTTTGAGCTTAAGCATAAGGAATTTTCCTCTGACTGCTTTAAAGATTTCTTTTGACAGTTAGATGGCTGCATCTTTTTAGTAACTCTTCAATAAATGAATACGTTTGATACAAATCAAATGCTGCAGGTTTTTTTTATAAGTGGAATTTTTCCCATTGAAAGATTTCAGAGCTGTTTGAGAAAGCTCTAGCTTCTCCCCCCCCCCCCCCCACCCCCCAAGTATGTCTGTCACTCTAATATGTTAAATCGAATTGATTTTAATTCGGCTGTATTTTCATTGTGTGTTTTTTCTAGGCTACACTTAAAAGTACTTCAGACTGTCTGACAGCAGGAACTGAGAGAAGCAGTCCAAAGATGTCCTTCACCCCTCCTTTTCGTTTTCTTGATTAAAAAAAAAAAACAAACAAAAAACGAATTTCTTTTTTCCTTTCGTCAGACTTGGCAGCGAAGACACTTTTCCTGTACAGGATGTTTGCCCGATGTTTGCAGGTTATGTGCCGCTGTAGATAAGGACTGTGCCATTGGAAATTTCATTACAATGAAGTGCCAAACTCACTACACCATATAATTGCAGAAAAGACATTCAGATCCTGGTGTGCTTTCAAGTTTTGTACATAAGCAGTAGCGACAGAACTGTATTTGTGTGTGTTTTTGTTGTTGTTGTTGTTGTTGTTGTTGTTGTTTTTTAAAAAATATCCATTTGGTCCAAGGAAAGTTTATACTCTTTTTGTAATACTGTGATGGTCTCATGTCTTTGATAAGTTAAACTTTTGTTTGTACCACCCGTGTTCTGCTGAACAGACGAACCACAGAGAACCAAGCTCTCCATCCTGCGCCTCCAAGGGACAGCTTTGGGCCTGTTCACATGGCCACTTCACATGAGAACCAATAGCCTGTTATCAATCTGCTGAATTAATGGACTTGTCAGACACCTTCGGGGGAAAAAATAGATTAAATGCCAGCCTTGTACAGGTCTTTTCTATTTTTTTGTTTGTTTATTTTGTTATTTGCAAATTTGTACAAACATTTAAATGGTTCTAATTTCCAGATAAATGATTTTTGATGTTATCGTTGGGACATTTTTGGAATAGATATTGAACTGTAATGTTTTCTTAAAACTAGAGTCTACTTTGTTACATAGTCTGCTTGTAAATTTGTGGAATCCCAGATATTTGAGGCAGCATCCATAATTTTCATTTTGTATTTCTAACTGGATTAGTACTAATTTTATACGTGTTTAACTGGTTTGTACACTTGGGGATGCTACTTGGTGTTGTTTCTGACTAATCTGAAAATCATTGTAATTAGTACTTGCATACTCCACGTTTCTGGCTCTGTTCTGGCAGGAGAGTGATGGTTAGTTATGGACATTTTGCGTTTCATGTTTAGGAGAACTTAGTAAGCTTTTATGTATGTGTTTTAAAGAAATTCCATCTGCTCCTATTATCCCGTGAACTAAGTGCACGGTGTTTCAGGGACTCCTGAGGGGCCTCGTGATGTTTGTAGATCAGAAAGGGAGACCCGAGTCTAAAACCATGCTCCTCTCTCAAACTGGGAGTTTGGATCAACTTAACCTTTTGGAGTTGAGCTTCAGCAAATGTTTTCCCTCCTATTTCTGTGCTCTTATTTTGGTCTAGGTGGAGGTTGGTTTGATAGCTCTGCCTTGAAGGATTATGTTAAGACTCACACTTCATTCCTCTCTCCCTTCTGTCCTGCAGATTACTTAGCACACTGTGGAAATTTAGGTGGAAGGAGGAAAATTTAAAATAGGACTTCAGTGATTTGCAGAATGCTTTGTGTCCCTGAGTGCAGATGGCTACCAAATGGACTAGAGCTTGTTTAAAAATTGGGGCAATTGATTTGAAAGCCGACAAACCAGCTATAGGTTGTATATTTGAATTTATTGTAAAACCTCTTATTGTAAGTTAGAATTGGAGAATTTCCTTAGCCTTTAGCAACCTAAACTACAATGCTGCATCATTATGTTTTAATATTTTGCAATTACCTGTAACTGACAGACTAGGTTAATTGGCTTTGCATCCGTCAGTATTTTCAAGTCTTGTGGAATGCCCTAAGTCAGCACAATAGAAGGAGCAGGTGCACAAAAATGTTCCTCTTGCCTTCTTGAGAAGGCTCTGATTTCTTTCTGTGTACTTTGCCCAGATCACACTTGCTTTGTCTTGCATGTGGATTGCCGATCTGTTGGCTTGGTCTTTCCTACATGTTTAACGAGAACACAAGTGTTCCTGAAAGATTTCCTATAGGAGGCCAGCTCTGTTGTAAGCTTCCCACTGTGACTTCTACTGTCTTGAAAGTTCATTAAACAGCCACCTGGCCAACCATCCTTACTGCTAGCCACTCCAAAATATGTCTGGTTTTGGAAACCCTAGTTCCTCTAAGCAGTGCCTTCTGCATATGTAATAGAACTTGTTGGTGCCAGAGTACTTGGGTTCTCTACTGTGTCCAGCTTCTTTCCTCCTCCTATGCCATCACATGGTGAGCCTCAGAGCCCCTGTTTGTTCATTAAAGAGGCAACTCCAGCAGAAATCACTCTTAAAATCTTATTACATCCTAGAGTAACTTTTAAAAAGATGTTTCTTCCTCCTGAGTCTGTGTAAATACCTCTTTTTTTTTTTTTTTCTGCAGATTTTTGTGTTGAAATTCTCATGAATCTTGAGTATCTCTCTGGGGTACAGTGAAGTCCAGTGAAAGGCACCTTGTCTATTTTGAAAACAAACATTATGTGACCTCTGGTAATACTTTTTCTGTACGAATACTGACTTTCTTGAGTAATTAGTATATCAGTTATTGTACATGATTGCTTTGTGAAATGTGCAAATGATATCACCTATGCAGCCTTGTTTGATTTATTTCCTCTGGTTTGTACTGTTATTAAAAGCATATTGTATTATAGAGCTATTCTGATATTTTAAATATAAAGTATTGTTTCCGTAATATAGATGTATGGAATATATTTAGGTAATTAGATGTATTACTTGCAAAGTTCCGCTTCGACAAACTGACAAAGTCTAAATTAATTAGCAAATGTTGTATCCCAGTGGGCAGTAAATCAATGGAGCATACTGAGAAGAGGAGAAGGACACTTGAAATGGAAAAAAAAAAAAAAGTTTTCCAAAGGTATACAATTTGGACATGTTCAACTGCTGGGTATATGTTACCAACACCTCCCTCCCTCCCCCCAGACTTACTTGAAACTCTCACACTCAGCTCTTACGAGTTCTTAATTTATAACTGACTTTTAAATGAGAAGTTTCTCTTGTGGTTTTGGTCTGGGAGTTAATTGTTCATTAAAAAAAGGCAGTGTGGTTTATGCAAACAAAACAGCCTTGCATTACTCTTGGCCTCCTCCTTGAGGGTGGTGTGCACGGCCTGGCAGTGTGGCCAGGTGTGGCCACCGGAGTCCTGTCGGGATGCGGTCACATCCCCCCCCGCATTTCACTACTCGAGTTCAGTAACAGCACAGATTCCACGTTCCTGTTCCGATACTCTCTGAGAAGTGCCTGATGATGCTGATGTACTTACAGACACAAGAACAATCTTTGCTATTATTGTATAAAGCCATAAATGTACATAAATTCTGTTTAAGTGGTTTGGCGTCTTTCTTTCCTAATTGTGCAGAATAAGCTCTTTATTAGTGTTTTGTTGTTGTTTTTTAATGTGTACCTTAAGTGAAGCCTTGTCAGCCACAGTGCCATGGTTTCTTCAAATCTGGTATTTCCTTTGGGGGGCAGGGGTGGGTTGGGGAGGAAACAGTCCATCTGAGAGTGAAGTCCCGAGAGTTGAAGAACAAGTAAAATCCCTGATAAGGAACAACTCGGGAGCCGCATCTTCGGAATGTCTGCGACGACATCCTGTGCGGTAATTCCTAGGCATATTAAATCTCATGTCAGATGGACCATGCTAAAGGGAAAAACACTTGAAGGGCAAGTTAGGAGGGCACTGAGCACTAGCGGGTGTGCGGGGAGCAGTGGCTTTCCAGGGCCGTGTGTGTCCCTACCTCACACACCTTGCCGAAGGGGGAGGAGGGACTGTGTCCTCCTTTAAGTGGCCACAGATTGGAGGTTTATATGTTTTACTTTTCTTTTTTTCAGAAAGTGCCTGAGGAATGAGCTAGGATTAGATTAACATGGTTAAAATGCACTAAAAAAAATTTTTTTTAGCATGTATTTATCTTTTGAGAGACAGCATGAGCAGAAGAAAGGCAGAGAGAGAGGGAGTCACAGATTCCGAAGCAGGCATCCAGGCTCTGAGCTGTCAGCAGAGTCTGACACAGGGCTGGAACTCACAAAGCACGAGATCATGACCTGAGCCGAAGTTGGATGCTCAGCCAACTGAGCCACCCAGGCGCCCCCAAAACGCATTTTCAAACCAGGAAAAGCCTGGTCTCCTTGCTTCTGACTCAGTTACAAGGCAAGTGAATGAATGGGTTAGAGTAGTAACAAGGAAATAGGTTATTCTAATGTTTATCTGTTTAGACACCAGAAGGTCAGTCTAGCTGTTCAGGGTTTGTTTGTTTCCCCTTCCTTCCATCAAATAGAACCCTTTCTTTAAAACACATGATAGCCCAGAGCATAGAGCAGATAAAGAAAGGCATCTTCTCCCAGACCCTGGGGCTCATGCACAGATCACTTTGAAATCTGACCTAGCCCACGTGTGGAAAAATGCCGATTGTACCACCAGGACTCAAGCCGGCAGGCTCCTTTCATAGCCCTCCATACACATACACAGAATCGTATATCTGATGTCACGTATCGGGACCAGTTCCCAAGGTTTAACATCACTTGATAGGAGGAAGCAACTCAGCAGGAAGATTTCGCAGACAGAATCCTGGGCTGGAGCTCAGTGCTTAACGTCAAGGGAGAAACTTCTTTGGTGGCATACAGGTCCTTGCTGTGACCAGGCCGCCGACACTAGAATCGGGATGTGTACCTAGGATTGTTTCTTGGCCACCGAGCCTGCCACACTGAGGGACTCTGCCCCAGCTCCCGTTTCTTCATGTTTGAGCAGACCCCTAACAGGTGCTGGTTAAACGCACACTGGTTGGTGTGGTTAGGTGGGTGGAGTACTGCTCTCAGAGATGTATCTGCACTAAGTGGCAGTCTCTGAGTTAGACGCCATCGCATACACGTTGAACTTTTTATCATCTGTTCGTGCTCATTACAGGCCCGTGAACCTGCAGCTGGGTTGGGCCATGACCTCTAAAAGGGGGTGTAGTCCTAGGTGTCCGCAGGCCAATTTTGCTATTTCATTATTGGTGTAAAAATGACACTGGTGATAACTTCTGTACACAGACTCGAGGATGTTTTCCGGTTACTTAAACTGGAAAACGAGTGACATTTCTGTGGAATGGAAAGGGGGGGAGGTATGTAAGCTGGTGGGAGTGTAAGAAGGCCAAGGAGTCTCCTTGGTAGCGGGTGATGGATCAGGAAACCAGATGTGAAATGGGGACAGCTGAGGTGTGAGCCGAAGGTGTCTGGATGCTTTGACTAGAGGAACCTACAGAGTGGCACGGACATCCAGAAGTTCAAGAGAACTTTTGTTACTGCAGGTGGCTGGGGGAGGAGGCTTTCTTATGCGGACGCCTGGCTTTAGCAGTATGGCTGTGAGAGGGGGAAGCGCCACGCTGAGAGCATGTGGCTGTTACAGGAAGAAGGAAGGAAAGGAGATCAGGGCCAACTTTTCTCAGCTTGACTGGTGGCAGGAAAGTATCCACTCCCCTACCCCTGCCTCCCAGTCTCCCATGGACTCAAAAGGCTAAATGCAATTTCTTGGCATCAGTACCTTTACCGCGTTGGTGTCTTCGAAAAGTGCAAGAAGTTTGCACTGGAAACCACTGGTGGAAAGCAGGGATTTACCTCCAGGAAGAGAGAGGGCAGCTTTGTGAGGGCTAAGTCACTCATTCTTTCTGTCTCATTCCCTCCGTGAACAACTTTTCAGAATTGCCATGAAACTTCAAAGTGGCAGATGGTAGCCTGGGAGCCGTGTTGGGTTTTTGTACTGCTAGAGTTTCTGCAAACATTCTTGGGACTGTAACCGTAGGGAAATGGCTGCCCCACACAGGGATGACCTCAGTTGAGATCGCTGCTTAGAATCGAGCTCACGGTGGCCCATTTTAAACCCAAGTTTTCTTTCCCTCTGATGTATTGGGATAGACAGGAGGTCCATTCTGCCTTTCAGTGCCTGGTTGCAGAACATGAGCAGAAGTGCCCGTTGCTTGGTTTGTGCTGGTTTCAGGACACTTACGCCTGCAGAATGCGATCTGCTCTGATGTGTGGGCAGCGATTGGCCTGTAGATAAGGAAAGTTGAGGATACCTTCTGCCACCTGCCTTCCAGGTTTGATGCGAGGATTAGAGGATGAGGTAATGTCTGCAGATGGCTTCCTGTGTCCGGGAGAAAGACCTTGTACATGTGAGTTGGTGTCAGTGTAGGTAATAGTAGGCTTTGGGGATTTGTTTCCTTAATGGGGCTTCTGGACAGTCAGCATTTCCTGCAGGATGAGTGGGAGAGCCACTGGGTTCATTTCCATCCTCTCTCTGCATTTTTATTTGCACTCTTCTATCTCTTCAGCAGGGGAGTGTGGACAGTTGGCCAGACCCGTACTTTTTCTTTTCTTGGTAACTCCAGAAGTGCTTAGTAGGTTGTAAACCTATAATGTGGCCAGTACAAACTACCTGTGATCATGGTTTCCCACGAAGTTCTCCATGGACCTATACTGAGAAAATTTAAAGACGTTTTAGGCTTCTTGACCTTGACCTCACCCTGGTCGTGTGCTCCTAGTAGACGGTGGAGGCCCCCAACGCCATGTGCCCCTTTTAGGCCATGCTTTTGTGTGCTAGGGAGAAGGGCAGAGAGGAGAAGCCTGATGTTGAGGAGGCCACAGTGATGTGCAGGAGCCTGATCTTCTGGTTCATGAGAATTGATGGTTAAATTTACCAGAAGTTTGAGAGCCGATTTTAAATACCACCATTGTTCACAATCAGATTAGATAAACTTACTATTGATTCATATTGAGAAAAAGGTAGTAAATGCTCAGAACTCACCACTAACGACTTTTGTCCTAATGTACGACAGTGTACTCTCGTCTGCCCTTGAGGTATTTATGTTACCTGTCTCTGTCTGGTGGGATTATTGTTTAATGGCCTGCTACTGCTCTGCTGAAGCTGAACACAGTTTCAGTTTATTGAATATAATTTGCGGGTGAGAAAAGTTTTCACGGTAAGTCGTATCAGTGAAATTTGCCGAGAAAATAAACTTATTGAGAAAGGAGTCGACCGGGATGGAAGTCCATTCATCAAATCCCGGCCGAGTCACCACGATATGTTGGCTCCAAGTAAAAGAGTTTGGCAACAGCCAATGAAAGCATTTTGCGAGAATCAATTGGCCTGATAGAACTTACAGTAGAGAGGATGGTATATTTTATTATGTGTAAATTGAATGCTACACATCCTTCATGGTGGTAAATTCATCATAAACTTACGTCTATCCAGGCATATATTAACTTCTCCAAAGAGCGGGTTAAATATTGACCAGCACACCACTGACAGTGTCATAAAGGCACCAGAGGACCGGAGGTTCGGGTGACCCAGAACAAACGGGTAGAATGGGAATAGGGGAGACGGAGAACAGGAAGTTGTGGTGAGGCCCAGGGTGTGGTCAGCACAGTGGGTGACTGAGTGGCAGTGAGGTACCGGCCCCAGCAGTGGAAGAGGTCAGGGGAGATAAGGCCTGGTGGTCGTGTGGGGCGTGCACATTAGACTCCGAGCCAACGAGAGGGGCAGCAGCAGGACCTGGGTGCAGTGGCAGTCTCCAATTCAAGGGCCAAAGCATGTAACTTTGGGGAGAAAACGGGAGGCAGGTAACAGCTGGATCAGTGGCTGGGAAGGTACACGATAGAGTGGCTAGATGCCCCAAGCATCAAAAGAGGGTTTTTAAACTTGGAAGAAAAAGATTTCTGGAGCTGGAAGTGGAAGGCAGAAGGATTCCCATTCTGGTTTGAGACCCCTCAAGGGTTGTCACCCAGGGGTCTACTTACTGGAATGAGTGGGGGAAATTCAACGGCCCGAGTGAAGACCCCATCACCACGCCTGGCACACAGAGCTCGCGAAATTGGGGTGACCAAACATTCTGGTTTGCCCAAGACAGGCTTGGGCAACTTGTGCCCAGAGTAATTGTTAGTGCTGCTCTTATCACTCCGAAGGGTTCAGGTTTGGGCAGTTGATTGTATGTTCACTCCACCAGTGAATAACCGCTGCTTGGTTTTTACTTCCTGGAGCTCTCACCTCACAATGGATGTACCAAGAGACCCCTGTGGGTGAGAGCCCTCAGGGGCCCTGCCCCCGGGAGAGGCTTCCTTGGGCCAGAAGGTCATAGTTTAATCTCAAGCATGTAAGGTCCTTCCCAGCCTTTCTTTCCTTCTCCTGCCTTTCTCCACCAGCCTTTTCACCTGCTGGAAGGTTTGTTTATCGGGAATGTCTTTTTCCTTTCCTTATTAACCAAGGTACAGCTCAAAGCCTTCCCTTCCCTACCCTTCAAGCCCTCCCCACCCTCTCCTCTCAGAGGAGTGACTTGAACAGGTGGGCTAGCTGAGTTTCAGGGCTCCTTTCCCCAATACACACATGTGGCTGTGTTGAGCTCTAGCTGAGTAATAATAATCCTCAGTAGTCCTCCTGAGGCAGGCCTGTAGCCATGCTACCGACAAGTTCAGCGCCAGGCCTGACTGACTTGGGCCATCACCAAGCTCCCAGTGAGCCTAAAGCAACTGGCCTGCGCACTTGACCACTGGACACAGCCAAAGGCGTTCTTTCATGAGCCAGTCTGCGTCTGCCAACATTCCAACAAATTAAAAGCAGACCCAGAAGTCCAAGGTATTTTGACAAGTCTGGAGGTGCTATTTGCTTTCTTCAACCAAGGGAAGCTCAAAGGCGAGAGACGGGCTATGACCGATGACGAAATGCCTGTAAGAGATGATTGGTTTTCCTCACGGCTAGCAGTCCCCGCAGCTGCAAGACCTTGCCTTTCCATATAGCTTTTCTCTGGGCTCAGGAGACAGACCCAGTTCCGTTTACCACCCACCTCCAAAATTGCCATTGAGAACGTGATGCCAGTTCAAAGAATATCATGTTGAAATTAATTGGACCTCTTCAGATATTTTTCAAACAAAATATTTTGAAAGGAAGGTACTTTTCTCCCTTACAAGACAAAAAGTTTCTCCCACTTCAGTTCACCACACCGAAACAATGACTTGGTAAAAGGGAGACATTTCCTGAAGTCAGGCAATTTTGTTTAGAAATCCTGGTGAAGTTGGGCTAAAACATACCCTGAATAGAAAATGTCATTTTTCCCTGTAAATGTATCTTAGGAGATCTCAAAATGCTTCAAGCCCTATGTGCTATACTTTTAATTAGTGTTCTCTTTAAGGTTCCATTTCCCTTCTGACTTCTTTTTTTTCTGTCTTAAATAATTGATATTCCATTAAAAGCATGAATAATTTTCAAAACCCTGAATAGGACAGGCTGGAAGCATTTAACAGCTGTATGGAATCTCATGTAACCATCATGTGCCTTTTTTTTTTTTGGAAACAACAATTGTCCTTGTGAGAAAATCACATGATTAAAAAAATAGATGACGAGCAATAATTCTGCTGTCACTTGGTCACTGGCAAGAGTAGGGCTAGGGAGGAAGACATAAGAAAAATGCATTCTTGGATCTTGCAGCCACACCAATCTGTAAACCTTCCTGGAGTAAATAATTTCCTTTGTCATTTCTGGGTAACTAAAAAAAGGCTTCGGAATGTTTCCAGGACTGGGCATTCTGTTGTGTAATACTTTTGGAGTCTGAGTTACCTTCCTTTGCTGAAAGAGTTGGCTCAACACCCAGCCATCTTCCCCCTCCTGGATCTGAGTGTCGGAGAAACGGATCTGAATTGAGTGAATGAAAATTCGGTCTTTATTATGGACAATAATACTCCCTCCAGGGTTAGAATTTCTTAATATAGTTGACAGCAGAAAGAAGTTTGGATCAGCTATGGGTCCCAAAGATGCTGGTTGACCTAAGAGTCTTGAAATGAAGCATGCCTTTGTCTTAATTGTCCCTGCTTGGGAAGGGAGCTGCCGGTGTGCCACTGGAGGGTGAGCTTGCCAACGTGAGTGACAGGGGGAGGTCTTCTGTCATCTTTGAGATTCCAGAGAAAAGAAGTCCCAAATATGAAATGTTTGAACGTAGCAGTGCTAGTCATTGACTGGCACAAAGAAAGCGTTGGAATTGAGTATTTCTCTGCGAACTGAGCCAATGTGTGTGTGTGTGTGTGTGTGTGTGTGTGTGTGTGTGTTTCCAGGACATTTCTAAGACTTGTGGAAGAAAAACTATAATTAAGAAAAGTGGATGGGTTATTAGGAAAGGCTTGTTTTCAGAAGGTTTTGTGAGCTTAGTAGCACTTAGCATTTGTAGTACCTTCCATCCGAGGATCCCCAGCATCTGCCAATGTAGGTTCCTTTGCTTCCCTTTGAATTAAAAAGAGCAGAGGGGCACCTGGCTGGCTCAGTCAGTGGAGTATGCTATTCTTGATCTCGGGGTTGTGAGTCTGAGCCCCACATGGGGAGTAGAGATTACAAATAAAAATAAAAATGGGGTACCTGGGCAGCTCAGTCAGTTAAGCCTCCGACTTCAGCTCAGGTCATGATCTGACAGTTCGTGGGTTCGAGCCCCACCTTGGGACCTGTACTGACAGTGCAGAGCCTGCTTGGGATCCTCCCTCTCTCTCTCTCTCTCTCTCTCTCTCTCTCTCTCAAAATAAATAAATAAACTTAAAAATAAATAAAAACAATAAAAATAATCTAAAAAAATTTTTTAAAACCAGAGCAAACCCACTGTATATGGAGCCTGGACTAGGGGAAAATGTCCCCCTGGTAGGGGAGTTTTGTTAGTGGAGACCCTGAGGAAACCTGCCGATGTGAGACACAGCATTACTGAGAGGGGGAGCTACTGACTGTGGGCAGCAGGATTATTTGGAAAGATTTGGAGAAGTGCCACTTCTGGGGCTCTTTCCCAGAACTGTGGGCTCAGAATCTGTAGTGGGGGTGTGATGGCCGAGAAATCCGCATTTTAACTATTCCAGGTGATGTTTATGAACAGTGATGTTTGGGAACCACCACCAGTCTATGAAGTTGCTGTAATATTCATTGGTATTATTGGTATTCATTCATTTTCCATCCGATAAAATTAGTTATATCCCATGTCTCAGGCCCTCTGTAGAGTGCTAGGGAAGCCCTGTGTGGTGAACGGGACAGGGACAGACCCGTCAGCCACCCTCATGAGGCTCAAAGTCTCCTACTGTCTTCAGCTGCGGAATCAGGTTGACTTTACCAGAAAGACGTCAGGAAGTATTCTTTAAAAATAGGCTACTTGGATCAGAAAAATACTGAGCTGATAACAGACCCTGAAACTAAAATGTCCATCATCCATCAAAGGTTTTATTATCTGCCTAACCTGTGGTGAGTGCTGGGTAAATGGGTTGACCAGACTGGCCCCTGTCCTCTAGTGTTTACGAGTCAAGGCCTGGTTCGGCTTCTCGCCAGCATGAGGCTCTATCCCTGAATAACGCTGTAGAGCGGCTTGATTCAAGCAGCTTGAACCAAGAGACAGACCTGGAGACACAGCCGATTTGATCCAGAGTGACTGCATGTTGAGCTAAATGCTTCCAGGTCTGAGGAAAATAACCTAGTCCGTGAAGGGTCTGTTTTCCATTGAAAATGAGGCTTTCAGGTCACGATCTCGCGGTCCGTGAGTTCGAGCCCCGCGTCAGGCTCTGGGCTGATGGCTCGGAGCCTGGAGCCTGTTTCCGATTCTGTGTCTCCCTCTCTCTCTGCCCCTCCCCCGTTCATGCTCTGTCTCTCTCTCTGTCCCAAAAATAAATAAAAAACGTTGAAAAAAAAATTAAAAAAAAAAAAAAGAAAATGAGGCTTTAAAAAAATTAATATATATATATATATATATATAGCTGTAGGAGAGAAACAGCTCATCTTGCAAAATCTCTGAAGGAACGTAAGCTGGACCCAGTTGGTGTGGCTAAGATGAGCTTACCGTACAGACCACTGTGGCCCAGGCTGGGCCAGCAGCTCCTTGCTCCTGGGCTGGGTCTGCTGCAGCTCCAGGGTAGGGAGCCTCTCTTTCAAAGCCCTGGTGAGGAGCAAGGGCCACAGAGTGAGCAGCCCTGGGGCAGGGTCAGACACCCCATCATGATGATGCACTGACAACTTCATTTGGGTGGTGTCCTCAGGCTGAGCTCTGTTCCATACGAGGGAACATTCCGGATCACTGGAAGCTGCCGCCCCTATGGCTGCCTGGACTTTTTCTAGTTTGTTTGAAGAGTGTCCCCAAAAGTAGGACATAAATCTCCTGTTGCAAAAAGAACCTATCCAGTTCCATTTGACCTTTTCTGATGAGGCAGGGTCATCACAAGCAATACGTGTGATTGAGCCAAGTTGGTGTTCAGAGATGTCCTCAGGACTGTTGACACAGATCTTGGTGTTGGACCCTCCCTCCCTTCACCTCTCTTTCCCTCTGTCCCTCACTCCCCCCCCCCCCGCTTTGTCATGGAAAATGCCCAACGTAAACAAAAGCAGAGAGAATAAAAAGTACAATGGTCCTCCGCGTATGCATCACCTGGGTTGAACAATGATCAACTCATGGCCAGACTTGTTTTCTATATACCCACCCTTAATAACACTGGGTTATTTTGAAGAAAACTCCATAGAGCACATAATTTCACCTGTTTAAAATGTATATCTATCTAATTATATAGGGAAGGATTCTTTTAAGTTTTAAAGTATTTTTATTGACCTGTAACTTACATACATTCAGATCGTTCAAACCATTCGGTTTGACCACTTCAGGTCAAGGTACATCACGTTTTTATCTTCCCATCCCTTCGTGCCCCTTCTCAGTCATTTCCCTGCGTTGAGAAGCAATCATTGACCTGATTTTTATTGCTACTGGTAATTTTTGCCTATTTGAGAATTTCATATAAGTGAGATCATAATTCTGTACTTTGTAGCTCCTGGCTTAGTTCACTTAGTGTATTATTTTTGAGATTCATCCATGTCATTGCTTGTATCAGTAGTTTGGTCCCTTGTATTCTTGATAGTATTTCATTGTATAGATATGCTAATTGGTCGATCCATTCTTCTGTTGTTCTGGGCTGTTTTCAGTTTTTGACTAGTGTGAGTAAAGCTGTGTCTCTAGACATATATTTTTATTTCACTTGAGTAAATACCTAGGACTGGGATTGCAGAGTCATAGGTATGTTTACCTATTTAAGAAAATGCCAATGGTTTTCCATAGTGGTTGTCCCATGTTACACTTCCACCAGCAATGTCTGAGAGTTCTGATTGTTCCCCATCCTCTCCAAAATTTAGTATTTTTCACCTTTTTCATTTTTTCTTAAAAATTTTTAAATTTATTTTTGAGAGAGAGAGCGCCAGTGTGGGAGGGGCAGAGAGAGAGGGAGACAGAGAATCCCAAGCAGACTCTGTGCTGACAGCACTGAGCCCAATGTGGGGCTCGAACTCACAGACTGCCAGATCATGACCTGAGCCGAAGTTGGATGCTTAGCCAACTGAGCCACCCAAGCGCTCCTCATCTTTTTTATTTTAACCATTCTGTTGCTTATAGTATAGTGGTATCTCATCATAATTTGAATTTGCATTTCTCTGATGATTAATGATGGTGAACCCTTTTCCTGTGCTTACAGGCCTTTTGTACATCTTTTGTGAAGTGTCTATTCAAGTATTACTCATTTTTTTTTGAGTGGGTTGTTTGTCTTCTTATTATTGAGTTGTAGGAAGTCTTTATATATGATATATAATATGTGACATATTATATATTGTGGATACAAGATATAGGTATTTTTCTACTTGTCTATCATCTACTTTTCTATGTTTCCAGATATAGGTGTAGCACATATTTTCTCTCAACCTGCTACTTATTTTCTTGATAGTGTCTTTTGATAAATAGTACTTTTAAGTCCAGCTTATTAAGTTTTTCCCTTTATGGTTTGTGCCTTCTGTGTCTTCACCGAGAAATTTTTACCCACCCCTGTATTTTCTTATGTTTTCATCTAATAATAATTTTATTTTTTATCTACAGGACCAAGAGCTAAAATAACCACAACAAAATCATAATGGCAATACCATCATCACACATAAAGAATAAAACAATCATAATATTAAGGACCCAGTCAGCACAATATTAAAATTTTCTCAAGTATTTTCTAACTTCTTATAGTTTTTTAAAATTCGAATGAGAACCCAGATAACATTCACATATTGATATTTTGATATGTCTCTAAGAGTCTCTCTTAATTTATGTATCTTGCCTTTTTTTTTTTTTTTTCACTCTGTTGAAGAAACTGGGTCATTTGTCTTGTAAAGTATCCCATGGTTTGGATTTTGCAGATTGTGTCTTCATGGGATCTTTTAATATATTTCTCATCCCCTGGGTATCCTGAAATTTAGTAGTTAGATCTAGAGTTGTGATCATATTCGGGTTCATTTTTTGTAAAGAGGGCATCATAGTATTCTGTGAATATATAGGGTGGGAAGTACATGATGTTTGTTGTATCTCTTCTCTATGGTGTTAGCAGCCACTGATCATTATTGTTATCATGCTTATTTCATTAGGGTTATAAAAATGGTGAAATTGTATCATCTCCTTTAAATACATTAGTTGAAAATAATGAAGAGACCAACTATGAAGGGAAACAATTATGTGGGTGCCCAATGGACTTTACCTGGAACAATCCCAGGGATGTTGATGGTTTTAGCAGGCCACTAACCTACTTTGTATCACCCGTTTTCAGTTTTCCCCATAGCATTAGAGTGAAGCTGTTCCTTATTAATATTTACAGCAATAGCAGTAATAATCACTCTCTGCTGAGCACTTTTGGGGGCAGGTTCTAACTTAAGTACTCAATGTGCGTCGCTCATCAGATACTCCAAGGTAGAAATCATTACTCAGATCCTCCTAGCTTCTACCATAAAATAATAGATTTATCTAATGACCTCTGATCTTCCATGCGGGTTTCTTGTAGGCCATTGCTTTCACTATGGATATGTGGAAGGCTTTCCTCCTCCTTTAACTTTTTAGGTTTGAAAAGATTGGTACCATGAGATGCCTTTCCCAGTGTGAAAAAAATAAGAATTCAGGATAAACACTCCTATAATAGGATGTTGACTATTCCCATTAAAGGTGAAAGAGAAGGACTGCGGCTCCTGCATGAGTAATCCCGACTCTGGCTGTGTACTGACTCCAGCCCGAAATTTAACTAAATCATCTGACCCTTACAAAGGCTCCATTTCCTCCTTGGTAGAATGGGAAAAATAATACCGGATTATGACTTGTTGCCAAAGAGGTGTTTCCCACTACAGACCAAATGGAGACAGCTTGGGTGGATGGTGGGGTTTGTAACTGCTTCCAAATAAACATAGAAGAGCACTATCCCAGGGAACACACCCTCCCTGGTGAGAGTCCCCATTTTTCCTTCTTCATAGCTTTGTGTCTTTCAAAAGGAAATGACCTAAGGGACTAGATGTCTGAAGGAAATTATTAAACAAAATACTTAAAATTGGCTTTGACTTGAAAGAAGAAAGTGTTTAAGATTTGAAAGACTAATGAGCCATGCTGCATAGCAGTCCCTTTTGGAGGGGCACACACCATTCAGCTGGTTCATAGGCAGGGGTTTGCGCTCTTTCTTGACCGGAGGAGGGGGTTGGTCTTCGTGTAGGGCTGCCTGTGCCTCCTTCTGTTTCCTGGCCCTTGATGCCCTTCCATAAACATACCCAGAGGTTCCTGTCCCTTTGCACATTAACTCAGTTATAAAACAATCTGCTTTTCCTCAAAACCTCACCAAGGATTGCTGTGGGCTTTCCTGAAGACACACACATATTTTTTTTTTATTTTATTTATTTTTTAAAATTTACATCCAAATTAGTTAGCATATAGTGCAACAATGATTTCGGGAGTAGATTCCTTAGTGCCCCGTACCCATTTAGCCCATCCTCCCTCCCACAACCCCTCTAGTAACCCTCAGTTTGTTCTCCATATTTATGAGTCTCTTCTGTTTTGTCCCCCTCCCTGTTTTTATATTCTTTTTGTTTCCCTTCCCTTATGTTCATCTCTTTGAAGACACACACATACTTAATAAAAGCTTCCCAGTCCCCATCGTTTTAAGCTA
Organism: Panthera tigris; assembly: GCF_018350195.1. NCBI lineage: Eukaryota > Metazoa > Chordata > Mammalia > Carnivora > Felidae > Panthera > Panthera tigris. The sequence continues at coordinate 18,548,667 of NC_056660.1, read as the reverse complement.
GGGATTCTGTTTCCCATAGAATGGTTGTGCATCCTGGTTTTCTCAGGACAGCCTCAACATACACTTGTCGCCCTATGGTAGTTACTAACAGGATCCTCTTTGACTTTCAAACGTGTGCTGGTTTGGACGTGTCATGTGGTCGCCCTACTGATACACGATAACTCACCCATTACTTTTCTTCAGGCTCGGGTATGAAGCAGTGGACGTGAGCAAAAGTCCTCTTGGCTCCTCCTGGATAAAAGAATCAGGAGGATTCCTGATTCTTTCGTGATTTCCTGATTCTGATTTCGTGACTGTTCCCCCTGATACAGTCAATAAGATGGAGAGAGCCTCCCCCACCCCACCATTCTTTCCCAGCCTTGCTACTTTTGATAACTGTTTTTCATCTGAAGCCACTCCAAGTTTACTAATGGGCAGCTCATTCCAAGACAGCTTCCCAAGTACATGGCAACCAACATGTTTCATGTTAGCCTGCCCACACGGATCTGAGCTGCAGTCTTGCCGAGTGAGGCCCGGTGCTCATGACTGGGTATCACGCTCCAGAAGTTTTGGTCTGGTGACGGAGAGTGATATTAAGAGTGTGTGAGAAAAATATTAAGAGGAGGCTGTTCACTTCAGACAGCTATCTCAGTGTATGATAATAGACCAGCACCGTCCAGGCCAGAGGAGAGACAAGGGAAATTCAGCTTGATCTGAAACACAAACACACAAATCGAAACATAATTAGCCTGTGTCAGAAGTGGTGACGGGACATAGCTTAAATGACCAAGCATTTTGCCTAATAGTGGCTGTAGACTCACGTAAGGAAAAGCAGATTAAAGTTGAGTTCCTAGGGGCGCCTGGGTGGCTCAGTCGGTCAAGCCTCCAACTTCAGCTCACATCATGATCTCCTGGCTCGTGATTCGAGCCCCGCATCGGGCTCTGTGCTGACACCTCGGAGCCTGGAGCCTGCTTTGGATTCTGTGTCTCCCTCTCTCTCTGCTCCTCTCCCGCTCGTGCTCTGTCTCTCTCACTTTCTTTCTCTCTCTCAAGAATAAATAAACATTAAAAAAGTTAAAAAAAATTAAAGTTGAGTTCCTTAGTGAGTTCAACTTAGCTACCTCTTTGGGATATACACAGAAATCATGAATTACACGCTGGTCATTATTCATGCATACATTCTTATAACAATAATAGATCTGAAAGCATTTTAAAAACAAATGTGTAAAAATATCAAGTAGATTGTCGAGAATCTACTATATTTGTGACATTGTGTTGAGGACTGTGGGAACAAAAAACCAGTAAGACATGATTCTTCAAAAGCTTGTAATTTAGCAAAGCAAATCATCGCAATGAAAATGCCTGTTCTAGCCAAAGCTAGAACAATTTGAGCAACAAAATAATGGTAGTATTTATATTTACTATAATTTGTATAATTTAATATAATTTCTGTATAATACATTATACATAATTTATAATGATAGAAGACTATAATTATATATTCTGTGATGTAAAACATAATATAATTATTTCAGTATTAATTTTATTTATTTTTAAACAATTTTTTTAGCGTTTATTTATTTTTTGAGAGACAGAGAGAGACAGAGCATGAGCGGGGGAGGAGCAGAGAGAGAGGGAGACACAGAATCCGAAGCAGGCTCCAGGCTCCAAGCCGTCAGCCCAGAGCCTGACGTGAGGCTCAAACTCACGAGCTGCGAGATCATGACCTGAGCTGAAGTCGGACGCTCAACTGACTGAGCCACCCAGGTGCCCCAAATTTTATTTATTTTTAAATGTTTATTTACTTTGTGCATGAGAGAGAGAGAGAGAGAGAGAGAGCAAGCAGGAGAGGGGCAGAGAGAGAGGGAGAGAGAGAATTCCAAGCAGGTTCCATGCTGTCAGCACAGAGCCCGATGTGGGGCTCGAACTCATGAGCTGTGAGATCATGACCTGAGCTGAAATCAAGAGTCAGATGCTTAACCTGCTGAGCTACCCAGCCACCCCTAATATGAATTTTTAAATAAAATAAATATTCTGAGAAGTGTAAATGACTGAAATAAATGAATATGTGAGAAGGAGAGACAAGTTTTCTTTACAGAAAAGTTCTAGTGAATAAATATAGAAGAAATGAGGGAAGTAAAGGAACATCATAGTGATAATTGTTGCAGGAAGATCCACTGATGAATGGTAAATTAGAGGGCACAAGTTTAAGGAAAAACAGAATGTCTGCAGAGCCTCAAAGTATCTGCCCCACGTATTTTCTAACTATGGAGGGGGAACATAACGAGATTATAGTGGAGAATCCTGGTGGATGCCACCTCAGCCAAGCGATCAAGGTTAACATCAACAGTAATAAGACCCGTGGACATTAGCGTTTGCTGACATGATATCCTGAGAAGGGCACATCCTGTCTGTGGTGTTCTTGCTGAGAACGAGCGACCTCAGTCTTGTGGCGAGAAGACATCAGACCGACCCAGGTTAAGAGACGTTTTATAAAATACTTGACCAGTACGACTCCCAAAGCGTCAACTCACATCACAGATCAGAGGACAGTAAGGAGACTTTGATGAGTAAATGCAGTAGAGGACCCTGGATTGGGTCTCGTCATAGAGAAAAAGGACATTGGTGGAAAGAGGCACCAAAATTAAAGCCTGTGGGTTAGGTAATAGGACTGTACCAGTGTTAACTTCCTGGTTTTGATTATTGTACTGTAGCTACATAAGGTGTTAACGTTGGGGGAAGTTGGATAATAAAGTGTGTACAAAAACTTTGTGTTACCAGCACAGCTCTTCTGTATGTCTACAATTATCTCAAAAAAGAAAGATTTCGAAAGTATATGCGTGTAATAGCTGAGGGTCAAAAGTAAATGCCATGAGTTTGGAAGTAAAGTTGGTTCCTAGTGTATCCCCCCTGGGGCGCCAGGATGGAATGAACTACCCCTGGGGTGTGAGGTGTGCCCCTGGACTGGAGGGTGAGGACGGGGAATTAGGGGGGCCTTCTCAGACAGGGGAGCGTTCGGCTGGGCCGCAAAGCCTGGGGGGAGAATTGTGATATGCAGGTTTGGACAGGGTGGGTGAGGCTTTTAAGGTGGATGGTCTTTTAAAGGTCTGGACCAAAGCACAGTGGCGCGAAGGGGCAGGAAAAGAGTGAGCGTCGGAAGGTTGGGTTGGACCTCAGCAGCCTCAAAGAAGGATGGCAGTGGCCAGGCCCCTCAGTGCGGCAGGAGTGTGGGGAGCTGGAAGCCAGACTGACGTCACCGAGAACACGGCTTAGCTGTGCACCGGGGCGGCTCACCCCCTGACGGAATCTGGGACACCGGCTGCACCTACCCCATTGCCTCAAGAGCGGCTCAAGGCGTGTGAGAACAAATGGCGCGTTTTAGTTTTCTGAAGGTGATTCAATTTGAGAGAGAGCCAGAGCGAGAGGGAGGCAGAGAGAGGGGGAGAGAATCTCAAGCTGGCTCCACGCTGTTGGCACGGCTTCCGGTGCTGGGCCTGATATCCGGAACCGCGAGGTCATGACCTGAGCTGAACTCGAGAGTCGGGGCTCAACCGACTGGGCCACTCAGGCGCCCCAACACCTGGTGTCTTTTAAAGGCGTCTGTGGAGGTCGAGGCCTCAGTAAGGGAACGGATGACTGGGAGGCCAGCATGTGCAGAGACACGGGGGAGGGTTCCCATCCCGCAGGGGCGTCCATTCTGTGAACACTGTGGTCACAGGGCTGTCGTGTGGCCTGTGCGTCCTGCAGTGCAAGGAGAGTCCTGCTGTGATGTGAAACCTCACCTGCTCAGAATGCAAACCAGCGCCTCGTCAGACTCTCCCACCTTCTGGGATCCAGCTCACTGGCGTCACGGGATCACTGGGCCCCGGGTGCCAGGGAAGCTTCTGTGGGTTCGCTGGACGTCTGGAGTGCCCTGCAGGGTTGTGTGGTGCTTGGCCCAACTCCTGTCCCTCCCGGTGGAAATGCTGGCTCTGGAGCTTCCCCCAGGTGTGTGTAAAGGCATGAATGCTCCTCCTCAGAAATGTGCTGGGTTCTTATGTCATGGCTAGACAGCCCCCGCTGGGCCTATTTGCTGTCCCTCTTTCCCTTTGCCCCCAAGTGGCATCAGGACATCTGGGGAACTTCTGACTCATGTTAGCAAGTGACTGTGGCCTTTCTGCCGAGAGGCTCTGTCCCAAGGGAAGAGGCAAGGGCAGCCCGGGAAGGTGCCTGCAGTCACATGGCTCCCTGGGATGACAGGCCCAAATGGGACTTTATGGCCAGGCGTGATGGAAACCGTAGCCCGTGATTTGGGGGAGCAGGGCAGTGCTGGCTGGGGGGATATTTGGCTCTGCTGATGTTTGAAAAGTCTGACGGCAGCTATAAAGTGTAGCGGCTGTGATGTATATCAGGTACTGCAGGACTTTTGGACCCGGAGTCTTGAGACTACGGCGGCTTTAAGGAATTCAAGCAATGACACGCCGCTCTCACCGGTCTGCATATGCGGTTCTGGAAACTCTGCTAAGAGAGAGCAGCCCTTCCATTAATTAATTTTCTGAAGAAACGGACTTGAAATGTATTGCCGTATTTTTTCTCCCAGGAGTTGATCCCTAGATGCCAAATGAATTTCCCCTGGATCTTCGGGGGGCGAGGGACCGGTGTTTTCACTTGCTCGCCTCGTGCGCAGTGCAGCTAGGTCCTGCGTGGAGAGCTGGTAGCAAAACTAGAGGGGTGGGGCGGGGGGGGGGTGAGCCAGGCCCTGCTACCCCTTCCTCTGTGTAACCGTGATAGGCATTCGTGAGGTCAGAGGGGTTAGTGGACCCTTGAGACATCGTGTCCCACAGGCAGGCAGTCTCTGGGCCTCTCTGCGTCCAGGGCGGGGCGCCGAGTGAGACGGGAGAGAGGAACGGTTCGATGATGTTCTCAGTGTTGTGTCAACTCCTGGCTCTTTCGCCGAACTTACGCAACCTCGGGCAGGCGCCTTCGCCGAGCTGAGCCCTTCTTTCCTCCCTGACGAAATAGGATAATAATGAATGCCTTCTTTTGGGGGTTGTCACCAGGCTTAAAAACCACAGTGCCTGTAAGCTCCCTGCCCCGTGCCGGGCACGGAGGACAGCCACCTTCTCATTGAGGGGGGTGCTCCTTTACAGAGGAGGAGGCCAAGGAGGCAGAGAAGGGCCGTGTGACTCCCCGGCCAGCGCACCCTCTCCATCGCCAGGCCTGCTCTGAAGCCTGATGGTTAGCACTGTGGACTCTGAAGGCCGAAGGGGCGGGCGGTATGTGCTCCGACAGACCGCGGCTGGCTTTTGAAGCCCTTTTAAACAGCTTTGCCACTGCAGAATCATCCCTGGAAAAATCTGTTCATCAGACATGTGCCCTGCCAGGTCATCCAGCAGCCCAAGTGCTTTATTTTCAAGTTTTCTTTTTTCTTTTTTTTTTTTTTTTTTGCCAGTGAGACAGGCTGCAAGGCCTATCTCCAGTTCAATCCCTGCAAGTCTCTGTGTCAGGAACAATCATGGTGACTGGTTTTGGTTAAAATGTCTTCTGTGCCAGGCACAGTGCTAAAAGCGTTACCTGCATTATCTCATTTAATCCCTGCATCAATCCTGAGAGGAAGGTGTTTTTTGTTTCTGTTTCCCTGACGAGGGGTCTGAGGATTAGGAAAGGTTAAGAATCGACTCCAGCTTGTTGAACAGAGCCGGTTTAACTACGAAGGCCGTGTTCTTTAACCACCGTACTGTGTTGCCTAACTCAAATGAATCCCCAGGAAACGTTAGAGGTTTTCCTAAGCCTAGTGTCAAGGGCAAGTGACTGGGTGCTCACGTTCAGATACGGAAAAGCACATTATGCACCTGACAGGTGTAACCCAACCCAGGCCATGGTTCACGCAGCTCCTGGCCGGTGCAGATGACTTAACATACTAACAGTGTTATACATAGAACGGCGTCACCTGATGTTTTTCCTGGACTGATGATTCTGGAACAGAGAGTCCAGGATTCAGGGGGAAAAGGGCGTTGGAACAGAACTAACCATAAACCAATAAGCAGCCATTATGCAGAGGTATGGTGAGAGCTTTGGACTTGGCGGGGCTAGTTGACCAAATTTTGCAGGGAAAGCGCACCTCTACTCAGAATCTTCCTGCTGTAACGTTATTCACGGATGTGTATGCTCTGACTTTCCCGAAACAATGTAAAATATTTACTCTAAGAAGAAGTCATTTAATGGGACTGAGGATCTCACTTCACCAGTTAGACTATAGTAAACGATAGGACATCTGTGCACCGGGAGGCACGTAACCCACGACTAAAACATGATCACATCATTGCTCAGAAGTTCAGCTCTCATCATGGGGTCAAACCCATCTATTGGTGGTTGCTTTCCATTTTTGTTGTGACATCCCTGGGGTGGGAGGCAGCCGCCCCACACTTTATACAGTTTGGAAGATATGGGACCTGAGTTATAGTATTATTATTCATATGCCAGCACTTGCCACAGGGCATTTGCATTAATATCAAAGGTGGAGAGATAAGAAGGAAATAATTAAGGGATACAGAACGGATTCATTAAAATCCTCTCTTTCTCACTGTTTGGTTTTGTTTGTCAAATCATCCATGTATATCTCACTCTTTTTATCATAGAACATTTCTACCAGGCACAAATGTAGACTAGTATAATGGCCCCATGTGCATATGGCCTAGCCGTGACACCGACAGCCCTCATTCACACCACACCAGGGTATTCTGAAGCACGTTTCCAATTGTCTGTAAATACTTAAGTATTAACCTCTAAAACGTAAGGACTCTTTTTTAAAAAAACTGCAATCTGATTATCATGCCTTAAAAAATCAACAATGATTGTTTATTATCCATTAGTGTTCTTATTTCTCTGACCATCTGACACACTGTTTTTTCAGTTTTGTTGGGGTGTGATTTACAAACTATAAACTTCTCCTGTGGTAAAGATACAATTTGATTGTTAGTAAATTTAGACAGTTGTGCAAACATCCACACAGTCCAGTCTTAAAACACTTACACATTTTTGATGGTTTGTTTGAACCAGAATTTTATTAGGGCTCATATGTTGTGATTGGTTGATGTGTTTCAAAAAAAATTTTTTTTAATGTTTATTTATTTTTGACAGAGAGAGAGACAGAGCATGAGCGGGGGAGGGGCAGAGAGAGGGAGACACAGAATCCAAAGCAGGCTCCAGGCTCTGAGCTGTCACAGAGCCCGACATGGGGCTCGAACTCAGGAACCATTGAGATCATGACCTGAGAGAAGTTGGATGCTTAACCGACTGAGCCACCCAGGTGTCCCTATTCATTTATTTAATGCTATTTATGTATTTATTTATTTATTTATTTATTTATCTTCTTAATTTTATTATTTTTTAAAATTTACATCCAAATTAGTTAGCATATAGTGCAACAATGATTTTGGGAGTAGATTCCTTAGTGCCCCTTACCCATTTTGCCCATCCCCCCTCCCACAACCCCTCCAGTAACCCTCAGTTTGTTCTCCATATTTATGAGTCTTTTCTGTTTTGTCCCCCTCCCTGTTTTTATATTATTTTTGGTTTACGTTCCCTTATGTTCATCTCTTTTGTCTCTTAAAGTCCTCATATGAGTGAAGTCATATGATTTTTGTCTTTCTCTGACTGACTAATTTCCCTTAGCATGATACCCTCCAGTTCCATCCACGTAGTTGCAAATGGCAAGATTTCATTCTTTTTGATTGCTGAGTAATACTCCATTGTATATATACCACATCTTCTTTATCCATTCATCCATTGATGGACATTTGGGCTCTTTCCATACTTTGGCTATTGTTGACAGTGCTGCTATAAGCATGGGGGTGCATATGTCCCTTCGAAACAGCACACCTGTATCCCGTGGATAAATGCCTAGTAGTGCAATTGCTGAGTCGTAGGGTAGTTCTATTTTTAGTTTTTTTGAGGAACCTCCATACTGTTTTCCAGAGTGGCTGCACCAGCTTGCATTCCCATCAGCAACACAAAAGAGATCCTCTTTCTCCGCATCCTCGCCAACATCTGTTGTTGCCTGAGTTATTAATGTTAGCCATTCTGACAAGTATGAGGTGATATCTCATTGTGATTTTGATTTGTATTTCCCTGATGATGAGTGATGTTGAGCATTTTTTCATGTGTCAGTTGGCCATCTGGATGTCTTCTTTGGAGAAGGGTCTATTCATGTCTTTTGCCCAGTTCTTCACTGGATTATTTGTTGAGTTTGATAAGTTCTTTGTAGATTTTGGATCCTAACCCTTTATCTGCTATGTCATTTGCAAATATCTTCTCCCATTCTGTTGGTTGCCTTTTAGTTTTGCTGATTGTTTTCTCTGCTGGGCAAAAGCTTTTTATTTTGATGAGGTCCCAGTCGGTCATTTTTGCTCTTGTTTCCCTTGCCTCCGGAGACATGTTGAGTAAGAAGTTGCTGCGGCCAAGATCAAAGAGGTTTTTGCCTGCTTTCTCCTGAAGGATTTTGATGGCTTCCTGTCTTACATTGAGGTCTTTCATCCACTTTGAGTTTATTTTTGTGTATGGTGTAACAAAGTGGTCCAGGTTTATTCTTCTGCATGTCGCTGTCCAGTTTTCCCAACACTACGTGCTGAAGAGACTGTCTTTATTCCATTGGATATTCTTTCCTGCTTTGTTAAAGATTAGTTGGCCATACGTTTGTGGGTCCATTTCCGGGTTCTCTATTCTGTTCCATTGATCTGAGTGTCTGTTCTTGTGCCAGTACCATACTGTCTTGATGATTACAACTTTGTCGTATAGCTTGAAGTCTGGGATTGTGATGGCCTCCTGTTTTGGTTTTCTTTTTCAAGATTGCTTTGGCTATTCGGAGTCTTTTCTGGTTCCATACAAATTTTATGATTGTTTGTTCTAGCTCTGTGAAGAATGCTGGTGTTACTTTGATAGGGATTGCATTGAATATGTAGATTGCTTTGGGTAGTATCGACATTTTAACAATATTTGCTCTTCCTATCCAGGAGCATGGAATCTTTTTCCATTTTTTTGTGTCTTCTTCAATTTCTTTCATAAGCTTTCTATAGTTTTCAGCGTATAGATTTTTCACCTCTTTGGTTAGATTTATTCTTAGGTATTTTATGAGTTTTTGTGCAACTGTAAATGGGATCGATTCCTTGATTTCTCTTTCTGTCGCTTCATTGTTGATGTACAGGAATGCAACCGATTTCTGTGCGTTGATTTTATAGCCTGCAACTTTGCTGAATTCATGAATCAATTGTAGCAGTTTTTTGGTGGAATCTCTTGTGTTTTCCATATAGAGTATCATGTCATCTGCGAATAGTGAGAGTTTGACCTCCTCCTGGCCGATTTGGATGCCTTTTATTTCTTTGTGTTGTCTGATTGCTGAGGCTAAGACTTCCAATACTATGTTGAATAACAGTGGTGAGAGTGGACATCCCTGTCTTGTTCCTGACCTTAGGGGGAAAGTTCTCAGTTTTTCCCCATTGATGATGATATTAGCAGTGGGTCGTTCATATATGGCTTTTATGATCTCGAGGTATGCTCCTTCTATCCCTACTTTCTTGAGGGTTTTTATCAAGAAAGGATGCTGTATTTTGTCAAATGCTTTCTCCTCATGTATTGAAAAGATCATGTGGTTCTTTTCCTTTCTTTTATTGATGTGATGTATCACATTGATTGTTTTGCAGATATTGAACCAGCCCTGTATCCCAGGTATAAATCCCACTTGGTTGTGGCGAATAATTTTTTTAATGTATTGTTGGATCCAGTTGGCTATCTTTTTGAGGATTTTTGCATCCATGTTCATCAGGGAAATTGGTCTATAGTTCTTCTTTTTAGTGGGGTCTCTGTCTGGTTTTGGAATCAAGGTCATGCTGGCTTCATAGAAAGAGTTCGGAAGTTTTCCTTCCATTTCTATTTTTTGAACAGCTTCAAGAGAATAGGTGTTAACTCTTCCTTGAATGTTTGGTAGAATTCCCCTGGAAAGCCATCTCACTCTGGACTCTTGTTTTTTGGCAGATTTTTGATTACTAATTTGATTTCCTTAGTGGTTATGGGTCTGTTCAAATTTTTTATTTCTTCCTGTTACAGTTTTGGTAGTATATATGTTTGTAGGAATTTGTCCATTTCTTCCAGATTGCCCATTTTATTGGCATATAATTGCTCATAATATTCTTTTATTATTGTTTCTATTTCTGCAGTGTTGGTTGTGATCTCTCCTCTTTCATTGTTGATTTTATTTATTTGGGTCCTTTCCTTTTTCTTTTTGATCAGACTGGCTAGTGGTTTATCAATTTTGTTAATTTCAAAGAACCAGCTTCTGGTTTCATTGATCTGTTCTACTGTTTTTTTGGTTTCGATAGCATTAATTTCTGCTCTAATCTTTATTATTTCCTGTCTTCTGCTGGTTTTGGGTTTTATTTGCTGTTCTTTTTCCAGTTCCTTAAGGTGTAAGGTTAGGTTGTGTATCTGAGATCTTTCTTCCTTCTTTAGGAAGGCTTGGATTGCTATATACTTTCTTCTTATGACCGCCTTTGCTACGTCCCAGAGGTTTTGGGTTGTGGTGTTATCATTTTCATTGACTTCCATATACTTTTTAATTTCCTCTTTAACTGCTTGGTTAGCCCATTCATTCTTTAGTAGGATGTTCTTCAGTCTCCAAGTATTTGTTACCTTTCTGATTTTTTCTTGTGGCTGATTTCGAGTTTCATAGCATTCTGAAAATATTAATGCGTTTTATTTATTTTTGAGAGAGACAGTAAAAGTGGAGGAGAGGCAGAGAGAGTAGGACAGGAGATCTGAAGCAGGGTCCTTGCCGACAGCAGAGAGCTCAATGTGGGGCTCAAACTCACAAACCTGGAGATCATGACCTGAGCCAAATTTGGACACTCGATGGACTGAGCCCCCCAGGTGCCCCAGATTCCAATTCTTTTTTAGCAAAGTTATATTATAGATGGTGTACTGTACTTCCAATGGGATGCCATGGTGTGTGATTATCTTTTTTCTTGACTTTAGCAACCCTTGATAATTATCGCCTAATTCCATTATTTCATTATTACTGCAAAATGGTGGTTTTCTAATTTCCTTTTCCTTCTTTCTTTATTGCCTGGAATGCTTCTGTAAGAGAAACTTGTCCTCTTAAACCATTTGGTATCCTAAGTTTGAATTTGAACGTGAAAGCAGCATAAATGCTTAATTCCTTTGCTTTATTTACCATTTTTCAAAGTAAGGGGTTGATTCACTAGCATCCTCCAGAGCAAGCATTGGGTTTTGTTTTGCTTCTTAGTGTCATTATAAAGTCAGATTCAGAAGTACTCGAAGTGTTTCAGTTTATGGTGGATATGGTCTTCTTGGATATTTGGTTATTCCATTTGGCCAGTTGGAATTTAATCAACTTGGCACTTTTATCCTTTTGGACACAACTCTAGTAGTTTTTGGTAGCTTCTTTTTTTGTGGTATGACAAAAATTTGGGGGGCTTAGCTGGTACATTTTGTGCCACAGATCTGGAATCAGTCATTTCTTTAAAGAGTATGTATTCTTTAAAGTAGAAAATGTTTTTATATTCAGAGATCATAGTCTGGGCTCTAGGAGGCTCGTTACTACAGGATAGGTTATTTTTCACTAGGATTTTTAATGGACAAAGCTAGAAAAAAAATGTTTGAGATCATTCATTCATACTGTTAATTCCAATTCAAACTCAGGACCACAACGTTTTTAATTTAATATAATTGATTGTACATTTGTATCTCCTTCCTCCACACTGAAAATTCCCATTTTCAAAATATAGTTGGCCCCCAAAAAACACAGGTTTGAGCTACATACGCACATTTATACGTAGCCTTTTTTGGATATAGTATGGTATTGAAAATGTATTTTCTTTTCTTATGCTTTTCTTAATAACATTTTCTTTTCTCTAGATCTTTATTGTAGGAATACAGCAGATAATATATATAAATATACAAAATATGTGATAATGTTCATGTTATTGGTAACGCTTGCAGTCAACAGTAGGCTATTAGTGTTAAATTTTGGGGGAGTCAGAGTTTGGGGGCATTTTTGATTCTTTATACACTCAGAACCCCTACCCCTATCCCCAGCATTGTTACAGGGTCAACTATACCCAAATATAATCACTTATCAGCCCAAACTACAGTCTTAGAACTATACCAACACTATGCTTACTAAAAAGTTTAAGCTTTTTTTTTTTTTTTAAACTTACCTACTTATTTAAGTAATCTTTACACTCACCATGGGGCTTGAACTCATGACCATGAGATCAAGAGTTTCATACTCTTCTGATAGAGCCAGCCAGGTACCCCAAGAATTTAAGCTTTTTAAAATTATTTGTTTGTTTTCCTTTTCAGTGACATGCTACTAAGGAATGAAGAGTAATTATCACTAAAGTTTTAATTTTTTAAATGTTTATTTATTATATTTGAGAGACAGAGAGAGAGAGACAGAGCACAAGTGGAGAAGGGGCAGAGAGAGAGGAAGACACAGAATCCGAAACAGGTTCCAGGCTCTGAGCTGTCAACACACAGTTCCACGCAGGGCTCAAACCCATGAGCTGCGAGATCATGACCCGAGCCGAAGTCGGACGCTCAACTGAGTGAGCCACCCAGGTGCCCCAAATAATATCACTGAGTTTTCAAGTCATTTGGAAATAATCTCTTTGTGTGAGTACTCCACTAAAGCATACAAATTTGGGTTTATTTGCTTTTATTAAAATTCCATTTTTAGGAAGTATTTTTTTAACAGATTTACTGAGATATAATTTACATATCATAAGTCCATTCATGTTAAATGTACAATTACATGATGTTTAGTAAATATATAGAATTGCACAACCATCACCAAGATACAATTTTGAAATTTTTTACCACTTTCAGAAGATTCTTTTATTAGTTTGCATTCAATCCCCAGACCCAAAAAACATGATTTTGCTTTCTGGCTTATTTATAGATTGCCCTTACCTGGACATTTTATATGAATGGAGTCATCAGTAGGTAGTTTTCTGCATCTTGCTCCTTTCACGTAGCATAATGTTTTTGAGGTTTATCCCTGTCGCGGCACCTCCCAGCAGTCTGTTTCTTTTTACTGCTGAATAGTGTTGCATTACGCGGATATAACATAATTTTGTGTATCTTTTGCCAGCTTATCGACATTTGGGTTATTTTCAAATTTTGGCCATTATGAATAATGCTGCTATGAATATTCTCATACACATATTTCTATGAACATATGTTTTAATTTCTCTTGGGCAGACACCTAGGTATGAATTGGCTAGGTCACCTGATAAGTTAATATTCAACATTTGAAGCAACCGTTTTATGAAGTTGTCCAGGGGCGCCTGGGCGGCTCAGTCGGTTAAGCATCCGACTTTGGCCCAGGTCATGATTTCACAGTTCATGGGTTTGAGCCCCACATCAGGCTCTGTGCTGATGGCTCAGAGCCTGCAGCCTGCTTCGGATTCTGTGTCTCCCGCTTTCTCTGTCCCTCCCCCACTCATGCTCACATGTACTCTCTCTCTCCTTCAAAAATAAACGTTAAAAAAAAAAAAATGAAAGCTGTCCAACTGTTTTTCAAAATGATTGTATCATTTCATACTCCGACTAACCACGTATCTGGGTTCCAGTTTCTCCACACACTTGCCAACATTTACTTTGCCTTGTTCCGATCTGACTCTTTGATTATAGCCATTGTAGTGGGAGTCAGGTGTTTTCTCATTTTGGCTTTAATTTGCATTGCTCTAGTGTTGAACATCTTTTCAAGTGCTTAGGGGCCATTTGCATATTTTCTTTGGCAAAATGTCTATTTAAATCTTTTGTCTCATTTTAGATATTGGGTTTTCATCTTCTTGTGATTGAGTTCTGTAAGTTCTTTATATGTTCTAGATACAAATCCTTTATCAGATATATGACTTACAAATATTTTCTCCCATACTGGGGCTTATCTTCTCTTTTCCTTAATGGTGTCTTTTGAAGTGCAAAAGGTTTTAATTTTGGTGAAGTCTAATTTAATAGTTCTTTTATGGATCGTATTTTTGGGGTGATTTCCCAATTTTTCCCTACCCCAGTGTGATGTAGATTTTCTTTTATGCTTCCTTCCAGAAGTTTTAAAATTTTAGCTTTCATATTTAGGTCTTGGATCCATTTTTACTTAATTTTTGTGTATGGTGCGAAGTAAGGGTTTTTTTTTTTTTTTAAGCATTATTTTATTTTTCCTCTTTTTTAAAGTTAAATTTTAGTTAGTTAACATACAGTGCAACATTGGTTTCAGGAGTAGAATTCAGTGATTCATCGCTTACATACAACACTCATTGTTCATCATAAGTGCCCTCCTTAGTACCCATCATCCACCTAGACTATCTCCCACCCACCTCCCTCTATCAAACCATAGTTTGTTCTTTATCATTAAGAGTTTTTTTGTGGTTTGTTTCCCTCTATTCTCTTCACCCCCTTCCCATATGTTCATCTGTTTTGTTTCTTAAATTTCACACGAGTGAAATCATATGGTATTTGTCTTTCTCTGATTGACTTATTTCACTTAGCATAATAGATTCTAGCTCCATCCACATCACTGCAAATGGCAAGGTTTCATTCTTTTGGATGGATGGATAATATTCCATTGTATATGTATGCCAAATCTTCTTTACCCATTCATCAGTTGATGGACATTTGGGCTATCTCCATAGTTTGGCTATTGTTATAAACATTGGGGTGCATGCACCCCTTTGAATCTGTATTTTTGCATCCTTTGGGTAAATACCTAATAGCGCAATTGCTGGATCATAGGGTAGTTCTATTTTTAGTTTCTTGAGGAAACCGTTCTCAAGTTCTCCTATACTGTTCTCCAGAGTGGCTGTAACAGTTTGCATTCCCACCAACCGTGCATGGGTGTTCCCCTTTCTCTGCATCCTTGCCAGCATGTTTCCTGAGTTGTTAATTTTAGCCATTGTGACAGGTGTGAGTTGGTATCTCATTGTGGTTTTGATTTGTATTTCCCTGATGATGAGTGACGTTGAGCATCTTTTCATGTGTCTGTTGGCCATCTGGATGTCTTCTCTGGAAAAGTATCTATTCATGTCTTCTGCCCATTTCTTCACTGGGTTATTTGTTTTTTGGGTGTTGAGTTTGATAAGTTCTTTATAGATTTTGAATACTAACTCCTTATCAGATACGCCTTTTGCAAATATATTCTCCCACTTTGTAGGCTAACTGAGGTAAGGGTTTTTATTGAGGTATAATTGACATATAACATTCTATTAGTTTCACGTATACAACATAATGATTTGGTATTCGTACATATTGCAAAATAATCATCACAATAAGTCTAGTTAGTTTCTGTCACCATAGTTACAAAATTTTTTTCTTATGGTTACAATGTAATGTTATTCAAACTCAAAAAAAAAACAACAAGGAACACTGCTATTAGTGACAACAGGAGTAAACCTGGAGGGCGTGAGCTAAGTGAAATAAGCCAGAGAGAGGAAGAAAAACACTGCATGGTGTCATGCAGTGGAATTTGAAGTGTGGAATTTGAAAAACCGATTAAAGCCGAACTCACAAATGGCGAGTAGAAAAGTGGTCACCAGGGGATGGGGGTGGAGGCAATAGGAAGAGGCTGGTAAAAGATGACAAACTTCCAGTTATCAGATGAATGTGGCCTAAGGAGCTAATGTATAACATGGTGACTGTAACTGATAGCCCTGTGTCGTACAGTTGAGATTTGCTAAGTGAACAGAAAAATGTTCTCACCAAAAAACCAACAACAACAAAAAACCCCAAAGTATGTGAGGATGTGTTAATTAGCTCAATGAGAGGGTATTCGTCTCACAATGTATGCATACACCCTGTCATCACATGGTACACTTCAAATATTTTATGATTTATTTGTCAGTTTGACCTTTAAAAAAATGAGGCCAAGATCTGGGTACTGGGGGTACTTGTTGCCTCTGTGTGTCATTACTCATCTAAGGTGACAGAGCAGGAAATATATGTGTGTATACTAAGCCGTGCACATAAACGTACCAATAACAATTCTCTGTACAACCATATGCATCCATATGAGGCCAAACATGAGTTTCTGTTGGTATCTCCGACTCTAGTCCATTACCTCATGGATCACTCCCCTTGCTTGTGTATAACAGTAATCTGGCTCCCGTCATCCACCATTCATTTTTTTTAAGTGTATCTATTTATTTTGAGAGAGAGAGAGAGTGCGAATAGAGGAGGGGCAGAGAGAGGGAGAGAGAGGATCCCAAGCTTGCTCTGCACTGACAGTTCAGAGCCTGACGTGGGGCTTGAATCCATGACCTGTGAGATTATGACCTAAGCTGATACCAAGAGTCAGACGCTTAACAGACTGACCCACCCAGGCACCTCTATCATCCACCATTCATTTACTTAATTGTTTAATTCTGGTATAGATATATAGAAATATCAAAATTGTTATCCTGTACTCATGTGGGAAGCAGCTTTAACCACTAATGTACCGTGCTTAGCAATTTCTTTTGCCTTTAGTCTTATAGATTCCACTCTTTTCCAAAGTTATTAGGACAACATCTTCCCACACCCCTTTAAGTGAGGTCATTTTATACATTCATGATACAGTTAGATTGTTTTATCACATTCTTAATTCCATCCTGGTGTCCCCCAACCTCCTAACTGATTTTTTTAAAGTTTATTTTATTTATTTTGAGAGAGGGAGAGGGGTTAGAGAGCTCAGTCCCATGAACCCATGAGATCATGACCTGAGCTAAAATTCAGAGCTGGATGCTCAACCGAGACACCCAGTCACCCCATCTTTCAATATTCTAAACAGTGTATTTCACAGTTTTTAACTTTAATAAAGCCCAGTTTATCATTTGTTTTCTCACTTGAATCATGCTTTGGTGTTACATCTAAAAACTCATTGCCAAATCCCAGATCACTTAGATTTTCACCTATATTTTCTTCTAGCAGTTTTGCACATTTGTTTGCATTTACATTTAGGTCTGTATTCTATTTTGAGTTAATTTTTGTCAAAGGTAAAAAGTCTATATCTAGGTCTGTGTTTTCGTATATGAATGTTCCGTTCTTTCAGCACCATTTGTTGACAAGACTGTCCTTTCTCCACTGGATTACCTATGCTCCTTTGTCAAAGATCCACTGATTATATTTGTATTGGTCTATTTCTTTTAAAAAAATTTTTTTAACGTTTATTTATTATTGACAGAGAGAGACAGAGCATGAGCAGGGGAGGGGGAGACACAGAATCCAAAGCAGGCTCCAGGCTCTGAGCTGTCAGCACAGAGCCCGACGCGGGGCTCGAACTCACGAACCGCGAGATCATGACCTGAGCCAAAGTCAGAGACTTAACCGACTGAGCCACCCAGGCGCTCCAGTATTGGTCTATTTCTGAGCTGTGTATTCTGTTCTGTTGGTGTATGTGTCTTTTCTTTTGCCCATACCGTGTTGTCTTCGTTACTGTAGCTTTATTGTAAGACTTGAAATCAGACAGTGCTAGTCTTCTAAATTTGTTCTTTTTCTTTAATATTGTGGTGGCTGTTTTGTCTTTGCCTTTCCGTATAAACTTTAGAGGCATTTTGTCAATATCTACAAAGAAGCTTGCTGGAATATTATTTGGGGTTGCATTGAATCTATAGATCAGTTTGGGAGGAATTGACATCTTGACAATATAGAGTCTTTCAATTCATGAAAGATCTTGATCTTTGATGTCTTTCATCAGAGTTTTATAGTTTTCTGCATATAGACAAGGAATATAATTTGTTAAATTTATACCTAATGTTTCATTTCTTTTTGGTGCTTTTGTAGATGACTTTTTTTTTAAACTTCAAATTCCAGTTGCTAATTGCTGGAATAGGAAAACAAATGCCTTTTCTTTTATTTTTTTTAATGCTTATTTATTTATTTATTTATTTAGAGCAGGAGAGGGGCAGAGAGAGGGAGTGAGAGAGAATCCTAAGTAGGGTCCATGCTGTCAGCATAGAGCCTGATGCAGGACTCGATCCCATGAACCTTGAAATCATGACCTGAGCTGAAACCAAGAATCAGACACTTAACTGACTGAGCCACCAAGGCACCCAGCCCGACAACTGACTTTTCTATATTAAGCTTATGTCCTGCAAACTTGCTATACTCAATTATTAGTTCTAAGAGATTTTTCGCAATTCTTTGGGATTTTTCTACATAGACAATCATGTCATCTGCAAACAAAGTTCTATTTCTTCCTTCACAATCTGCATGCTTTTTATTTCCTTTTTCCTATATTATTGCGTTATTTAAGACTTCCAGTATGATGCCGATTATGGATGGTGAAAGGGAACATTCTCACCTTGTTCCTAATCTTAGGGAGAAAGCATCTAGTTTCTCACCATTAAATAAAATAGCTGCGAGATTTTTGTAGATGCTTTTTATCAAGTTGAGGAAATTTCTCTCTATTCCTCGTTTGCTGAGAGTTGAGTGTTGGATTTTGTCAAATGCTTTTTCTCCATCAATTGATAAAATCATGTATTTGTTCTTTAGTCTTTTGATGTGGTAGGTTACATTGATTTTTGAATGCTGAAACAGACTTACGTATGTAGAAGAAACCCTTCTTGGTTATGCTGTATAATTCCTTTTATACACTGTTGTATTTGATTTGCTAATATTTTGTGCTTATGTTTATGAGAGGTATTGGTCTGTATTTTTCTTTTCTTATATTTATCTGGTTTTAGCATTAGGGTAATCTTGGCCTCATAGAATCAATTAGGAAGTATTCCCTCTGCTTCTGTTTTCTGGAGGACATTGTAGAGAATTGATATAATTTCTTTCTTAAATATTAGGTAGAATTTACCAGTGAAACATTTGGGCCTAGTGATGATTGATTATTTATTCAGTTTCTGAAATAGATTGAGATTATTTATTTTTCTTTGTGTGAGTTTTGTTAGCTTGTGTGTTCCAAACAATTGGTCCTTTTCATCTAAGTTATCAATTTGTGGGCATAGATTATTATATAATATTCCTTTATTCCTTTTAATGTCCATGGAATTAGTTGTGTTGATTCTCACCAATTTAAATGGATTTCTAAATATTATCATTAGTAGTTATAAAGAATATAACTTTCTGCATGTTGGGGAAAGTACTACTTTTGTTGAAAAATTAATTATATCACTTTAAAAATATATCTATTGAAATCTAAATACCATACTAATTTGATGTAGTTGTATTTGATTCGCTAATATTTTGTGCTTATGTTTATGAGAGGTATTGGTCTGTATTTTTCTTTTCTTATATTTATCCATTTTAAAACTACATAAACAAGCTCATTTTTAACTATTGGAATATTTATCATTTCTTTTTCTCTTTGAACTTATATTTCCATCTCAGAATTCTATCTTAATATAACATATTTTTATGCTTAAACATCTTAATACTTTCTTATAAAGCAAAATTTTTATTGTAAATATATCTTGTAATAAAAGAGACTCTGTTCCCCTTTTAAAATCACAATTAGTTCAAATACCCATGGCTGAATATGACTTATTGCCTGAATGATACAAGAGTCACCATCAATTCTGTTACTATTTTTTATTTTTATAGATGTAATTGCTAAGAAATCTTGTCTGCATACATAAGTAGATCAGAGTGAAAGGGTTCTGTTAGAGCAATGTCACTCAATTCTCTGATCTCCTGAGTTAAATGCCAAAAATCACTTGGTGATCTTTCATCAAAAATTATTTTTAGATATCTAGAGTGAATAACTCTATCGGGAACTCCTTCCCTTTTGTTGAAATCAATGATTTAGAAACTACTTGAATTGCAAGCATCATGCACTTTCCCAAACACAAACTCAACATTTCAAGTAGATCTTCACCAGGCAAGTTGGAGGTTCTGCATGGACAATGCATCATTATTAGATTTGGGATGAGGGAGAAGTAAATATTTCTTTCGTAAAGTGGCAGGAAGATTTATTATGAAGGAGGAGGTGAGTAGAGGGAATTTGTAAGATACTCGATCCTGGTCAAACTCCAGTCGAACAGTTTAAGAAAAGATGCGGGTAGAACTGGAGGCTCTGAAAAGCATTTCCTTAAAACTGTGTAAGTGCCTAGGTAATCCTTGGAAAGATTTTGTGTTTCTGGAGGTGTGTGACCTATTTTGAAGAACCTTCTATGGAAGAGGCAGGAAGGCAGGAAGAGGGATTTCGTGGGAGACCTGAAGGAAGTGAGAGTGGAGCTATCTGGGGGAAGAGCACTCAGGCAGAAGGAACCGCAAAGGCAAAAAGCCTCGAGGCAGGAGTGGGCTTGGAATGTCCAGGCAGTAGCAAGAGGCCAGGGTTAGTTTTTGCGGAGTGAGTAAGGGAGAGGTTTGTAGGTTATGAGGTCAAGAGGCATTCAGCCTATTAGGTCTTAGAATCCAAGGTAGGAATTTGGGATTATATTTAGAGTGAGATAGGAAGCATGGCTTCCCTTTGGAGGGTTTTGGGCATAGGGGGTGACGTGACCTGACTTGGGTTTTACAGGCTCACCCTGACTGTTGTGTTGATTATTATGTGCAAATATTGTCAGCTTTATCATTTTCCAGTAGTTTTGATAATCACTCTTTCTGGGTTCAAAACTGTGGATGACAGTTTTAATTGCACAGGATGGTGAAAATAATCTGACCCTTGAGGAATTTGGGTTGCTAACTTGGTCTGAGTGTGTTTTCCTCAGCTTTTGTGGCCTCAGAACTTTTATATTCAAAAGGGAGCCACCTACTTCCTGACTGTTATCAGTTGCACTTCAGCCATCGATGTTGGGGTTAAGGAGTCAGGTAAGTGCACCAGGGCCCCAGCTGATGACCCGTATGTCACGGAATCACAGATACTACTGTAGGTCAGTTTCCAGGAAACGGACTCTGAAGCTGTGTTTTATTGGGTTTATTGGGGAGCACTCCTTTGGACATTACCTGTTAGGGTTAAGGGGCGGGGGTGGGACTGGACAGAAGGAGATGCTGGACTGTGATGCAGTGGCAACAGAACTCATGGCAATCCTAAAAGAGGATGCTCTTTAGGGTTTTCTCTGTTGAGGGGTGTGGCCAGGGCCTTAATACTTTCCTCATCATCTAGTCAATGGTTGTTGGCGACCCCTAGAAAAGAGATAAGAATTTGAGCCAAGAGTAGATTCCGGGGAGGGACTCGGCTGTGAATCAGCAGCAGTCAAGGCTCCAGGCCACCTGGGGAAGGAGTGTCCCAGTCTTGGAGGGGGTATGTAGTGGCACAGCTCAGTACCCACCACAGATGGTTAACAGGAGGAGCTTTTTATGGGTCATCACTCCCATCTTCAACACCACCATTTTGAAGCTAAAGAAACTGAGGCCCAGAGGGAGTGCAAATATTGTTTACCTGTTACTCATTTTCTCTTGTGTTAATTACAAAACACAAAATGACTTCACCACACTTCTTGTTTTCTAAAAGAAGGAGAGGATCAAACTTATTCTTTATAAAGTATTTTGCATATTTCAGCTGAGAGTTTGCAGTTATTGTCAGTGCTGCATAAATTTATTCATTTATTTATTTTTAAGAAACACTTCTTTTACTTCAGAGCAACCACATGGACTCTTGAGGTGGTCACAGAGTTCACTTCTCACCCGTTCCACGCACATTCTGTTTCCCTCATCCGTCCACGCATTGTTCATTACAATGAAAATCCACCCTGTGCCTGCAGTGGAGATGGGAATCAATTCATAACACTGGAATGATTTCAACCCACATGAAGTACACTGCTTGGATAATGCCTGAGTTCTCGCTGCCTGAGTTCATCATGGAAGGAACGTCTTTGACCACCCACCTATAGTGTTCCCTTACTTATGACATTTTTTTTTTCCCAAAAAAGAAATTGTATAGGACTGAAACGACCAGATTTCTGTAAAATGGGGACTGAATTCAGTAACTTAACTGAAAGAGACATTTTAGAGACAATTGGGGAAAATCGAGCACGTTAAGAAACAATATTAAGGAATTATTATTGCTTTTCTTTTTAAAAAAAAATTTTTAACATTTATTTATTTTTGAGAGACGGAGTGAGACAGAGCACGAGTTGGGGACTGGCAGACATGGGACGGTGTGGTGGGGGGGCACAAAATCCAAAGCAGGCTCCAGGCTCTGAGCGGCCTGGACACAGGGCTTGAACTCACGGACCATGAGATCATGACCTGAGCCGAAGTCGGCCACTTAACCGACTGAGCCACCCAGGCGCCCCAATTATTGCTTTTCTTAAGAGTGGCAATGGATCTGTTGTCATGTTAAGTTTAAGTCTTTATATATTAGGATCAATACTGAAATACTTACGGATAGGATAATATAAGGTCTGGGAATGGCTTAAAATACTCCAGAAAGTGAGAGGACTCAATAACACAATGATAGCAAAATGTCGTTAGTAGACGGATCTGGGTCATGGTACAGGGGACTTAAATTATACCACTTTCTTGACTTTTGGGAGTGTTTGAACTTTTTCCATAATAAAAAGTTAAAATACTTTTTTTTTTCATGTCTGGTTTTTTCAGTTTTCATCTTACTGGGTAGAAGCTTAAATAAGGGGTTGTCTAGTTCAGTATTGGACCTCTGGCAGTGTTAAGTGTTCTAGTTTAGAGAAGAGGCATAGCCCAGCCTGCAAAAATGCCGGGCTGGACCCCATCTTATTATGCTCATCCTCCCAGGTGTGCTGGGTTTCACTGTAAGAGACTGTGGCTGAAGGAAGGGTGAGCCTATAGAGCAAGCAGGCCTTGGTTCAAACCCTGGGCCACCTTTCTTAAGGAGAATGATCTTATATGTCATCTGTGTCCATTCAATCTCTTTTATAAACTGGGTTAGAAATAACGCAGTTATAGGGTTAGAAACTAATAGTGCATCGTTGATGTCTGGTAAAATGACGATCATTACTAATTAAAAGCTGCTTGTTTTCCTGTCTTGGGAAAGAATCCTTTGTCTTGTATCGCAGCAGTCAGTCACTCAACCAGAGGGCAGGAGCTGTGTTGTGGGAGAAGTTTGTCCTGGGAGTTTATCTGTGTCTGGAAGGAATGAGTTCTTGTCATTAGATATCTTTCATGGGGTCCCACCTCACCCTGAACTTCTATCCTTTAGTCCTTTTATGCAGATTTATTTACTAGTATGTGTTTAGGACCTGGGTTGAGAACTTGAAATGTGTGTTTATTTTAAAGATGAGGATATGGGAGGAAGCTTAAGACATCTTTTTATCATTGGGTTGGCCTCTTACATTTGTTTGCTCCTTTGGATCTACTGGCCACAGGGATCACCCAAAGATCTGATTCCTTGGCTGGGGGTCTAGTTTCTAAAATTAGGGCATCTGTTCCTTGGTGCAAAGTGGAGGCAAATAATAATAATAATAATAATAATAATGCCATGCATGAAGATTTTTCAGTAGTATTTTTATTATAATCTTTTTTGCTTATAAAACTACCACACTATGAAAACCCACTCTATTATTTTATAATTTTTCATTTGTCTACTTTGTAAGTACTTTTTCAGTTTTTCAAAGTGTTTGTTTATCATTTTATTTATTTTAACAGTATTCCTATGAGCTAGACAGGTAGGAAATAGTATCATTTGGACACCGAGAGAGCCAAGGCGAAGGACTTCATTCCAAACACAAGATCTCACTTCCACCCCAGTGTCCTATCCATTAATTAGACCCAGGCTTTTCCACAGGCAGAGTATAATCTCCCCATTGATCTTGAGGTCACACCTGGTTAATTTCCCAGCTGACAACTGCCACCCGCTCCCCTCCCCATGGGAATTTCCCAAGGGGAACCTGGCCAGCACTGACTCAGCCAACCCATACCTCACCCAGCCTTCAACAGCTACCACTTCACCCACCTTGATCATACTTGAAGGAGATCAAAAGTAACACCTTTCTGGGCAAGGACTAGGCTTCTAGCCACAGATCATGTTGCCTCCCACTCAGCAGTTGGTGTCTTGTTCATTCAGACTCGCAGATCATGTTGAGTTTCAAAAGCTGCTGTGTGGACCCCAACTAGGGGAAGAATCTCATTTCCTGGTAGACTGTAGGAGGGGTAGACTCTGAATCTCTGAAGCCCCCACTTCTTTGCTTAGGGATGGCAACAGAGGACACAACATTTGTTCCTCTTCCACTTATTTTCTCAATACATTTCTGAGGTCGAAGCTTTTGGCAGATAACCTTTCGTGGACTAGCTATTTTTCCCTGTTTTTATCAGTTTGAGTTGGCTGTTAATAGGAGCCATTATTTATTAAGCCTATACCATGCACCAGGCACCGTGCTGAGCAAAATTGCAATCCTGTCAACAATGATAGAGCCCCTGGGACTACAGTTGTGAATAGAGCTCTCCCAAAGCTTATAAACCCTTGGGGGGGGGGGGGGGCGGTGGACAGCCACTGAACAACTGCTTATTTAAATGATTACAAGGGAGAGAAGCCTTATGAAGGGGCGGTCCGGGGCATTTTGGAGCCTGTAACTGACATTACACTGCTTCATTTCATTCTCACGGTAGCTCTGGGAGGTGGATGTTACTATCCCTCATTTTCCAGACGAGACACCTGCTGCTGAGAGATTTTAGGGAATTTCCTAGTCAAGGGGAGTGCTGGCATTTGACTCAAGGTCTATCTGATGCCAAGGATGTGGTGCTCATACCCTGCATTGAACACGTGTATACAGACACCAAACTACTCACCATCGTTGGAAGTGCGTATCTTCTGTAAGTTTAACTTTAGCCACATCATTCCTGTATTAGATGATCAAAGGCTCTTACCCTAGGGAATCTGTGAAACTTCTGAAAGTTTTTGCAAATGTTGGTGGGTACATGCATGTATTTCTTAGGAGAGGGTCCTTAGATCGTACCATGTTCCCAAAGGGATCGATGACCCCAAAATTTGATAGCCACTGCATTAATTCATGTATTCACAGCCCTGTTCCTGACTTTGGTCTCAGCTGCCCCCCCCCCCGCCCCCACCAGCAGGCAGCCGAACACACCCGGTGCAGAAAGAAGTGGGCGTCACAGCTCTTCACGTTTTTGCAAGGTGTCAGTAGTGATGACCACAAGTTCACCCGCATCTCAGTCTTGCTCCTTATTTTCCCCTGCCATGCCCCACGGTTGGGACAGGTAGGCTAGGTGGTGTCGGTCTCTCCTGGGGCCCTGAAATCTTCTCCCAGGATTAAGTGGTGAAGCGGTGCCCGAGAATCCAGCGTTTCAGATGTTGTTTTCATTTCCCGGGTTAGCAAAGGACCTGCGCGCCTGTGTGGCTCAACACAGCAGAGATGCCCTCCCGCAGAGTTCTGGAGGCTGGAAGTCTGAAATCAACATGCTGGCAGGGCTACAATCCCTCTGAAGGCTCTAGGGGAGAATCCTTCCTTGCCCTTTGCTGGTTTCTGGTGGCCTTTGGCACTCTGTGGTATTCCTTGGCTTGTAGCTGCCTCCCTGCCCTGTGTGCCTCACCTGGCTGTCTTCCCTCTGTCTCTGTATCTCTCATGGACTTCTAATCAGGACACCAGTTATGGGATTTAGGACCCAACCCAGTCCAGTATTACCTCATCTTAACAGTTACAGCTGCAAAGACCCTATGTCCAGACAAGGTCACAATTTGAGGTTCTGAGGGGCCATGACTTTTGGGGAGACACCATTCAACCCAGAGCGGATACGTTCTTTGATTTTATCTTCTGTTAACGAAAGAAGTGCTTCTCAGGAAAAGAGTTTATACAGTAGTGTGTATGAATTTATCAGGTCTTTTTCCAAAACTACGTTCTGTTTGGACAAGTAGGTGTGAAGGTACTGGGTAACTATGTGGGGAGGCATAGCTCCTAGAGGGGAGGACCGCTGAGTAGGCAGGCTGGAGACACCCAAGACAAGTTTGCTCCAATCTATAATTTTGCCTAGGAGACATCTTAGTGTGGAGCTTATTCGTTTTGCAATATAGACATTCTAAAAATGTTGAACGTTTGACATGTGTAAGGAGTTGTGAGGACGCACGCACACACGAAATGAATCAGATACGGTCTCCACCTGAAAGAAACCCATGGTCTCGCAGGGGAAGTGAACAGACCCAACATACTCATTCTGCAAGGCAAAAAGTGATGGCCGTCCCATTTGGTAATACCTAGAGCCCTAGCAGAGCCAAGATACGCCAACAGCCGTGTCTACGTCTGTCCCAGATATGGGTCAGGAAAGGCCTCATGATGGTGGAGATGTCGGAACTAGATTTTTAAGGACGGAAATGTGGAGACATAGGAAAGAGGCAAGGAGAACCACGAGACAAAGACACCAAGATGGGGGATCTGAGGCACGAATGGGAAACAGCAGGTTTGGCTGGAGCCTACCGAGCACTGAGCAAATGGACTCTGGGGGCTAAGACAGTCAGGCTCTGGGTTTTAGTAAAAGAGCCAGGAGGAGTCCCTGAAGGGAACTGAGCCGTGAAAAACAGGATTAGAGTTATGCTTTAAGAAGGCCCACTGGACAAACTGGGTAGGGTGAGGGGAAGAAATGGACAGGGGACCAATTAGGAAGCTGCAGCAGGGGTGCTGGGGGCAGGGTGCAGGTCTGGAAACTGGACGGAGCCCATGTAGATGGGGCAAGAAGGCTCATAAATAATCATGAGACATAACATGTGGTGAGGGGAGGACTGGGCAGCTCACTGGATGACGCCAAGTGTTTTGTTTTTTTTAAAATTGGAAACATTTAGGGACACTTGGGTGGCTCAGTTGGTTGAGCATCATACTCTTGATTTCTGCTCACAGTTGTGAGATCAAGCCCCAAGCTGGGCTCTGTGCTGAGTGTGGAGGCTGCTTGGCATTTTCTCTCTGTCTCTCTCTCTGCCCCTCTCCCCTCTCGCTCGAGCTCTCTCTCTCTCTCAAAATAAAATTTAAAAGATTACAAAAGTAAAATGGGAAACATTTATTAACTGAACATCCATTTTATAATCATGTTCTTTTGTTATGCAGTATTTTACACACATGCACGCACACACACACAGGAACATAGGTAATGTATATGTAAGTTACGAAACATCATAGTCAAATAAACACCCTTGAACCTACCACTTACCACTTACTCACTTACAATCACACCCATGCGCCTGATCTCATCCCTGCATTTTTTCGCGTTCACTATTTTCTTGCCTTTTTCTCAGAATTTTAACCTAGCTGTTAATATCCATAAAATGTTATTTTGTTTTGTTGGTTTTGAGCTGTATAAAGATGGTATCATACTGTATGTATTCTTTCTCCTTATATGTATTTTTAATTCAGCAGTATGTTTCGAAAATTCATCCACTGTGGTTGGTTTTGCCTTTATAGAAAAGGCCGTGAATACGATCTGGCCCTTTCCATATTGTGGGCAGAAGGCACCTTTGGCTGGAGACATCTAGGAGGAAGATGTCTAGTCCTTTGGATGCCACCTTGGATGCATTTCAGAGGAGCCAACTTAACCTTCTCTCTGATCTATCGAAGCCCTGGGGGACAGCTTCTGCCTAAGGGTAACAGAGGGGGGAGGCACCATAGTAACACATTCTGTGCCAGGAGGCTCCATAAAGAAAACTTGCCTGCTTAAAAAACAAGAACATTTGTTTTGCTCACAAATCTTCAGTCTGCACAAGGATAGCTCCTTTCTGTTTCACTTTGTGTTGAATGGGGTGGTTTGAAGGTTGGAGGCTGGCATCATTTGAAGGCTCACTCATTCATGTTGTAGAGCCTACGCTGTCATTGTCTCTCCATCATAGCAGCTTTGGAGGGTCAGATTTCTTATATGGTGGCTCATGCATACCAATGCATTTGTCCCAGGAGAAAGAGAGCCAGATGAAAGTGACATTGCCTTTTGTGACCTAGCCTCAGAAGTCACATAGCCATACTCTACTGGTAGAATTGTTACAAAGGTCCACTTAGGCTCAAGGGGATGGAACATAGACCCCATCTCTTATTGGGAAGTGTCAACATCACATTATAAGGATAGAACATATAAGGATAGATGGTGTGGCCATCTTTGGAAAAATACGGTCTGCTACAGACTCAGACCTTGAAGAATGAAATGCCTTCATGTGTTTTCAGAGAAGAACCCTGAGAAAGAATAGAAGTATGAATATGAAGAATATTGGTCTGGAAAACCACCAGCCAGATATCTGGGCTGGGGTCTGGGATACATCTCTCCTGCTTCAAAAACCAAGGAGACAGCATAAACCCATAGAGGTTGGCCTCAACCTGTCTGCCTAGCAATCACTGTGCAGCAGCATTTAACTCCAATAACCAGGATTATCTTTGAGCTCGTTTCTTGTGAGGTGTCGTGGAAGGTACCAGCATAAAGATAGAGCAAAGCGCGTGTTCTGACATGCTCGCCAGCTTCTTATTGAAAATTCTGGTGACCAAAGAAGGGAGAGCAAAGGAATGGGAGGGAAGAAGAGGGAAAAAGGGCAAAGGAAGAAAGGAGAAGAAATAAGACTAAATCAAGGAAAAATAAAAAAGAAGGGAGGAGGTAGATGGGCGGCTCAGTAGGTTGAGCGTCTGACTTCAGCTCATGGCATGATCTCATGGCTCTGAGTTCGAGCCTCACATCAGGCTCACTGTTGTCAGGGAAGAGCCAGCTTCAGATCCTCTGTCCCCTTCTTTCTCTGCCCCTCCCTCGCTCACGCTCTTTCTCTCAAAAATAAATAAACATTAAAAAGAAAAGAATGGAAAGATTTAAAAAAAAATTTCCATTTCTGTATGAGTCTGTATTTTTCTGCTGCAGTATAACTTGCAAGGTCTTTCCCCACATTTCTCACACACCAAAAAATTTAACTAACCACTAGGGCTTAGGAGGAATTTGTGATAATACTGTGTGAAAACAGTGTGTTTTATTTAAAAAACTTAAAGCTTCAGGACTTCTTTTTGAAGCAGATCTTCAATTTTTATGTTTATTTTTTTATTTTTGAGAGCGAGAGAAGGGGGGGAGGGGCAGAGAGAGAGAGGGAGACACAGGATCCGAAGCAGGCTCCAGGATCTGAGCTGTCAGCACAGAGCCCGATGCAGGGCTTGAACTCATGGACTGCGAGATCATGACCTGAGCCGAAGTCGGCACTCAACCGACTGAGCCACCCAGGTGACCCTTGAGGCAAATCTTCAAATACCACACCGGAATCTTCCCAATTTGCACACTGTTGATCAGTGAGCTCATTCTCTGGCTTCCTCGATCCCAACTCCTTGGGACACCATTCTCCAAAACACAGTCTACCTTGTGGCCTTTTTTGAGGGTTCTTCTACGTAGACGGGACTCGTGATTGGGTGTGAGCAAGGAAAACGAACTCCTCATTTGTGGCGTGACCCAGTTCTGTTTTGTTGGGGGGAAGACGGACATTGCTCTGCTTGTCTGCATCTGTACAGAATCTCCAGCTGTGAAACTGAAGAAAGGAAGAGGTATAGGGAATTCACATGCATTCAGCAACTGGCCCCGGAGTCTCTTTCAGCTGTTCTCTATCCCTGGGGCTATCTAGACAGTTCCACTATGGGCCTCTACTGTTCTGTTGGAACATGAGTCTGGGGCCATCCGAAGTTCTACAGAATTAATCTTCTACGCTGAGGAGGCTTGTGAAATTTTCATTATTATTTTTCATAACAGCTTTATTGAGATACCATTTACACACCATGTAGTTCCCCTATTTAAAGTGTAAAATTCAGTTTTTAGTATACTCAAAATTTGGTTTTTAGTATATTCAGTTGTGTAGCCATCACCACAATCAATTCTGGAACATTTCACCATCCAAAAATGTTCTTCCTGGTAGACAGGACTACCTATTAGCATTAATGGGTACTCCCCATTTCTCCCTAACCACTTTCCTCCACACCTCCACCCCTAGGAAACCACTGTTCACTTTTCTATTGCTAATGGGCCCATCACCATTCTGGACTTTTCTTATATATGGAATCCACATATACAACCAGTGGTCTTCTGTGACTGGCTTCTTTCAAGGTGTTCAACTTTGTTCCAGTAGAATTTATCAGTACTTCGTTTCTTTTTAGAGTCAAACACTGTTCTATTATATGGATATGACACATTTTATTTCACCATTCATCCATTGATGGACATTCATTTCCACTTTTTGGCAATTATGAATAATGTTGCTGTGATCATTAGCATACAAGTTTTAGTTTTTATTTCTTTCAGGTATATACCTAGGAGTAGAATTACGGGGACATATGGTAACTCTATGTTTAACCCTTTGAGAAACTGCCAGATGTTTTTCAAAAGTGGCTGTGGCATATTATATTCCCACTAGTGGTATAGATGACATCTCTGATTTCTCTACATCCTCACCAACACTTGTTATTTCTACCTTTTTAATTATATTATTGATCCTAGTGGGTGTAAAATGATGTCTCATTGTGGTTTTGATTTGCATTTCCCTGATGGCTAGGGATGTTGAGCATCTTGTCATGTGCTCATTGACCTTTTGCATATTTCCTCTGGGGAAATGTTTCTTCAGGTGCTTGGCTCATTTATTAATGGGGTTATTTGCCTTTTTATTATTGAATTATAGAAGTTCTTTATGTACTTTGGATACAATTTCCTTATCAGATATATGAGTTGCAAGTATTTTCTTCCATCTGTGGGTTGTATTTTCACCTTCTTGATGGTGTCAGCTCAAGGGCACAAGTTGTTGATTTTGATGATATCCTATTTATCTATTTTTTATTGTTATTGCTTGTGCTTTTGGTGTCATAGCTAAGAAACCATTGCCTAATCCAAGGCCACGAAGATTTATACCTATGTTTTTTTTCCCAAGAGTTTAATAATATTCTCTTATATTTAGGTCTTTAATCCATTTTAAGTTAATTTCTGTATATGGTGTGAGCAAGGGGTCCACCTTCTTCTTCTTCTTCTTCTTCTTCTTCTTCTTCTTCTTCTTTTTACATGTAGATATTCAGTTTTCTCACCAGCTATTTGTTGAGATTTTTTCCTCATTGAATTGTCTGAGCATACTATAGTTCTGCCTTATCTATTGGGGATATGTTCAGAGACACACAGTGGATGCCCTAAATGGTGGATAAGACCAGACCCTATATATACTATGTTTTCTCCTATATGTACATACCTATGATGAAGTTTCATTTATCAATTAGGCACAGTAAGAGGTTAACAGCACTAACTACTAATTAAATAGAACAATTATAACAATATAATGTAGTAAGAGCTGTGTGAATATGTGGTCTCTTTCAAAAAATCTTATTGTACTCTATTCATCCTTCTTCTTGTGATAATGTGAGATGATAAAATGCCTCTGTGATGAGGTGATCACACACCGAGATGATCAGTGTAGGCATTGTGACATAGATTCAGGTCACTACTCTTTGACCGCAGTTGACTGTGGGGATCTGCAAGTGCAGAAACTGAAACCACAGATAAGAGGGGACTGCTGTACGTCGTTATTTTTTATGACGTGGAAAAAACAACAATGAGAAGCTAAAGAAAGCGCAGAGAAATTTCTTGGTGAATCCTGGACTGTAGGGATTCATGGTCGAATGCGGCTACGTTGTGCTGTGCCTGTCACAAGCATCATGTCACCGAATCCTCACGAAAGCTCCAAGAAATGGGTTATGATCATTCCCATTTTGTAGATGAAGCAGTTGACGCTTAGAGAGGTTAAGGAGCTTACCCAAAGGACCATGTCTGACAACCAGTGGTGTGGGGCTTTAAGTCCAGGCCCATCTGACTCTAGCCCTCCTATGAACAGTTCACTGGCTCGTGCCAGAAATAACAAAGGCGGCTAACTACGTGTCAGCCACAAATGTCAGCCGCATTTGTCATGTTACAAATGACATCGGTAACTCATTTGATTCCTGCAATAACCATAAGAGAGGTGTGTATTACCTTTATGCCTACGTATGGATGGATAAACTGAGACGTGGAGAGTTTAAATAGCAGCCGAACCGTAAGTAACAGGGCTAGAATTTGAACCCAGAGTCTTTGCTTCTTAACTGCCGTGTTATACTCTTCAAAGCTTTGTTGCTGCAGCTTACAGTTTTCAGCCGCAGCTTCTCTTTATGAATAGCTTTATCATCTATTCACTTATGATATCCACAGACAAGTTGCTTTAATTTTTGCCAGAGCGCCTTGACTCCAGGGTTTCTCACTATAATTGTCTTCAAGAAATTTCTAGGAGGTATTTTTGTCTTAATGAGATGAGCAGACTTGGTAAGCTGAACATCCGCCTTCCTAAATTAAGGAAGTTTCTTATAATAATAAGGGTATCGATAGCCTATAGGAAACCAACAAATCCCCACTGTGGATTTTATTTAAAGTTAAGATGGATGATTTTCACTCTGTAAGTCTGTGTATCACTGTTCGCGGCCTACACAAGTATAATAAATGCTGCAGTTCTAAAAGGTGACAGGTACTTTGCTCTCCGTTTTTACTGTTTCTTTCGAATCGCAAAATGTCAGAGTCTATTAATTCCCCTCGTTCTTTTTGCAGATGAAAAAAGAAAAACTGAGTCCTCCAAAGGTTCTAAGTCTTGCTTGGGACTTTTTTTTTTCCTGGTCCCCAGACTGCCTCTTGGTGATGTCAATATATTTGTTTTTGTTTTCTTGGGAGTGAACTGTCCCAAAGTGTCTGCTGCTAATGTATTAATGGTGGAATGCAGAATGATATAATACTTGTCAGCCATTTCAATGTGAATTTACTCCAGATAGTTTTTGTTTAATCAGAACAATATTTCCTAGGTTGCCAGGCAACATGGCAATGGCATTTCAGGATTTACTGTCAGCTAATGAAATAGAAAAGGCTCTGTCTTTTGCTTCCAGAATGAACTGCTCTTTCTCTCTCACTCTTTCTAGATTTGTGTTCACTTTGTGTTGAGGTCAAAGAATCAAATAGGCATCAAGAAAAAAAGTGGAAAGAGCTAATTTAAGAGGAAATGAGGATCCTTCTTTCTGGTTCTTGTACCTGAATAAGTGTTTAGTGTGGACATTCAATTTGTGTGTGACACTGTGTTAGCTGGCACCTTGGAGAGTTACATAAAAACTCAACGTAGTCTTGGGGAGCCTGGGTGGCTCAGTCGGTTAAGCGGCAGACTTTGGCTCAGGTCATGATCCTGCTGTTCTTGAGTTCGAGCCCCACATCGGGCTCTCTGCTGTCATCACTGAGCCCACTTTGGATCCTCTGTCCCCTTCTCTCTCTTCCCCTCCCCTGCTTGAGTTCTCTCACTCTCTCTTTCTCTCTCTCAAAAGTAAAAAAACAAAAAACAAAAAACTCTCAATAAAGTCCTAGTCAATTAGGGAAGGGAATGCAGTTAATTAAGATGAAATCGAAAGGTTATAACCCCAGAGTATTGCCTTAGGTAAAATATGCACCCATCTAAGGAAGGACTATTGTGACCTTTGGAGTAGAAGGGCAGGAAAAGATCAGATGCAACTACAGATTCAAAATGGAGTCAATTAGGTTGTATCTTCCCTCACTGATCACCAGCATGGTTCAATAATTTTGTCCAGTTTAGGAAACCTCAAGGGAAATGGGAGGATGGCAATCCTGGAGAACCCTGAAGAAAATAATGAATGATTTGTGATTAGAGGAACGTGTAAAAGAAAGTGTGTCGCGTTAATTAAATGGCTGAGCCAGAATGCCTCCCGTGACCTGTCAGTGCCTTGTCAAGCATCCCAGTTCTGTCATTGCCATCTGTAAGTGCTATGTGTTGCTTTC
Organism: Panthera tigris; assembly: GCF_018350195.1. NCBI lineage: Eukaryota > Metazoa > Chordata > Mammalia > Carnivora > Felidae > Panthera > Panthera tigris. Next base: position 18,515,031 of record NC_056660.1, on the reverse strand, counting down.
TCTCCCATCACCTTGTGCCTCTGACAACCTTAACTTCCCCTTCCAGGGGAAGGTGGAAGAGTCTCTCTCGTGAAGTCACTCCTTTTCATCAGGAAATTCATTCACTGTGTTGGTGTTATGGCCAGTGAGGTAAACGTTTTCCTATGAGGGGCCAAGAAGCTCATGTGAAATGATCTGGGGCCCACCTCATGCAGACCCATTAAGTCACTGGGTTTATGGCAGCCCTCATTTTGATGCCTCTCTTTCCTGCCTCCTGCTCCCCAGCTCCGTTCCCTACTTTGGGTTCTAGCCCCTCTTTTTGGATACTTTCTTTTATAAAACAAAACCCAGATGTTCGGCCCTGTTTACAGCTGCACTTCCCTTCCCCCCTCTCCCTACATCCTGCAGCATGCATCCACAATGAGTTTCCTTAGTAAACAATGCTCTTCCAGAATTTCTCTGATCTGATTTCCTCTGCTTCATCTTTGCCAGAATCAACTTGCCAGAGTTTCCAGTGGCTCCTAACCACCAACAAAATAGGACCATTTCTTGCTTGTGCATCCATTCACCGTTGATCGTGCTTCTTGTACTATGCTGAACACATGAGGTGAAGAGAGAAGTCCCTGCTCTCAACACGCTTACATTCCAGTGCAGGAAAAACCCAATGAACAGACCCTTACGTCTGGCTCCTGACCCAATTTGTGGGTGGGAAATGGGTTGGTAAATGGATTCTCTATGGCTTGGTTGGCTGGGGTCATCCATGTTTTGCTTCATACCTTCCTTTGCATGATCTACATGTTTTGCCTTTTACCTCAAGCTACTCTTAGGTCCTCATTTGGAGATAGGTTGTTCTGTGATCCTGCCTTTGTAAAGCCCTCTAACATAATACATATTTTTAAACGTCTGCTATGATCAGATCAAGCTGCAAGATCATAAAAAATGAAAGAGACTAGGAATACAGAAAATGAGAGTTTAAAGGAAGGCGAGAAGAAACTGTTTAACCAACGAAAAGGATGGTAAAACAGAACTTGTAACAAGTTCGAATGAGAATCTGGTCTTGATGAGCATTTATCAACTATAGATATTGGTGAACGTCAGTAGTCAGCCTTCAGGGATGCTCATTCATCCAGTATGTGCCAAATGATGGAGCCGGTTGTTCATGCCCAGCGTCTGTTGTGATTTGTTGGTGCCGGAGTGGGTTCACACAAAGATAATCAAGCCTCAGCTGCAGAGCCCTTTACTTTCACAGCTGTGTGATGGCCCTAGGAAAGTGTTCATTCATGTAGTCATAAGTTTTTGTAAAATTTGTACACCTAAGATAAATTAACTAGAGTTAGTTAAGACCACTGCCTCCTTCCAGTGTGACTTCTCTCCATTATACTTGTTGAATTGGTGGCGGCAGGCATTTGGGGACCAGACTGAGGGAAGTGGAGTTAGACAAACATTTAGTTCAGGTTAGAGGGGTTTATTTATGAGGTTCCCAGTCACTTCTGTGTACAGTTAAATATCTCTAGCCACTTTTATTTAGGAGTGGTTTCCAGAAATACTGCCAGTGCCCATGGTAGTGACTCAACCAGTGCCATGACTGAGCTGATATTCAATGTGGATAGGCTCTAAGGCACGGCGCTAGAAATATGTGGGTAATAGAAAATAATCCAGGTTTGGAATGGAAGGAACCGGAAGCTATCCTGTGATAAATTATTCCAATGATCAGATATGTAAAATTTTAAGCTGAGCATTCAATTCTCATCAATGCCTCATCAAAATAGTTCTATTGAGTATGTACGTGATGATGCAGCATATGCAACAATAACAAAAAATTTCAAATTAGGGTTAAAAACAACAACACATTAGGAAGATAAACTCATTGAATGAAAACAAGTAATGGATACACCCTTGGATTCTTGGCAGTCTAATTAACGAAGAGGAATGAATCTAATGTCACCCCAGACCCCAGCAAGATGGGCTTCTGCCCTGGGCCCTTGCTCCAGAGGATCCCGTTCTAGCTTTCTTCCCGTTCTGCCTACTCCACATTTGAGGAGTCCGTGGAGAGCAAGGGGACACTTGCCTTTCAGTAGTGGAATGCCTTTGACATGAAATCTCCATCCGCTGCCCCAAATTGGGGACCGGTGTTTGGAAGGCACATCCGGGAAAGAAATTCTTAAAGCACCCTGCTGAAGACAGAGTGGCAAACCAGGTCATGTAGCTAGATGCCAGAACACAGAAAATGAAGCACAATGTTGTGACATGTAGAAAATAGCCACCGACGTAGCCCCCCTCCCACACCTCCCCCCCTCGCCACCCCCTCTCCCTTCCCCCCCGCCACAGGAACAAGGGAGAACTGACTACCTCACAATAATAGGCTTAAGAGGAAGTTGGCTGGTGAGTAAGGCCTTTAGAGAGATGGATGTTGTTGTGATGGGTGGATGCTGGCTGGCAAGCTCCTGATGATGAGAGGCCTGTACTTTGCCTCCCGAAGCCAGGAGGAATGTGTGGTGACCCTTGTATCCTGCCTGCCTGCCTGCCTGGCTGAGCCTGCAGCCAGATTAGGAACTGAAATGAAAATATCCTTCTAAGGGTATTTCAGGTTCAAAATCCAGTCGGCCAGTGGGAGGAAAAAGATATTATCTGACGGTAGATAGTGGTAGTCAATGTCTGAGTGTTACTCATTGAGTCAACATATGCTGGGAGTTCCAGGGAGGTGCATTCCAGACAACCTGCATCCTAGCACTTGACTTCTGGTTTGGGGAAACAAGAGGGCCTGGGGTGAGGGAAGGGGGGGTGTGTTTGTGAAGCGGAATATTCGTCTCTAGGTCACGGTGTGACTGGAGCCATAAGGTCATTCCTCAAAAGCTCGGGGATTCCTCAGAAAACCAAGCCCTGGGGTATGTCGCTTACCTTTATTCAACTCAGTCCACCAATACCTATGTGAGTGTGCTGCTCGCCAGGGCTGGGAACTGAAATGGAAGGGCACGGAAGACACGGTCCCCCCACCCAGGTTTTGTAAATTTAATAGGGGGCTTATAGAATTATGTTGTGACAAAGAATGACCTAGCAGGGACTGGCAGCTACTTGTTAATTCTCTGGAAGCTGGTGTTGGCTGAATTACGTGAATGAATTTTGGACTGGGAACAAAGATGAATGTTTGGAGCAAGTTAATTGTGAGCTCCAAGACCTTCTGTCTCATAACAAATCTATTATCCCTTCACTCAGCTTTTCAGCACATCGAGGTCGGCTGCCTCATGGGTCTCTGGATGAGTAGAAGTACTTGGACCATTCAGTAAAGGTTACGACTCTCTGTTACTAATCTTGCGGCTATCTATTAAGCGAGAAACCCTCCAGTGGCTCCTTCCAAACTGGTCCACTGCCACACGGATGGTGAGGAAGGCTGACACAGTCCTGGCCCTTAATCTGGGGGCCATAGCACCAGCTGTTGGGAATCTTGCCAAAGCCAGAGTGTACTTCGGTTAACCCTGAGAATTTACACAGTGGTTCTGCTGTAAAAGCGTGCACTCCTCCTTCCAGAAAGCCAGTTGGGCCAAAACAGTGGAATGTTTTCAGGGCTGTAATATGAGTAAATTCTGAAACAAATGGCCATGAAGTCAGTGCTTTATCTTCTTCCAAAGCTGGAGACATGAATGCTGTTCTGTGCTTTAAACTTTAATGGCTTGTACCAATAGGGCAGAACATTCTTACGTTATGAGGTACGGGCTGTTCTGTGTGGTGGTCAACAAGACTAGGTGACGTGACTCCCTTGTTTGGAAATAAAACAAAGGGCCAGATAAGCAAATGGAAGTTCCATAGAAAGTTATAGTTGATGTGACAGGGGCTATCATCAGGCCATAATGTTGGCTTTATGAACTTTGAAATTAAAGTAGCCGAAGTAAGCCTAGTCTGGTTTTAAGCCTCTTAATCAGTGGGGTTGTGGGCCAGCTCCTAAGAAACAACCAACCCGAGCACAGAGCATCCAACTACAAATATCCAGGCAAACAGACCCATCTTTGCTCTTACCTCCTTCTTAAACTAGTTAGTGGGATTACTTTTATGGTTAGAAGTTAATACTTATGCTATACAATTTGCTTTGTGGTTCACAAAGATGACCATAGTGCTGGCTGTTTCTGGAATGCGTTTAATGTGTGTGTGTGTGTGTGTGTGTGTTTTAAATTTTGAGAGAGGGTGAGTGCAGGTAGAGGAGGGGTAAAGAGAGAGGGAAAGAGAGACTTTTAAGCAGAGAGAGAGAGAATCTTAAGCAGGCTCCATGCCTAGTGGGGAGCTTGATGTGGGGTTTGATCTCAATGACGATGAGGTCATGACCTGAGCTGAAATCAAGAGTCGAACACTCAACTGACTGAGTCACCCAGGTGCCCCTCTAGAACATGTTTAAATTCATCATCACATTTGATAAATAACCTCTTTCATCTCTCAGACATGCACCAGACTGTCTGCTTTGCATTGTGCATTCATTAGCTCATTTAATCATTACCACGCAGTGGGTCAGGTATCCTTAGCTCCATTCCATAGGTGAGGACACTGAGACAATGAAGGGATAAATAACTAGTGTGTGTTCGCACAGTGCACAAGTGGCTGTGCTGGGAAAGGGACCCATATTTTCATGCTTGAAAGCCTAAGTCTCAATCGTTCTGTTCCCCTGATTTCATGATATTAATGAACCTTGGGGCACCTGCGTGGCCCAGTTGGTTAAGCGTCAGACTCTTGATTTGGGCTCAGGATGTGATTTCATGGTTCATGAGATAGAGCCCTGCATTGGGCTCTGTGCTGACAGTGTGGAGCCTGCTTGGGATTCTCTCTCTCCCTCTCTCTCTGTCCCTTTCCCCTCTCTCAAAATAAATAAATAAACATAAGAAAAAAAAAAGAGAAATTCATGATACCAGTGAACCTTGACTACCCTCTACTTCTATCCTCTCCAGATAAGTATCAAACCATATAAATAACTAGATTTTTCCCCCCTAAACAAAGATGCTATTGTTGCCTTAGAAGATGTAACTCAGAGATTAAAAAAGAAAGAAAAGAAAGCTAAATTGAGAATCCAGTCTTCTTTTAATGGGATATTTGCTATCAGGTCCTAGAGAGTATCTTTTTTTTTTTTTTTTTAATTTTTTTAACGTTTATTTATTTTTGAGACAGAGAGAGACAGAGCATGAACAGAGGAGGGGCAGAGAGAGAAGGAGACACAGAATCGGAAGCAGGCTCCAGGCTCTGAGCTATCAGCCCAGAGCCCGTCGCGGGGCTTGAACTCACGGACCGCGAGATCGTGACCTGAGCTGAAGTCGGATGCTTAACCGACTGAGCCACCCAGGCACCCCCTGGAGAGTATCTTAAAGATGGTACCTCCTTTGTCATTAACAGACAGGGTTTTTTTTTTTCCTTTTTCTTTTCTCCTCTTCTTTTTAGCTACTGGGGAAATACTGTCTAATGAGCTAAGCAGTTCTGGTATGGAGACTCTAATTCTGGCTTGAGCACCCTCACTCATGGACTATGTGATCAAATCCAAGATACTTGATGACCTATCACTTGGAAAACTAATAGATATCAGAAAATTTGCCTCTCCCCCCCCCACCCCGTAATAATGTACGCAGAAGTGATTTTTTTTTAATGTTTGTTTATTTTTGAGAGAGAGAGAGAGAGAGTGAGACAGAGCACGAACGGGGGAGGGCCAGAGAGAAGGAGACACAGAATCGGAAGCAGGCTCCAGGCTCTGAGCTGTCAGCACAGAGCCTGACGCAAGGCTCGAACCACAAACCGTGAGAACATGACCTGAGCCGAAGTCGGACATCTGACCGACTGAGCCACCCAGGCGCCCCTAGGCAGAAGTGATTTTATTTTTCTCTTGGGTGATATAAGCCAATGGGTTGTATGGCTCTTTCTGCTCGAAAACTTGCTAAGAGAAAGATTCTCCAGATTGGGCAAGCAAATGCTTCATTAAGTTAATCTTTTGAGACACTCTTCCCTAAAAAAAAGAATATGAAAAAGGACAAAGGAAAACATGTACATGTTCAGGAAGAGTGTGTGATTTCAGGACTGCTTTTTAGCTGATGATAATTGCCTATTATTTTAAACACTCAGCGTCTTCCTGGGGGTTAATATTTTCAGGGAGTGTTGGGCAAAAAGCGCATGCCTAAGAGTTGGTCCTGGTGATGGAAAACAGCCCTTGGAGGGAATCCCAAAAGAGAGAAGGGGAATCCTCATAGAAGTGGCTGTTCCTCAAGAGGAACAGGACAGAGACTCCAAGAGAGGGGGAAATGACTGCCATCCAAATATGATTATTAATCATCACCCTTCTAACACTTATTAACACGGTATCTTCAGCCTCTTACTTTCTAAAGCGAGCGTACGTATATTGTCTCATTTTCTCCTTTTTATTGGAAACCTGTGAAGTGGATGGTGCAGAGATTATCCCATTTTACGCTTGAAGCAGTGGAGGCTCAGAGAACTTGACTGACTTACCAAGAGTTAGTTTATGGTGGGGGTTGGAATTTGAGGCTCCTTGACTGTGAACTTGCTCATGGTACATGTCTGCCTTTTTAAACTTACAATAGTGCCCTGATATCAAACTCAGTTTCTAAAACATGGACCCCCGGAAATTATAGAGAAAGAAACCGTTTTCAGATTGAACGACTCAAAATGCATTTGGCATAAAGTCCTACAAATGTGCAATTTATTCTCGCCAGTAAGCTTGGAGATTAAGGCACTTGTGGTGTTTTGTTCATTTGTTTGTTTTTGTAACTCTACCTTTTTACCTCTTTAAAAGAGAAAAAAGTCACTTGGAAGCCTACTTTTTCCTTGTTTCTTCCACAATGAACATGGGTTTATATTTTCTTTCTGATTCTTAAGTAATAAGGCCTGATCATTATGTAAAATGCAAGTAATATATATAAACATAAAGAAGAAAGCAAAAGAACCCCAAGGTAATCATCACTCTCAGTTTGCAGACCAGCGTTCTGTCTTGTGCATGCTTCTTGTGCAGATATTTGAAGCTCCCTAGTTAAAGAAACCTAGGCTAGCAGCCTTTTATAAAGACAAATAATCACCCCAAATTTTCTTTTACCATACAGATTTTTCCTAACACCAGTTTGCTTCATGTGAGCACACCTATGCTTGGTAATCACCTTGTTAAAATAGAGAAAATGAGTATATTTGGGAAAAACATTCTTTTGAAAAGCAAGGAGTTGGAGAGTTGTAGGCGATGAAGGAAAGGGTTGGTGTAGTCACTAAGGAGGGGGTTTAATCTGTTCAACTCGCCAAGCTTATCTTGAATTCCTACTCTGCGCCAGGCATGGGCAAGGAAAGATTCCGACCTGTCTGCTGGGTCTCACAGGCCAGTGATGGCGGATAACTTCTGAGGATGTGGGGCAAGGCTGAGGGTGACAGCGCTGTAGCCCAGCTCTTGGTGGAAGGGAAGACTTCCTGGAGAAGAAAACACCTTAATTGGGTCTTGAAAGAATTAACCTGCTGTAGGAAGGGTTCCAGGCAGAAGGAACAGTGTACAAAAAGGCAGGGAGGTAGGAATAATGTGATAGATGAGGAAAAACCACACACAGTTGAGTATTGCTAGCGTGTGTGTGTGTGTGTGTGTGTGTGTGGTGGGTGAGGAGAGGAGCTGTCGAATGACACTGAAGAGGTTGGCCAGATCAGACACGCCTGGAATGTGAGAGTAAAGAATCTAACACATATCCTGGAAAGAGTAGTCACGTGGTAGGTTTGCATCTAGAAGGGTCACCTGGGCAGCAGGAGGTGAGTGGGGGTGCATCTGAGAGGGCAAGTTTGGAGCACATAGGAGACTTGGCCAAAGTCCAGGTATGGAGAACAGGTGAGCTGAGTGCTGGTGATAGAGTGGAGGGCTGGAATGGAAAAGAAAGGTTTCAAGAAAAGGGCTGTTGAGGCAAACTAAGAGAGGCTGACCCTAGCTCCAGCAGCAGGACTCGATTCCCAGACCACTCTTTCAGAGGGGGGCACTGAAGAACCAGGGAAGCTAGCCCCTGAATTTGTTCTCAGGTGAGCCGAGGCAGTGGAGATAAACTTTGTTACCTTCATTGGGAAAAAGGAACAAATAAATTAAGAAATAAAACAGGGATCCCTGGAAGAAGAGTACCTGGAAAAATGTACCACATTGGCTTGGCTTTCTCTTCAGACCCAATCTGGAAATCTTCTAAGAGAAGTGGGAGGTTTGAAAAGGAGGCTAGAGAACGAGTTCTGTGTAAAGATGCCAGGGTGGCTGCTCAGATAGCTGTCCTTACCTCCCCCCCATGAGCGGTGGTGGCTGACAGCTCTCTGTTGAGTCCCTCTCTGGGATTTGCCGGGGCCAAGGTCATGCCCACCTCCTGGGACGGTCTGCACCAATGAGTGATTATCGTGGGCATGGCCCGCTGACTTAATTTGGGACATTTCTGACCTCCCCATGGGTAAGCCGAGGCTTGGATTCTGATGACACTGAAGTTCAACGTCTCCCTTTACACAGTCCTACTTCCTTTGCCTCCCAACAGGTCTCGATCCACCGAGCACCCCTAATGAACCTTCCTGGACCTACGTCTCCATCCGAAGTCTATTTCCGGGGAAGCTGATCTGCAGCATTAAGGAGATGAAGCCTGGCGGATGGAGAGAGGATGTAGCTGAACGGCTTCTTCTCCTCTAGGAAAATCAGTGGTAAGAACTGATCTTCTCAATGAGTTGAATGAAGTTCTTCTCTGGGGCTTCGGAGCCTGGAAAGTGGTCTGGCCACGTCCTGGGAGCATGGGCTTTGACATCAGCTGGGCCTGAGTTTGAATGCCATTCTGTTATTTATCAACTCAGAGATTTTGAGAAAGCCATGCCTTGTCTGGTGCCTCGTCTGTGACACAAGAAGTCATACTTGCTTTGCAGCCATGCTCACCTTACATCATACTCACCATACTTATGTCCTGGGGACAAGTAAAATGGCTGTTCTTGCTGTGATTCCTAGTGCTCAGTGCACAGAAAATCCTCAGTGAATGTCAAGGAATGACAAGTGAGCAACACTGATTGTAGCTGTTATTTAGGGTGGTATTGGCAGTAGTCCAGGGTTCAGAATTTAAGTAAAGAAGGGGAAAGAATAAAAGGAAATTGTATCATGGAAGAAAGAGAAGGTTATTGCTGCTAATAGATGGGTACACTGATCCAAACCACACACATCCAATTTCAGAAAGACATCCTAGCAAGTCAATTCAATTAAGAACATTTCATTTATTAAAAAAAATTTTTTTTTCACGTTTATTCATTTTTGAGAGAGAGAGAGAGAGAGAGAGAGAGACAGAGTATGAGTGGGGTAGAGAGTGAGGGAGACACGGAATTCGAAGCAGGCTCCGAGCTGTCAGCCCAGAGCCCGACGCAGGGCTCGAACCCACGAACCGTGAGATCATGACCTGAGCCGAAGTCAGATGCTCAGCCGACTGAGCCACCCGGGAGCCCTCAGTGAAGAACATTTTAAAGCATTTGCTATGAATGAGATGCTGGGGGAAGACCCAAAATTTCTGGAGTACCCTAATTACAACTCTGTTAGCGGCTTAAATCATTTATTTTATGATACGAGGGCATATAGAATCATTAACTATGGTCATGGCATAGAGTTGGAGCTCAAAAAACATTTATTGAACAAAGTATATTATATGAGACACTTGGAGCTGTTAAGTATCTTAGAGCTAGTAGACTTTTTACCATACAAGAATGAGATATTTAAAAACAAAGAGGCTGTGTTACAGAAGTTAGCTAGATAAAAAAGTGGAGATTAACTGAGAAAGAGTACTTAAGCACAGGAACATTCTAAAGGGGTTGGGGGGGGGGTACAAGATAAGGTACTTGAGAATTCTGAATGGATTTAACCCTTCTTTTTAAAAAACAATTTTTAAATGTTTATTTTGAGAGAGAGAGTGTGTGTGTACTTACGCACGCTGGAGGGACAGAAAGAGAGGAGAGAGGGAATCCCAAACAGGCTCTGTTCTGCTAGCACAGAGCCCAATGTGGGGCTCGATCCCACGAACCATGAGGTCATGACCTGAGCCAAAATCAGGAGTTGGATGTTTAACCAACTGAGCCACCCAGGTGTCCCTTAACCCTTCATATCTATGCTCACAAGAGGAGCTACCAGAAGGCAAAAAACAAAGCAGGGGTGACCTCTAAAGAATTCCATATTTGTCTTTCAGTTTTACAGCATGCGTCCCTGGTTATACTGGTTCCAATGTTGCATTTCTTTCTTTCTTTCTTTTCTTTTTTTTTTTTCAATGTTACATTTCTTGAGTGCACACCAGCGAGTAGTGAGGAATGAGAGCCAGCTCTGTGTTGGGGGACTTTTCCTTCCTGCCATCAAAACTGTAGACGTGTATAATCCACAGATTGGATAGACAGAGATGAGAGGAAGTTAGTCATTCTGGATATCTGAGTTTTCAACATCTCAGAGGAGACTCTACCCCAGCCGTAACAAGTTCAAATGCCCACAGGGTGAAGCAGGTCATATAAAGGAGGAAGACAGTCTATGTATAAAGGAAAAAAGAAAGGTGGAAATATCCTTCAGTAACTGTGGTTCATCCGTACCATGGACCAGGACTAATGACAAAATTATAGCAATGGAGAACAGATGAGAGTTTACTAAAAGGTCAGGAATGGGGGTGGGGACGCGATGCGGATGGTGTTTATGAGGGCTACTGTCACCCGGTGGTGACTGAACTGTCAATATCTTGACCGCACCGATGTCAGTATCCTGGTAGTGTTGTGGTACGAGAGTTTGGCACGATGTCACCACTGGGGGAGACTGGGGAAAAGGAACATGGGATCTCTCTACGTTATTTCAGACAATTGCATGTGAACCTACAATTATCTCCAAATAAAAATTCAGTTGGAAAAAGGAATGGTGGGGACCATGGGGAGCTATAGAGCACATGACCTTTTAAATTTTTTTTTTTTTTAACGTTTATTTATTTTTGAGACAGAGAGAGACAGAGCATGAATGGGGGAGGGACAGAGAGAGAGGGAGACACAGAATCGGAAACAGGCTCCAGGCTCTGAGCCATCAGCCCAGAGCCCGACTCGGGGCTGGAACTCACGGACCGCCGCGAGATCGTGACCTGAGCTGAAGTCGGACGCTTAACCGACTGAGCCGCCCAGGCGCCCCCACATGACCTTTTAAAGAGTAGTGAACTAAAAAAAAAAAATGTTGCCATTCAGTGCAAGCACCTCCCCCCAGACTAACCAACCACCATACGATAAAGAAATAAAAATGTCGGATTCCTGGTTACCTACTTAAGCTATCAAAAAAAAAAAAAAAAAAAATAGGACACCTGGGTGGCTCAGCCGGTTGTGTCCAAGACTCTAGATTTTGGCTCAGGTCATAATCTCATGGTTTGTGAGATCGAGCCCTGCATCGGGCTCTGTGCTGCCTGGGATTCTGCCTCTCCTGTCTCTCTGCTCCTCCCCTGCTCATGCGCTCTCTCTCTCTCTCTCTGTCTCAAAATAAATACATAAGCTTAAAAAAGTAACCATTTTAGTTGTCTTCAAAAATACATTACATACTCCTCTGCCGTCTTTACTTCTTAAACATAGTATACCGAATATAGCAAAATATCTCAATTGTTCCTGGAGGCAGGATGCCTTCATGTGCAAATCATACATAACCTCACTGAGAATGGCTCACACGCTGAGAAAAGGTCATTTGTTTGTGTAAGAAGTTGGGATGGAGGGTCAAAATGTTTAGGGCTGTTGAATGTTCTTACACAAAGCTGAGCTGCTGTTCTTTATAAGGTTTATGATTGCTCTTAGGGTGTTTCTGTCTCTTTTACTGCCAGGCTCATAGTAATGCTTTCTTAATACTGTCAGCTTGCCAGCTTGCAGTAGATTTTCATTTCCTTCTAATTTTTTTTAAACGTTTATTTATTTATTTTTGAGAAGGGGAGCAGGGGCAGAGAGAGAGAGGGAGATGGAGGTTCCAAAGCAGGCTCTGCGCTGACAGCAGAGAGCCTGACGTGGGGCTCGAACTCACGAACCGTGAGATCGTGACCTGAGCTGAAATGAAGAGCAGGACGCTTAACTGACCGAGCCACCCAGGCGCCCCAACATTTCCTTCTAATTTATTGTGTGCTTGGAAAGTGGGCAACAAAGCCACTTGGGACGTGTGTGTGCATGTGTATGTGTGTGTGTGGGGTGTGGGTGTGAGAGAGAGAGAGAGAGACAGAGACAGAGACAGAGAAAACCCATGTGGAATGGGAATCTGAGAGACTGAGTATTCATTCACTCTGTCGTGTGTACTCTTTGTAACATCCCTCCTGACTGCTCAAAGGCCTCATTGGTTCCAGTGAGCGAGGACTTTTGTGTGACCGCATCTTGAAAAGGTAAAATGAAACTTACAAATGGAAATTGCATGTTGCCTTGTTTCTCTCAGACCGGTCAGAATACCCCTTCTTAGAGGCAGCTTGAAAGAGGGTTCAGAACCTAGACTCTGCAGCCAGCCCGTGTGGTTCAAATCCTGCCTCTACGCTGTGCTGACTTTGTGACTTCGGGCAAGTTACAGAATCTCTCTTTACCTGTGCAACGGAGGTGATGCTACTAATCTGTCTCATCGGGTTGTTAGGAGGATTAAATGAGCTGTGCTCTGTAAAACACTCAGAACAGTGCCCGGTGCATAAATGCTCTGTGTGTTTCTTCTACATTAAGCAATAGTGGCAGCTCGAAGGAGAAATGTTTCCAGCCACGAGTTGCCATCCTCGTCTAACTGCGGTGACCGGCAGGCCTGGCAGGTTCTCAACCACTGGCAAGGTCACGTGAAGCCATTTTCCCTAAGGTTCCTGGATGGTTCTCACCCGGCTGCATCGTAGCCCCTGAGCCCTTCTAGACTGCGTCTCTCTGGGAATTCACACTCGGGGTGTGGAGACGAAAGAGTGGAAGGTGCAAGACGTTTCATGCCTGGGCCTGCCAATCCTCTGTTCCAACTATCGCGCTGATTTCCCCATTTGACCTCCCTCTGCGGTCCCTTTGGTTGCCAATTCCAGATTCTTGGAAGAGATAGTCCAATGGGCCCAGCCTGGTCCAGCCTGGGCATCAGCTGTGGCTGGGGATGGTGATCTCAAGTGGTATAAACAGGGCTGAAGGGTCATCATAGAAGGGGGGGCAGTAATGGAAAGTTGTCATTGTGAGAATGCCTGGGGGCTGCAGTTAGCTGCTTACTAATGGAGCGACGTTAGCAGAGCCATTTAACCTGCCTAACCCTCAGTCTTCTCATCTGTAAAATGGGCATGTTGGTAATACCTGTGATACGTGTGTGTGTTTGTGTGTGTGTGTGTTTTACCTCACCAACCCGGGACTGGCTACATAGTTTGGGGGCTCCAGTGACAAATGCAAATGTGGAGCTATTTGTTCAAAAATGACTAAGACTGGGGCGCCTGGGTGGCTCAGTCGGTTGGGCGTCTGACTTCGGCTCAGGTCATGATCTCACAGTCTGTGAGTTCGAGCTCCGCGTCAGGCTCTGTGCTGACAGCTCAGAGCTTGAAGCCTGCTTTGGATTCTCTGTCTCCTTCTCTCTCTCTGCCCCTCCCCTGCTCATGCTCTGTCTCTCTCTGTCTCAAAAATGAATAAAAACATTAAAGAAAATGACTGAGACGATCCAGACGGTGATGGCAGAGCATTAAACCAGGCATGGGGTCCTTTGGTGTGGAGTCCTTTGTGGCAGCACGGATAACACCCCCAGGAAGCCCATCCTACACAAGATTGTAAGAAAGCCTATAATAGGGTATCATACACCGTCACTTATGCATTGTGTTGTTTTAATCTGAAAATGTTCTTTGGAAGAAGAGAACTTGACTTCTGCCTCTGTGAATGCTGCCTGAGAGGGCTGATCTTTAGCCGATGTTCCCAGGGTCAGTCTGGCCTGTCGTCCATAGCCACGTGCATTCGGGCTGGCTGGTGCCTATGCTGTTGAGTTTGTGGTGTGGTCTCCAACTTCACCCCTGCACACAACGGATCAGGGTAGAAGGCAGGCATCTCTGCTGACTCTTTCTCTATTCTGGCCTTCACCACACATGGAAGGATGGCTTCGTGAGGGGTCATGACTGGGAGCTCCAGGATATGGCTGGGGAGTCCAGACTTGAGAGGGCCGTGCCTGAATGCCACTTTTTCCCCAGACCTACCATCTGGGAACCCTCCCTTGGGACCGGCGTGGGGGTGGGGGGAGTCTTAAGGAATGTCACATGGCTCTCAGGGAAGGAATTTCTTCTTTCTTGTAGAGGAGAGGGTGGCCTTTTCATCTTTCCTATCAGACCAATTTTTTATGCCTTGGGTATGTGCTACTGTCTCCTCTGAGTGGAGCCAACCCAAACTATCAGGAACTTTTATCATCCATTCACCTTGTCTATGATGGATGTCTATGATGGATGACAAGGTCACCCATGACCTTGTTGGACCAGGTCATTGTCCTTTTCGGTCTCTGTCTCTGCAACAGTCTGCCTCCCCAGAGACGGTGCACCACTTGCTTGTCAGAAGGCGCCCCCAAGGTTTTCTCTATCTCTTTGCATCTCTTTCTCAAGCCCTTGACTTCTTGGGGGGGCTTACATGCCAGACTGCCCTGAGGCTTAGTCTTACTCTTCCCTGTTTCCACACAGTGCCTGAGTCAGGACTCTGGTATCTGTCATCTGCTCTCAGCCCCTTTCTGGTCAAACTTATCCCTAACTTCCTTCTGGGACGTCCGTGCGACCCACCAATGGTTTATCAGCTAATAAAATGGCGTGGAGGAAGGAAAAGAGGAAGCAGGGGAGCAGGAGAAAAGGAACACCGTCTATCCAGAGGAAATTCAAGATAACCACATTCTTCACCTCTGAAATAATGGGAAAACGGTGTCTAATATTTCAGGGCAGTTCCCTTCTTACAAACAGCTTGCATTCCAGATCCCAAGGCAGCTACTTGGAAATCAGAGCTTATTTTCCCAAGAAACACTACTGGGCATGGTGATTCCCAGCCCAACCCACAGACACCCTTTGACCACAAGGACCTGAGGTGTTACACTAATAAACCAGGTCAGCAACATCCAGCCCCATCGGTAACAAGCTCTGTGACGCACTGATGAAATCCTTGTCACGGCGACAGCTGACAGAGGGGGTACAGTCCTCCAGGGGCCAGCCCTTTGCACAGTTAAAGACACTTCTACCTTCCGTAAGGCTCCTCACCGGATATGAACATCCTCATGAAGGGGGTGCCTTTTGGGAGAGGGCACACACACTATTTGGCAAAATTTGCCCACTAGGGGTGAAAGTTGTACTCCAAACCCAGACTTCCTTGTTGCCTGTCGCTCACAAGAAGTGTTAGAGCACTATTGTGTGTGTGTGTGTGTGTGTGTGTGTGTGTATTTCACAGAAAGCCTGTTTTGTATGCTTTCGCTGCATCTGCAGACCTCAAGGACTTGACTGTTTTTATAATGATGATGAATAAAAGCAAAGCCTTTGAAGAAAAAAGTTCATTTTGATTTTTCAAGACAAGTCAGCAGCAGCCCCAGAGATATTCCAATCCTTCTTGCTCTGTGTTCTCTGCTTGGAGCTTCACATTCATGGTTGTTTGCTGTAACTGAAAAAGGCCTCGGTCTCTAGAAAGCTAAGTGGATGCAAATGGGTTTAGAATTGTCAGCCCGGAACGGTCTCTGGTGGCTGGGAGCCCCGAGACAACTTTGATGGCCCTGACAGATCCGCCCTTGTACCTCCTCGGGAAAGCCGCTGCCTGGGCATGCTTCTTGCCATCTGTAGCTATCTGGGACCTCGCTTCTATTTATGAGTCCGCAGGAGATGAAAGCAGAAACCACGTTAATTATTGCAAAGTGCTTTTTACTTTTAAAGTGCTTCGCTAGCGTTAATTAGTTATTCCTACTTACGGCACTCTGGTGAGGTAGGTCAGAATTATTACCCCTTTTCTACCTTGGAGGAAATGAAGATCTAGACATTTAATGACTCCCCCAGGGACCCGGGGGAAGTTGGTCTCCTACACAGAGTTAGGTTTTCAATGTAATGTGTCTGGCTTCCTCCCAGGGTGTACCTAGCTGCCACAGCTAATATCCTAAGGGCTTCTTAGGTAGAGGAGAGGTCTGCCTAACCACTGTCAGAAGAAGTTGAATCTGCCAGAGGCTCAGGCAGTTGGAAACAAAGGAGAGAGGTCACTGCCTCTTTCCCCGTCTTCACTGTTCTTGGTCCTTCAGCCCTCGAAAGTAAGGAAGGCTTGGGAGGAGGGTTGCCCCTGGTCAGATGCCCAGCGGTTGTGATGGAGAAGGGGAGGGAGAGAAAGCACGGGGAGGAGTGCTGTTGCCAAGTTCTCCTGTCCCTGGCACACACTTTCTGGATTGTTTCTCTTCTGCGTGGGTCAGGAAGCAGAGGGGCTGGCGGTCCTACCCCCTACTGTTGGGTAGAAAGTGAGTGTGTGCTGGGAAAAGGGCCTTTCACGTGGTAGGGCGGCAGGTGCAGGAATGGGCTTTGGAACCGGTCTGCTCCTCCTTCACATCTGGGCCATTCCAGTGACTGGGAAAATGGCTCTTAGTGTCTGTGCCTCATCTGTAGAATGGAGGCGATAAACGAGTCAACAGACGTGGAGTGTTGGCACGGGCTGTTAATGGCTGTCACCAAATCACTGTTTGATTTTCTTTGTTTCCTTCTCCACTTCCAGTCTCACCTGGAATTTGGTCTTCAGTTCAGGCCCCTCCCTTTCCAACTGAAGGCTTCCCCGAATCCGAGCAGATGTCGTTGTCACCTGTGAATTTCTCAGGTCACCTTGAGCAGCTCTGTCCGAGTGACTTCACCCATCTCTGCGCACAACCTTTGGGTTGGCGCGGTCCCGCAGCACCGATATCTTAAGAGCAGTCACAGGGCTGAGGCCAGAAGGTGGAGGTGGAAGACATGTGTCCACCCAGGGAGGAAAGGAGCGGTTTCCGAGCACTCAAGTGCCCGTCCCCAGCATCAGTTCCTAAAGTTGCACCAGAGTGTGTCTTTCTTGGAGGGGAGAGAGGAGACTGGCTGTGTGATCCCCAGTATTCTAGGCTGGCCCCATCTCCTCTCACCTCCATGCTGAAAGGTGCCCTCCCCTCCGCACCACCCCCCCCCCACCCCAAGAAGAAATCTCTTCATTTAGGCAGGGTCACACTTTCTAGGCTGCTGTGCCCTCTCTCTGGGAGGCCTGATGTTTAGTCCCACACAAGGCGGACCTCCCTCTGTGCAGGTGGTGGAGAGAGGTGTTTGAATGTTTTTATGCCCACCCAGTGTAGTGAGAGGCACCTTTCCTCTGACCGCCCTGTCCCCAAGAGTCTTCACATGGCAATTTGACTTCCCTTTGGGGCACGCTGGCCACTCGTGTGCCAGGATCCTTTCCCTTGTTAGCAGAGAAACCCCTGGTCCTTCTTCTGCATGCTTTGCAGAACTGCCCATTGGCCCATCACTAGTTGGGTGACATTGACTAAGTTCCTTAATGGCTTGGTGTCTCGTTTCCTCATCCATAAAGTGGGAAAATAACAACATCACTCTTAATTTGAGGATCAAATGAGTTAAGGCAGTCAAAGTACTTCAGACAGAGCCAACTCAGCTGTTCTTATTAACTAGCATGCATGGGGGAGAGAGGACACTCTGCCTTGGTTATAACGGAGCATGAAGAGATTCGGTTCATTTCCCTTGAACAGGGGAGAGCTGGGGGGGTGGGGTGGGAAGACTTCTACTGCCGCCTCCCTCCTTTTCTGAAAACCTTCTGTGGATCAGCGGGCAGGAAATGCATCATTCTAATAAAGGAGGAGGCTTCTTGCTACCTACGGAGTGCATTCCACATTCCTTAGCATGGCCTTCACGGACGCAGGATCTGGCCCAGCTCATCATCACAGCCCTGCCCCCTCAGACACAGTGCTCAGTCCCATGTGCCTCCTGAGTGTGGACCCATGAAGGCCTTCCTCCCCAGCCCTCCTCCTGAGTGTGGACCCAGTGGGTATGGATTGTTGTCATTGCTCCTACATACCTTGAACTTTTACCGTTTGGGTTCTCATCTGTGCTGTTCTCTCATTTCCTCCAACAAGACCCATTTCCGGAGTCGCCTCCTCTGTGAACCCTTTCCTGACTCCTCCCCTCTTTCACCTTCAAATTAAATCACATCTTCCCCGCAGTATGTAGTGTACCCCACTATCAAGTGACGTGCATGTGCGTGCATTGGCTTCGTCCCTGCCACCTGTCATACTCCCTCCCATCCACCTTCCAGATGGCGCTAGGGTAAGAATTCGGAAAGCCCCAAACGAGACCTCACCTCTCTGCTATAATTGAACGCCAGGCACTGTGCTCAGCACTTGACATTTATTATGTTATATACCCTCACAACGATCCTAGGAGGCGGGTGTCCTCGTGTCATTTTGCAGATGAGACAACGGAGGCAGAGACAGATTGAGCGTTTCACCGGAGGTCACACCGTCAGTAAGGGCAGGGATTCGATGTCAGGTCTGGCTGGCCCCCGAAACCAGTGCCCCGATCCTCCACCCATATAGTCTTACTGTGCTCCCCTGCTTAAAAACCTAAAATAAGAAAGAGCTACGTGCCTCAGCAGTTGTCGAAGCCTCAGCCTGGTGGCCATGTACGCCACGGTCTAGCCCAGTTGACCAGTGTGGCATTACCCACCGTGCCCTGTCTTGGGAGACCTTGGCCCTTCCTCAGCCTTTGCCTGGAATGTCTAGCTGCTCGAGCACTACTGAAACCTTGAGTCAGCTCAAGCATTAGTTCCTCTAGGAAGCCTTCCCTCCCTGGCCCTCTCTCTCCAATCCCTCAGGATAATTCAAGGCTCCCCTCCTGTGCCCCTCAGCCCTTTCCCGGCGCTACCAGTGGGCAGTTCTTGGTTCACATGCCATCCCGGAGGACGTGGGCTTTGCCGGCTTCATCCTCATATTGTCGAGCCTAACACTGGATCTGGCAAAGAGCACGTGCGCATAAATCCTGTGGAAGAAATGAGGAGTTGCCTAAATGGTAAATGCTTTTCTGCCTTGCTGGGTGCAAATTCCAGCTTTTATAGAGCAGGTCCAGCAAATTCCCATGGTGCCGGGCCATTGGGGATGATTCAGGGCGGGGGGGGGGGGGGGGCGGAATGCGGTGCAGAAACCAAGGTATCTTCCTACCTCTAGGAAAAATGGGCGGTATCGCTACAGACCACCCTATAGCCCTAAGGGCAGTTCGAGTCTCTGGACCCCCGGAGGACTGGAATGCTAGACTATTCTCTAGAGATCACTTTGCACAACTCCATAACTCTACCCATCTGAGGAGCAGAGAGATTAAGTGACTTGCTCCGGGACCCTGGAACTGAAGGACAGGAACCAGTGGCCCTTTCGGTTTCTGGTCTGGAGCGCATTTCTCAGCGCCCGCAAGGGTGCAGAGGGCAGGATGGGCTTTTGGCCCGCTCGGAGACCTTGGAGACCATCTGGCGAAGCCGGCAGCCGAGCAGCAGCCCCACTTCAGAGTCTCTGGGCTGCAGCCGGGACAGGAAGTAATACTTCAGAGTTTTAGCCCCAAAACCTCAGAAACTTTTTGATGATGCATTAAATGTCAAGTATACTGTTGAGAGGAGTTAAAAAAAAAAAAACCACCCAGGTATCAGCCTTTGTTACTGAGACGACAGGAGATATTCGGTCACATCACAGGAAGTCATGCTGTCAAAATAGAGAGAGGGCAGTGTCTAGGCGACCACACCTTATAATAACTGTACTTTAGTACAAAAGAGCTTTCGCGTGCGCCTCCCGAGGTGGGGCTGGAGGGGGAGGTGTGGGGGGAAGAGGGTGGCGTCTAGGTGGAGTCTACCTTGCGGGCCTCTTTGCTCTGGGGAGCAAAGCACAGAGTGTCACTCAAAGGCTGCTACCCCGTAGGAGCCCAGCGGAGACCGCTCAGCGAACAAAACGCTTGCCTCTGCACCAGGGTCGACGCGCCTTGCCTCTCTGCCCTTCGCCTGTAGATGCGGCACCGCCCCTGGAAAAGCCCGCAGAGCGGCTCAAGGACGCTCACAAAATCGTGGAAAAGAAAAGGGTCTTATCTCATCTCCTTGCCGTTAGTGCAGCGCCAGGGGCAGTGTTTTCTGCGTGAGGCCCCCCGAGGAGCCGAGAAGGCCCAGGCGCCCATGGAACGCCCAGAGCTCCGCCAGGGTTCAGGACGGGGGAGGGGGGGGGAGGGGGGCAGGATGGGAGTCCCTGCTGTCGCTGACCGTGCCGTGGAGTGTCCCCATGGGGAAGACAATTCATTGTCACTGAGCACTGAGAAACGCTGGCAGCTTGCTTCTCTGGGCTGCTCCCTGCCTCCGGGAGCCTGGGTGGCCCGGGCCTGTGGCTTCCTTGAGTGACTTCTGTGTGCCTGAGCAGGCCTCTCAAACACGCCCGGGGCCCCGAGCGAGCGCCATCTCCTGTGGGGAGCCTGGGCCAGGACCACGCGTGACAGGGACTGCACATGGGCCAGGGGAGGCGGTGAGGGGTCCAGGCACGTCCGCCCCCTTCCTGCTACGGGCCATCACCCTGGGTAAACCCGCCCCGGGTAGTGCTGTTGCCCACAGACATGTCGCAGCTCACTCTGACTGGAGGGCTCACCGCGTGCCCAACACTTGTGTGCCTCAGGTTCCTTTATATTTTAATCCTATCAAGTGGGTTTTTGAAGCCCCAGTTTTAGAGTTCTGGGGCGTTGTGTGCTCTGTGCCGGAACCCTGCCCAGGAAAGGGCAGTCCAGGAGCTGACAGAACTGGGGGGTCTGTCTCCTTTTCAAACTCCATACCTTCATGGCCCCAGCACCCTGGCTTTGCAGGCCCCGATTCTCCTGAGACCTGGACCCAGGTGACCAGCCGACTGAGGGGTTCCCAGGACATGGGATTTTGACTGCCCCAAAAGGATAGTGGGGGACACCTGGGACGGCTGTCGTCCTTCCCTTGCAGCCGGGGATGTTAGAGTCAGGGCAGTTGGGCTCGTGCCTAGTCTAGTAGGTTCCCGATGAAAGGAAAATATAGCCTCCTTTTTTCTTCCCCCTCCTTTCTCTGGCCCTTTGCTAATCAGCTTTGAAGAATCACGTGTTTTTCTTTTGTTACTGGTTTCCTTCTTCTTTTTTTTTTTTTTTTTAAGTTTATTTACTTATTTTGAGAGCAAGCAAGAAGGGGAGGGGCAGAGGGAAAGAGAGGGAGAGAGAGAATCCCAAGCCGGATCCATACTGTCAGCGCAGAGCCCGGGGCTCGGACTCAGGAACCGTGAGATCGTGACCTGAACTCAAGAGCGAGACGCTTAACTGACTGAGCCACCCAGGCGTTTTGTCATTTGTTTCTAAATGACACTTCGTATTAAATGCCAATAGTTGAAGTTTTGTCGAACCTGGCCTTGATTCCGAGATTGGTTTGGGATATTACTTTTCTGTGACCGGTAGGATCTGAGGGATTTTGCATTTGCTCTCCTATGCTTTCCAGTCCCTGTTGTCTCTTCTTCATGTGATAATTTAGCCAAGTCTCGGTCAACTTTGGAATGATTCTGCACAGGTCACGTAGGTCATGGGGTCAGAGGTTAACAGCAGCAAAGCCTTCAGCAGCCCTCTGCTGAGACAGTCTGGGACGGGAGCACCCGGCCCCACTGGGGTCTTATCTGGGGGTGGGCCCGGGAGGCCTGTGCTCCGGGAGCCCCAGGACTCCCTGCGGCGTGCTCCTTCCCTGAGGATAGGATCCAGGGCTCTCCCATTTCCACTTTGGCTCCTCACAGCATTTTCTAGTGACGACCCCCTAGTGCTAAGCTGTGTTGGCCAACAATGCTCAAACCAACCATTCTTCTTAGCCATGCCCTCCACGTCTTTATCTCTCTCGGTTTCTCCACCAACTCTCGCCTCTGACAAAATAGCCTTTGTGATCCTAGATGCTTTCCCCTGAGGCTGATTTCTCTGACCTTCCTACTGGGCAAGGTGAATTGACTTCAGTTAATCAGTCAAAGAGATTATTTAGCTAAAAGTAAACAGATGAAGATATTCTAGTTAATTAATGAGAAAGAAGTTAAAAGTTGAAAGGAATCTCCTTGACGTTTACTTTTTTTTACCGAGTGGGTAGAATCTGTTTTCCCCTCTCTAGGCACCGCCACCAGCCTCTGAACAATGACTGGGGGCTAGGTCAAGGCACCTGCTATGTCACCGTGCTCCCAGGTGCTCCTGATGTACCCCAAAGTCTGAGAACTGCTGCCCTGACCTGGTCACTTCCACAGCCACCTGGGCAAGGCGGGGACCCGTTTGCAGCTCCCTAGTTCAGTAACTATCTCTTTGCCTTTCAGCTTTTTTTCCTTTCTTTCTTTCTTTTTTTTTTGTTTTTTTAAGATTTTACATCTTTTATTTATTATTATTTTTTTAAAGTTTACCCATTTATTTTTGAGAGAGACAAGTGCACGTACGAGCGGGGGAGGAGCAGAGAGAGAGGGAGAGAGAGAATCCTAAGCAGGCTCTGCACTCATAGAGCAGAGCCGGGCACAGGGCTCAATTTCATGAACCTTGAGATCATGACCTGAGCCGAAATCAAGTGTCGGATGCTTCACTGACTGAGCCACCCAGGTGCCCCAGCCTTTCAGTTTTAAAATGGCCTAATTTTAGTTAGTTGGTTGTTAGACATTTCTACAAGACTGAGTTGTTAGCATCTCAAACTGGGATTCTCTTTAACTAAATTCCTTGCCGTTCCTCCAAACCTGCTCTCACTCTCGTGCTATTTCAGGTTCATGAGCTCACTATCCACTGCTAACCTCCGACCCCTCCGATACAGAGACCTCAGAGTCACCTTTTCCCTGTTCCCATCCCCACTTCCTCCTTTCTGTGCTTATTGTCCTGGCCATCATGCCTCAGTCTCCTTCCTGGGTCATGGCAAGTCTTCCAGATGATTTTAGTAGCTTTAGTCTTCACAGCTCGTCAGAGTTATCCCCAGACATCACCTCCCCTGACCTAGCAATGTTCTGACCCCTGCGTGTTTTCAGTTTTCCAGAGTTGGCCCGGCTGGCTTCCAGACTCCGACCCTGTGCTCTGGCCACATCACAAGCTCTCCTGGCTCCTGGTTTTTTGCTTCTGCTGTTCCCTTAACGTGGCTGTTCCAGGCATGGGAATCCTACCCGAAGTCAGAAGCAGACTCCCCTTGGAAGCCGCCTTTGCTTCCCTTAAAATCAGCGCGTGGCTCGGTCCTCTCTGCCCGTCGGCACTTTCTCTGCACCTCCTTACTTCCTTCTGCCGTGTGCTACTGCTGGGCTCTCTAAGGCCCTGGACTGTAAGCTCCCAGAGGGCGAGGGCTGTGCCAACCCGCGTCGGTGTGTGGACTGAACGCTTACCGCGTGCACCTAGGCCTGGCAGTGGCTTCTGTATCTACGCTGCAATATGCCGGAGTCCTTGCTCTCCCCCTTAAAGAGTACTAGGGGTTTCCCTAGAAACTGCCACTTCAAAGCCATTCAGAAAAAAAGAAAAAAAAAAAATTAGAGCTAAATCAGGCCACATTGTTTACTTGTTAAGAAGATGCTTTGGTGTTCCTTCCTGCACCTGTGAGGAGCTCGAGTTTGACCTTGACAGTTCTGTCAGGCATTGGAGCTGGTAAAAGCAGGGCCCGGGAGGGTGTGTGAGGGGTGTCCAGACAGGCGAGGGAAGTTGGGGCTGACCTCTAGGCAGGGCTGCTCTCACCGTACCCCCAGCCTGGGAAACAGGGATGCCGCGTCCTACCTGGACTGCCTACACAGGCACCCGGCTTCGTCACTTGTCCGCCCAGAGGAAATGTTTGTAATTCTTTCAGCCGGAGGGCGCGCCTTTTTTTGATTCGCAGAAAGGCTTTGCCTTGGCTTCTGCCTTCTGTAAGTGACCACACTTTCTTTTTGCTCCTAAAATCTCAGCAGCAGGGTGCCCTGGGTTGCCTCCTGTGTGGGAATCTTGCCCTTGATCCTCGCTTCTGGGCGTCTGCGTTTTTCACAACGGCCCTTTGTGATAGGTAGGTCCTTGCCGCCTTCAAATGACCTTGGGTAACACTGTCCTCTGCACCCTCTCCGGCTGCCACGGGAAGAGGCATGACCGCTGAGAGTCTAGGGCCTTGAAGCCATTTTAGACTCAGGCAGGAAAAATAAACAGATGGGCGAGGTGGCCTCCCTTGAGCTCTTGCTCTCATTACTCACCCATCACCGGTGGTCAGCAGATGAAGTGTTTAGGACTTGTATTTGCAGTTGGTCAACCGATTAAACAATAGGGCTTTATGGAGCCCCTCCCACGGGCCCGAGTCTCGAAGGCCTGTTTTACAGAGGAGAAAACGGAGCGACAACATCGAAGTTGCAGTCGACCCGGAGCCGAACGCAACCTGGGCGGCCGTATAGCGCGCTTTGTGCTGACTCGTGGAGCCTTATTGCTGCCTGGGCGCAAAGGAGCACAGTCCTCTGTGGTCGGTGGGTTTTTACTCCTCCCTTTTCTTAGTTATTCGATCCTGACTGATCCCCGTGCTTGCCTGGCCACTCCTGCAAGTCGTACAAACTCGGAACCCGGGGGCAGATGGGCCCGACGGGAGACACCAGAAGGACAGAATGGCACGGTGGATGGGCCTTCTGGGTGACAGGGTGCTGTCCTTTTCCCGGCCATTATTTAGCAGTCGGGAGGCGTGTGTCCTGACGTATGGGCTGCAGTCGGGGGAGGGGGGCCCTGACAAACAGCCTTCATTCACCCGGCTCTGCCGCCAGCTCCCTCACGGGCGTCACATGGGGCCCAGTGAAAAGAGCAGGGGTGCCCGCCAGGGAGGCCCGACCAGGGGCTTTCTTCCCGGCAGCGCTGTTCCCTGGGCCTGCCAAGTCCCACGAGTCAGCAAACTGGAGAAGCGTTTTCAAAGCAAGGCCTTTGCCCTCCTTGGCAGGCTCCTCAAAGCCTGCCTCGCTCTTGCTGCGCCTGGGAGATGCTGTAAAAGGCTCTTTTTGTTCACGCTCCTCAATGGGGACATCGTCGGGGAGCCGTTCGAGAGGCACAGTGTGAGCGGGAGGGCACTTGAGGCAGGGCCACTTGGGTGGGCAGCAGGAGGGAGCAGGCCAGGCAGGATTCAGGGAGGGGGCCTGAAGGCGGCTGGAAAACGTGGAAAGTGTTCCTCGGAAAAGCCTTTCAGAATTGAGAAACACGGCCTAATAGCCGGCTTTCAGAGGTTGGAGGCAAAGAGCGCTTGTCCTTTTTTTATTTTTATTTTTTTAGCTGCACTGCAGTATTTGGTATACAAACAACACCTCGGATCTGTGGTGATGGGTCCTTAGGAGCAGACAGAAGGAGAAATTGCCCTGGAATTTAGTGACTTCAAGACATAGTTAAAAAAAAAAAAATTATTTCAAGGCCTCAACGGACAATTTTTCACAGAAAGGTGGGTTTGTCCTCAGCTCTGAAATAAAGGCCGTCTGAGGCTTACGTGAGCATATTAATAGTGGGGTCCAGCTTGGAAATCATGGGTGATGGTCCAGAAATCATTGTCAAATACAAATGCTGTTTCTGCTTCTAGAAATACAGAATTCCGGGACCGCGAGGCGACTCCCACAGGTCCACCCCGCCCTGCGTCTCCAGCAAATATTTTTAATTGAAATCTTTTCACAGGGGGCATGGTAGCTCTCTAATTTAGTTATATTCTCCTTTGAAGGAGTCTTTACTTAGCCTATTTATTTATAAAAATTGATTGTAAAATATTGAACTAGCTGAAGGTTTGCATGTTTTTATAAAGCGTAAGGAATGAATTTCATCTGGACTTGATTAAAGGTGAATTAACAGAAAGGCGCCTGGGTTGCTCAGTTGGTTAAGCGTCCCACTCTTCATTTCGGCTCAGGTCATGATCTCCTAGTTCCGTGAGTTCCAGCCCCACATCGGGCTCTGTGCTGACAGCGCAGGGCCTGCTTGGGATTCTGTCTCCCTCTCTCTCTGCTCTTCCCCTGAGTTCTCTCTCTGTCAAAAATAAATAAATAAACTTAAAAAAAAAAAAAAGGTGACATTAACAGACTATTTCCTAAGTTCTGTAAGAATGTCGAAGAAGAGTGGGGCGCCTGGGTGGCTCAGTCAGTTAAGCGTCTGATTCTTGATTTCGACTCAGGTCATGGCCTCACGGTTTGTGGATTCAAGCCCCGTGTTGGGCCCTGCACTGACAGCACGGACCCTGCTTGAGATTCTCTCGCTAACTCTCTCTCTCTCTACCCCTTCCACCTACTCTCTCTCTCCCTCTCTGTCACAAAATAAATAAATAAACATTAAAAACAAAAAAGAATGTTGAAGAAAAAATGAATGATTTTTCTCCTGAACAATTCTTGGTAGCTGCCCCCTCTCTCCCAAATTAACAAACCAAACTAAGCAAAACAAGAACAAAAGACCTCTCCGGTACTGTGTTTAGTCCAGTTTGTACAAAGTTCGTACCTGGTTTTATGACCTAACATTTTCCCCATTGTTTGAATGGATTTGGGCATTATCTTTTGAACATGCCATTTCCAAGGAAGATCTGAATTGGTTTGCTTTTGCAGCGCATTTACAAAGCAGGCTATCGAACTGGTTCACAAGCAAAACAGAGGCCCTGGAAAGACGATATACCTTCCTTCCTGAGGCAGATATTTCAGGATTGGGGAAGCAGGGTTTCCTGTGTTCTCACAAGGGGTTGAGATAAAGAAACCCAGGGCAGTTGCAGAAAGAATCGAGCCTGGACGAGCATGAGGCAATTCTTTTGTGTGCAGGGCCCCGCTCTTCAAGGAGAGGCAGGCACGGCCAGGGACAGAGTGAGGACAGGACATGACGCGATGTGGGGTACGGTTTGTAGCTGAGAGAGTTCTTGAAGCCTGTGATGTCAAGGAGCACATTTGGAGGACTCCCTGGAAAGTTCAGCACCCCTGCCCCTCCTCCCTCGCCAACCCCCACAGTGCCAGCCTTTGATGGTGTGCTCAGCCGTCCCGTCTCTGTCCTCTTGTATACCCAAGACCATCAGCCTTCTCAGTGCCTTCTGGAAAAGGTTTATTTAGTCTCCACTATTTTTTTTTTTTATATGCTTGACAAGAGGCAAACAGAGAAGTAGACAAACTTTGCCTTCTGTGTATTTCCCCAGCCTCCATCCAGTTTCCCTTTTTGTGTTTTCCCCACCCTCTTCCTTGTCATACAGCCTTGAAGCCCCTACTACGTAAATAAAACTAATTTGAATATTTAAGTCATCTAGAGATACTGGCGTCTCGTGACTGTGGCGTCTTCTAGATATTTATTGCATTGAAAGAAGTCCATAAAGAGACAAAAACCCAGCAACTACCAAATGCAAAATAATAATAATAATAATAATAATAATAATATAGCCTTAAGAAGGGAAAATTCAATAACATAAAAAGAGAATATCGTGCTTATTGGGCAGGTAGGTGTAGGGGAAGTGGAAAAAGATATGGGAGGAAAGATAAGATCATTAATTTTCTCATCTTTCTTCATTGGGAGATAATAGATACTATTTAACTTTTGAAGCACATTGAAAAATAGAAATTTAAGCATCTTTTTTAAAATGGAAAAATTAATCACTCCTGGAACTACAATTCAGACTGTAGAGTAAAAGCAAACTAAGAAAATAAAAGTGAAAAGATATTTAAGATGATAGCATTGTGACAAATGTATTATAATAATAAATGTAAATGAGATCAACTCATTTATTAAAAGAAATAAACTCACAGAATGGGTAAAAAAAAAAACCAAACCCTAAATACAACCATGTACTGTCTTAAAAAAATGTACACCTAAAACAAAGTGACTCAGAATCAGAGATGGTGCTTAAAGCCCCAGAAATCTCTCTAATAGTGGAATTTCAGGCACTGTGGCATTTGGGAGGGGAAGATATTTTTGGACTAAGCTCTCCTAGCCTCTAAAATCAGACCATGTGGTTGCCAGCTCATGAGACCAGCCCTGTGTGCATCAGTGTTTGTTCTAGATTTCAGCCTCCAAAGGGCAGGGGCTGTGCCTGCTTTGGTTAATTCCAGGCATTTCAGAGAGGGACCACGTGAGGACATACTTTTTGATGTTGAAGAGTCAAAGAAGCGGCGAGTAGGAAACACTCGTCTATGCAGTCCATTAAGGTAGTGTCTTTGGTGAAGTCTCTCAGGAAGTAACTATTTTGGATCTTGAATGCGCTATTTGCTATCTGCAAGCATTTGTATTTAACGGGTCAGGGCTTGATTTATCAGGGTTTCCCTGTGTGTCATGATTTCTGAGAGGCCAAGTTAGCCAGACCTGGGCTGGAATACCAACTCTTCCACTTACCTACTGCAAGAACTTGGGAAAATTATGTAAGCTCTGACCCTCAGTTACCTCATCTGTACAGTATGTTCATTCATTCATTCATTCATTCATTCATTCAATAATTATTTGTTGAAAACTTCTCTATCCTGGATGTTGTGGATACAACGTCTCTGCTTACATGGAACTTATAATGGGCTGAGATAGAAAATAAACAAGGACAACAATCAGATAAATTCATACGATGTCAGGTGAGATAAGCAATATGAAGAAAAGCCAGGTGGAGTGACGGAAGAGAGTGATGGCGGGGGGGGTGTGTGTGTGTGTGTGTGTGTGTGTGTGTGTTCGCCACAGCTGCTATTTTAGATAGTGTGTCCAAGGAAAGTCTACCTGAGGACTGGCCCTTGACACCCAAATGCACTGAAAAAGGGGACAGTGCAAAGACTCTAACATAGTAGAAAATTAGCCGGAGGGGGATGAGCAGGGAGAGGGGTAGGATTTGGGGACAGAGACCTTTCTGGGAGCCAGAAAGAAATATCCCTACCCCAGATACTCCAGACTATTGTAAGGACTTTGGGTCTATCAGGAGTCAGCCCAGAAAGCATTATGGGGTTTTGAACAGAGCAGTGATAAATCCGACTTATATTTTAAAAGGATTACTCAGGCTTCTGGGTTGAAGATAGACCGAGACGTCAGAAGTGGCAGCAGGAGGAGTGGTTAGGAGAGATGGAGTCTGAGTGGAATTCCGCGGTGGAATGGTAGGACGCTGGTAGGGCCTGGCGGATTCGGGATGTGTTTTAAAGATGGAGTCGACCTGATTTCTGACGTGTTGGGTGTGGGATGAAAAAGCAAGAAGTCAAAGATGACTCCAGGTTTTCTTTTTCTGTTGGCTGAGCTACTGCAAAAATGGAGCTGCTGTCTACTGAGGCGGGGGAGAAGCAGATGGGGTCAGGGGTTCTGTTTCAGTCAGACGGCACGCCTGTATGGTATATAAGTGGAGATGTTAGGTTGGAAATTGGAAATAAAGAGACTGGGACTCAAGTGGTGAAGCTGGGAAGGAGACAACAGACGTGGAAAATAAAACCTTGGGGCCAGACGACATCACATCCGGGCTGGTGTAGATATAGAAGGAACCGGGCCTGTGCCCTGGGTCCCTCCACCATGGGGGGGAGGGGGTCAAAGAGGAGGAGGAACTGTCGCAGCGGCAGCGAGTTGGGTGGGAGGGAGGACAAGGTCGGTGGGACTGGGGGAGCCAGCTGAAGAGAAAGTTTAAAGGGAGCTGTACCAAAGCTACTGGTGGTCAAGTGGGGCGAAGCCTGGAATTGGCAATATTGGGGGCACTGAATGAAATAATATTTGTACAGAGCTGAGCACACAAAGCAAATGTTCAAGAAACGGCAGCTCTACCCAAGTTTGGCTGGTACCTGAATTCCACAGAGTTGCCTTCCTTTCTGTGAAGGTGCCTGGGAGGGGTGTCTCACTTTGGCTGAGGACGGGGGGAGAAAAGGAATACGTTGGATGTGGGTGTTAACGGAGGTTGCCACAAAAGGCAGAAAGAGTCTGGGAAGGGGGGAGAGTGTCTCAGAAGGTAAGTTTCTGCGTTCGAGGTTCCCCAAGACCTGGTGCTGGCATTATGATCCCCACTGAGGAGCGTATTGAGTGAGCCACAATTATTTACTCATCTTTGCACACCTGTCTAACATCTGGGGCTGTTTCTGGAAGGTTCTGTGCCTACCGAGATTTGGCTTGGGGGCTGTCCTGGGCTTGCACATTGAGCCACCCCATCTGATTGCTATATGTCCCAGCTCGGTTGTGGCATTTTCACAAACAGTGGAGATCCAGTCCCTGGGGATTTTCTTCTGACTGATCAAAGCATTCTTTTCTGAGCTAAGGTACAGCTTCAGCTCCTTCACAACACAGGTCTTCAGGAAGTCCCTAACAACTCTTGGCTCGTGTCTGTGCTCTGCCCTTTGCTACCCGAGTTGCCTTGGGCGATTCACTTAAGCTTTCTGTGTCTCAGTTTCCTCATCTGAAAACTAGGGATGATAATAGAACTTACCTTACAGGGTTGCTGTCATTATATGTAGAAAGCACTTAGAATAGTGCCTGATACACATTAAATATCGTTAATGTGATTAAGCGTTCATTAAATATCAGCTGCTATTTTTATCCAGTGTGAGGTCTCTTGTCGGATGTAAGCCTTCTAGATACTGGACCTGGGAATTTTTGAAGACGAAGTCTCACATTTATTGTTTAAGTCACCGTTGAATTTAATATCTAATGGGAGGAGGTGGCCGGGGAGATGACACTTGTGGGAGATTGGGGCACCCAGGTTCTCCTTTCCCCCTCTCTCCCTCTCTCCCTCTCTCCCTCTCAGCCTCTTCTGGCTTATCACTGGTCAAGCTATTCCTTGAGCAGTAGTACTAGTCTTTCACGGTGTGTGAGTTTAACCATTCACCTGTAGATTTCCCAGGAGCTTGGGGGCCACTGGCCTAGGTGTCTCCAGGATGATGGCCAAGGAGTCTTTGATGGAGTCACTGCTTTCCCCTTCTCTTTGGGACCATTGAAAACCACCGGGCCTGACCACTTCCAGCCTGGTGATTCAGAAACACCACCCCGTTCACCTGTTGTACCCCTGAGTGAGGGTACAGATCGGCCAGACCCCTGCCGGTCATCAGTGGGCACCTGGTGCTGCAGTCAGCTGGCCCTACGTCCTCCACCAAAACTGAAAACTTAGACCCACGTTGCCGATTTGGGGAAAGTAAGCGGTGTCATTGGGTTGGCAGCATGGAGTATTGTTAAGTACTCTGGAGCTGGAAGAAGACCTGGGTTCCAATATGGCCCCTGTCACTCTGCAGCTGGATCTTGCTGGATAAATTATCGAATTCCTTTTTGAGGCTGGTGCTTCAAAGGTGAAATGGGACCAGTAGCAGAGTGTCCCTCACTGAGTGATACAGGGTTAAAAGGAATAAAGCTCAAGTAGTGGTCAGCACAGCATCTGGCACATGGCAGGTACTCAACAAATGCCCATTGGCTGGTGGCAAAATGATGGAGTGGGTGCTGTGTGTCTCCCATGTTCTCCTATTTCTTCTTTGGGTTTTAAACCCTTCTCCTGTTCCCCCTCCTCCCTACCCCAGTTTGGCGGGGGCGAGGCATTTATTTCTTTTTTTATTTAAAAAAAAAAAATTTTTTTTTTTAACATTTATTTATTTTTGAGACAGAGAGAGACAGAGCATGAACGGGGGAGAGTCAGAGAGAGAGGGAGACAGAATCTGAAACAGGCTCCAGGCTCTGAGCAGTCAGCACAGAGCCTGACGCGGGGCTCGAACTCACGGACCGCGAGATCGTGACCTGAGCCGAAGTCGGACGCTTAACCGACTGAGCCACCCAGGCGCCCCAAGGCATTTATTTCTTTAATATTAAAAATGAGCTCTTGGAGGGGCGCCTGGCTGGCTCAGTCAGTGGAACATGCGACTCTTGATCTTGGGGTTATGAGTTCAAGCCCCATGTTGGGCGTGGAGATAAAAATAAAATCTCAGGGAAAAAAAAAAAAAGAGCACTGGAAAGCTTGCTTAAAATGCATGTTCTTGGGCCCCAAATCCTAAGACTCTAATTCAGTTGGCCTAAGGTAGGGCCCAGGAATCTGCATGGTTAATAAAGTGCTCTCTGTGATTCTTTTCTGTGATATAAGGGCCGTACTTCCAGAAACTCTAGGAGTTGTTAATAAGAACGTAAGATACCTTGCCACATTTCCATTTTAGCAGGGACTCAAACAAGAAATGAAAATATCTATTCGAACCTACTAAGACTTAAAACTGAGTTCCATAAAAATCCCTCTCTGATCGCACTTCAGTCCTACAGGAAACCTCTCCAGCCACTCTTCATTCTAAAACATTTCTTTTGGGGGCACCTGGGTGGCTCAGTCAGTGGAGCGTCCTTTCTGCTCAGATCAGGACCTCACAGTCTGTGAGTTCGAGCCCCGAGCCGGACTCTGAGCTGACAGGGCAGGGCACTTGGGATTCTCCCTCTCTCTCTGTTCCCTCCCCTGCCTGCACTCTCTCTGTCTCTCTCAAAAAATAAGTAATCTAAAAAAGAGAGTTTCTAAAAAACATAAAACATTTCTTTGGTTCTGCGGACTCTGTTTTCGCTCCTCCCTCCCTGTCTCTGGTTGATAGTACTTCATCGCCACGCTCCAGCCAGGCCCCTGCCCTGAGCCCCAGACCCACTTGCTGATCTTCCACCTGGATGGGTAACAGGCATCGCACACCCGGGCATCTTGACCTTGACTCAGTCCCTTGTCTCCCCACTTTGAGTTTGCTTTCCCTCCTCCACCCAGGTCCTGGTCTCAAATGGCTCCTGTGTTTCTCTCCCCCATATCCGATCATTTAACAAGTTTTACTGGATCTGCCTTCTCTTTTTCATTATTATTTTCCTTAATTACATTTTTCCAAGTTTTATTGAGGTACAACTGACATCTAACATTGGTTTAAATTAGTTTAAAGCGTACAACATAATGATTGGACATAGGTATATATTGTAAAACGATCACCTTAGTAAGTTTAGCTAATGTCCATCACCTCACATAGGTACAAAATTCTTGATTTTTCATGGCGAGAACTTTTAAGATCTATTCCCTTAGCAACTTTCAGATAGACAATACAGTATTATTAACTACCCTCATGGTATCGCCCAACTAGGACCTTTAGGCGCTGCTCACTCTGTAACTACCGTTAAATTCATTAAACAAGGAGGCCATCGGACTGAGGTGTCTCTAATGCCCTGGCAACCTCCCGTCAGCAGACCAAAATCCAAGCCCGAAAAGACCTCAAGGTTACAAAATCAAAACCCCAAGGACAACCACTCACAAACCACCACCGACGCTTGGAGCTATAGCAGGTCAATAATTTCCTTGCTTTGCTTCTGCCTTTTCTCCATAAAAGTCTCTGCCCAGCTTCTGTCACTGGAGCGTTCCAACCGCCTCGCATTTGGCCCTGCCTGATTCAAATTCATTTTGCTTCAACACACTCTTGATGTTTGTAGTTTGTTTCCGTTGATGTTTTAACACTGCCCCAACCCAAGGCATCTTTACCTCCTGCCTACTTTATTTTGTGGATTCCTAACTGGTCACCCTTGTCTCCGAGCGAGAGCTTTAAAACACGTCAGATCGTGTCAGTCCCTGTCACAGAAGACACGCACGCACCCACACCCCCAACGTTTCCCTTGAGGCCCGGAGCCCCACACGACCTGGGCCTTGCTGGCCTCCTTCATCTCAATCCCCTTCTGTCTTCCTTCCATTCACTATGCTTGGGCCACTCTGGCCTTTCCGCCCCTCCAGCACCTGGCTCTTTCCTGGCTCAGGATGTTTGCTTTTTCTGTTACCTCTTTCTGGAACACCTTGCCCCCGGGTCCTGGCATGACTGTTTCCCTCTGGTTTTTCAGCGTAGCAATGGAAGAATTGAGCAGAGAGCACCGTGACCTCCGTGAGCCTCATAAGGTGGATTCAGGCCACCTGGCCTTCCCTCTCCTCTTCCGCCATCTTGGGTCTTGTGAGAGAAATCAAGGGAATCCTTCGACACATTCAGTTTTCTCCTTAATGCTCGCAATTTTATTTGCCTTCTAAATCTTAGACCAAAGACTTTTGGCCTCATTCCAAATTGACTTGGGAGAATCAGTCTATATCACAAAGACTTCCAAATACCTTTTTTGGTAAAGTGTAAGTTTTCTCTTCAGAGAAGCCAAATTAGGCTTTGTGCTATTGGTGCGATAGGTTACTGAATTGGTGGGAATTTTCATGAGTTACATATGGCTCCGTGACCACCTCTCCTTACACCCAAGGTGGGAAAGATTTATGCCAGGGGTCAGACTACTCATTTAGTTCCGTTTGGAAAACGAATTCAAAATCCTCATTATGAAGTCAAGGCTAGGCTTTGATTCAGAATGGGATTCTGAAAACCTTCTTTCCTGGGTTTCAGAAAGATATGAAATAGCTCCTTAAAGTTGGAAAGGAACCTTGACAATATCTAACCTAGTGCTTAAAATTTTCTTTATAAGTGTATGAAAATGGAGCTTTCTGCTTTACAGGTGTGAGGCTCAGTGAGATAGATCAACCTGCCCAAGGTCCTCTGCTTTCCTTGGGTTTCAGACGAGTAGCATGTTCGCCTACTGTTAGAACTCCGTTCACGGAAAGGATCAGGGCCCGGCCCATCCAGGACCCCCAAGGGCCCGGCAACAGGACGGGTCGCCTAGGGTGGGGCAGTTGGGAGCACCACAAGGGGAGAGAGGAAGAAAGAGGAGGGGAGAGAGGAGAAGGATGCTGGCAGGGAGGGCTGGCAGGGTAGAGGTGTGGGAGAAAGTGGTGGGGGAGAGTGGCTCTGGAATGTGAATTTCAGATCGCAGATGCAATCTGGCTTTTAATGGCAAACACTTTGGCAGGAGCCTGGCTGCTAAAGATCTAAGATAGTAGCTGCCTGCCTCTTAGCATTTTAGACTAAGTTCCTCTACTCTCTTATCTTCTTAATTTCGCAGCAAACAATGGGCTATTGACTAGGCTTTCAGAACTGTGGGTGTTCTCAGAGGGAGGCCGGCCAGAACACCAGCCACTCTGGCTTTTGCTCCCGTTCCCAAGTTGGGCTCCATCTACCAGAAATATGAAACCGTGGAGTCTTTCTCCTCCTCACTTCTCCTTAAGGCGCAGGCAGCTGGGGAAGAGAACCTCAGGCCCAGGATGTGTGTTTGTGGGGGGGGGCGCGTATGTATGTACATGTATGTAAGGGCATGTGTTGTGCACCTATATTTGAATCTGTGCATATGGGAGTGTGCGTGCCTGGAGGCATGAGTGTGTGAGTGTGCATGCATTTGTGTGTGTTGGCAGCGGGGGTGGTAGAGGGGGAGGAAGGCAGGCGGCATCTGCCTGGCCAGTGAAATGAGCTCTCCCATGCACACACCTTTCCCAGGCGAGGTCTGCGCTGATACAAAGTGGTGTGGGCTGGAAAACGAGAAGCGTTTCTTGGAGGGGAAAGAAAAGGCTGGGCGGTGTTCTTCTCCCCGTGTCAGGTGAACCAACGAGCTAGCTTCTGAAGCTTTCGTGCCCGGGTACACAGAGACATTTTGCAAAGACACTGACTCACCATTCTGGGATGCCTCACCCTCAAAGTCTTTACAGGAGTTAGCATCATGTTAACAAAAATACCAGGCAGCACTTTGATGGGAACTGGCTGAGAAATGGGGTTCTGGGACCACTTCAGAGAAGTATCTTGAACTTTGGCCGGACAGCCTTTTGCTTCTGATGCGGTTCTGGATGCATTCCTCCAAAGTAAGGCACCTTGACATACTGACTATTTCGGGTTGAAGGACTGTGAGAAATGGCACGTACAGGAAGAACCTACCCCTGAAGCAGGTCATAAAACCCTCATGTGAGAGGTGCCCACCCTGTACCTGAGGAAAGGGTCATCCTCACTGCTAAAGAAGACAACGAAGGAACAGAGAGGAATTTGAGTGAACAGGTCTTGCTCAGTTTACTACCCTCGGCTCACAGGCTTTGGTCTACCTTGTCTTTCCATGATTCTCCGGTCTTCCACAAGCCTAGCAGGAAAACTCTCAAGTTGAACGCTTTCTTCAGGACTTCGTTTCCTCGTGAAGGCTCCTCTGTCGATGTAAAACTGACATGAAACAGATAGGTATGCTTTTCTCTTGTTAACCTGTCTTCTGTTACCGGGGTCCCAGGCGAGAACTTAGAAAGGTAGAGCAGAAAGACCTTTTCCCCTCTCTGTGCCACAAGTAGAGAAAACTTCAACTTGTTTTTGAATGTTTGGGGAGAGATTTGTAGTGGACAAGCAGAATGGAGAGAGAGAGAGTTCCTGTCAAGTTCTGAGTCGAGCTCAGTGCCTGCCACGCAGTGTCGTAGCTGCTGGCAGCCTCTTCTCTCTTTCTGTCTCTTCTAAGATGGCGCAGAGCAGAAATCACCAGTGTGATGTGCAGATGTTGCAGTGTGGGCAGAAAGCGTTCAAACTCCTATTTGTCTTTATTTTTAATCTCATCTTCTTTCAATTGGTTGTGCATATTTATAGTGTTTGTGCTACGTTAGCACGCATGCACACATACACAAATATAAGCATGTATCTCTCTAATATTTTTTAAGAATTGGAGGTGAGTTCACGTTCACATTTTTTTAAACTGCTATAGAATGAGCTGCGGGAGAGCTGTGTTCTCCTGCCCAATTAGGGCACCTCGGAGAGAGACAAAAGGCAGGAATGGCACCTGTGTCCTCAGTCTTCACATGCTGCCTTTTCCAAACGCTGAGAAACTAGCTTAGACCAGGGCTTCCACGGAACAGAGAAGAAAAACAAGCTTCATGGAAAATAAATGCCCTTCCTCACGCTCCCAGCAAATTCAAGAAAGAAAGCTGGGGAAAGCCTGCCAGGAAACTTGGCCTGCTCAGAATGTTTACTCCTCACTCAGTAACTCCGATAAGATTCCTGTGTTCACAGCATCGTCCTGGGCGCCATAGGAGAGGGAAGAGGGGTCCTGGTCCTCATGTGACTGCCATGTACCAATTGCCATAGGAACGCAAGTTGGCTGCATAAATGCTCTAGAGACTAAGTAAAGGGGCAATCAGAGAGCCTATCTTCTTATCCTGCAGACTTGTTTTAAATGCTCCTAGAAGTTTCAAA
Organism: Panthera tigris; assembly: GCF_018350195.1. NCBI lineage: Eukaryota > Metazoa > Chordata > Mammalia > Carnivora > Felidae > Panthera > Panthera tigris. The sequence goes on along the minus strand of NC_056660.1, from coordinate 18,478,184 downwards.
CTTTATCACATTAAGATTTTTCACCCTGGTGGTGCTGCCTTTTCTTGAGAATTTACTGATGCTGTACTCAGTGTTAAAGATTTAACGTACACGATCTCCTTCTTTCCTCATAATACTATTATGATGCAGGTCTGTTTTACACATGAAAACACAGAAACAGAGAAGCTAAATCACTTGCTCAAGGTCACAGAGCTAACAAATGACTGGAGTCCAGTTCAGTTCCATCTAACCCCCAAAGGCCAAAGGCCAACCAGTCCCACTACCGCTTGTGGGAACTGTGGCTATTTTCCTTGTAGAAGAGCTGACTTGAGAAGCTAAATTCAAATAAGGAAGATGTGCTACATGGAAAAGTGAGCAGACTTACTGTGGAAATCTCCAGCAGATAGATCTAGCGCTGGTAGGTGGTTAGAGGTCATTGAGAAGCAGAAGAACTTTCTAACCATTGGGTGGCCTTGGAGTTGTAATAAATATTAACTATTTCACTTTCTTTTTATGTTATTAAGATGTAGCGTTCAGCTGCCTTCACCTGAGTCTCTCTCTGGAATGCATTTGCCACCTGTCTTCTGTTTGTTATATGCATCTCTCTCCCCAGCCAGGTGATAATGGCGCCTTATTCATTTCTCTGTCTCCGGAATCCTAGCCCAGTACCTGGAATGTGGAAGACACTCCATAAGTGCCTGTTGGAGGAATGACTAATAACCAGTTGGGCCAGTTCCTGCTTCCAGATTGGGGCATGTACCCAGGGGGAAAATGGCAGAGTTGCCCCTATTGGAAGGCTGTGGAGCCAGGAACCCAGAGTCCATGAGGGTCCTCTAGCTCATGTGCCCTGCTAGCTCCTCAGAAGGGGACGAGGTTTCCTACCGGGAACCTGGGCATCACGTTTGGGTGAAGATGCGGTCTATGAGAGGAACTTCCATGAGACTGGTGAAGACATCTCTTTGATAGACTCTCGGTTTCCTCTTATATTTTCAGGCCTCAGTTCCATGAAACTGTGGAGCATCGCCAGCAAATGGCTCCGTGAGCCCCGAGTTAATCTTGCCTCCCCAGCCCCAGTTTCCCTCTGGGGTGAGTCCCTCCCCTAGGAGATAAGACCGTTGGCAATAATCTCAACTTGCAGTAGAAATATCCTACGCAGTCCCCGATGATCAAACAGTCTAATGACCAAGCTTCCTCACTCTTGCTCCCCTGATGTTTGCTTCCAGACCATGGTTCAGGGAGGAGTGACTTAAGGGGAACTCAGCGGACTCCCTAAGGTGAGGAGATAGAGCAGAGTGTCCAGGGAGAGCCAGTTCATGGGGCTAGAGGTCGCAGCACAGAGTACTCGAGAAGAGATCTACACAAAGAGGGACTCTGGAGATCTGCAGAGGCTCTACGGTGTATTCAGCAAAGTAGGGATCCACACAAAGCCAAGGCAAGAAGCACATGAGAGGCTCAGGAGGAACAGCACCCAGCACTCACACTGGGCTGTGAGGATTGCCTGTTCCCATTGGACTGGACAATCTCATGGTACCTAGGGCACTGGGGAGAGTACTCAGAAAGGCCTTGCCTTGGGCTTCATCCCAATTTGGAAGCTCTTTGAAAGACACTGGCTAGAGAAAGAAAAGACAAGCCACGGAGTGTGAGAAAATATTTAGAAAGCCTGTATTTAATAAAGAACTTGTATCTAGAATATATGAAGAAATCTCAAAGTCAATAGTAAAAAAACCTGACAACCCCATTAAAAAATGGGCAAATGATCTTGACACTTCACTAAGGAAGATGATCGGCATCATCAGTCATGTGGGCAATGCAAATAAAGCCACCGTGAACTACCACTACACTCCTTTTAGAATGGCTAAGATCGTAAGGACTGATCACACCGAGAGTTGACAAAGATGTAGACAAATTGAAGTTCTCATACCCTGCTGATAGAAATGTAGAAAGACGCAGCCACGTTGGAAACAGTTTGGCAGTTTCTTGAGCAATGAAGCAGAGACTTATCATGTGATCCAGTTTTCTACTCTTAGGTATTCACTCAAGAGAAATGAGAGTGTATGTCTGTCCATCTATATTAGTTTCCTAGGGCTGCCTTAACAAAGTAGTGCAAACTGGGTGGCTTAAAAACTACAGAAATATATTTGGGTTTATATTTCTGGAGGCTAAAAGGCTGAGATCAAAGTGTCAGCAGGGCAACCCTGTCTCCGAAACCTTAGCTTCTGGGGATTTGTTGGGAATCTTGGGCATTCCTGGGCTTCCAGCTGTGTCACTGCAATCTCTGCCTTCATGGTCACATGGTGTCTCTCTGTATCTGTCTTCACATGGCCACCTGCCTATGAGGACACTAGTCATATTGGTCCAACACCAGTGTGACCTCATTTGAACTCATTACATCTGCAACATCCCTTTTAAATAAGGTTATTCTGAGGTAGTGGGGATTAGGACTTTGACATCTCCTTTATTGGGGGACACAGTTCAACCCATAACACCACCCAAAGTCTGAATGTGAATATTTGTAGCAGTTTTACTTATAATCTCTGAAAACAGGAAACAATGCAAATAACCATCCACAGGTTAATGGATGAACAAATTGTGGTATATCTATACATTGGATTACTCTTCAGCAATCAAAGGAATAGACAGGGGTGCCTGGGTGGCTCAGTCGGTTAAGGGGCCAACTCAGGTCATGATCTCATGGTTCGTGAGTTCGAGCCCCGTGTTGGGCTCTGTGCTGACAGCTCAGAGCCTGGAGCCTGCTTCAGATTCTTCCTCTCTGCCCCTCCCCTTCTCACACTCTCTCTGTCTCTCAAAAACTGAATAAACATTAAAAAATAAAAAAAAAAGGAGTAGACAATTGATACATGCAAAAACATGGATGGACCTTAACACAATTATGCCAAAGGGAAAAGAAAATCAAGAATACATACGATATGATTCCATGTATATGAAATTAAAAAAAATTTTTTTTAAATGTTGATTTACTTTTGACAGAGAGAGAGAGAGAGAGACAGAGCACGAGTGGGGAGGGGCAGAGAGAGAGGGAGACACAGAATCCGAAGCAGGCTCCAGCCTCTGAGCTGTCAGCACAGAGCCCAACATGGGGCCCAAACTCACGGACCAGGAGATCATGACCTGAGCTGAAATTGGACGTTCAACCAACTGAGCCACCCAGGCACCCCTCCATGTATATGAAATTTTAGAAAAGGAAAACTGGTTCTGTACTGACTGAGAGCAGATAAATGGTTGCCTGGGGACAGAGAGATACGGTATGAGTTTTCTATGGCTGCTATAACAAATTACTGTAAGTGTAGTGACTCAAAACATCACAGATACTTCCTATTATCATTCTGGAGGTCAGAAATATGAAATGAATCTCATGGGGCTCAAATCAAAGCGTTGGCAGGCCTGTTTCTTCTGGAGGCTCTAGAGAAGATTCGGTTTTCGTGCTTTTCCAGTTTCTGGGGGCTGCCCTCGTATCTTGGCTCCCTCCCACCGTGGATCTGCCTGGGCTGGTAGACCCAATAGACTCTACTAGTCACAAGAAGCCTGACCGCACATGTCCTATGTCCCCCGCACATGTCCTATGTCCCCCAGGCTGATGTCCCAGTGAGGAGGGAGCCCACCAATCTTCCTCCTCTTCTGCCAATCTCTGCTTCATTTGTCTGCTCCTACCTTAGATCTTCCCATCTTCCTTGTATGAGGACTCTTGGGATGACACTGGGCTCACATAGATCATCCGGGATTCTCTCTCCATCTCAGGATCCTTAAGTTAATTGCATCTGCAAAGTCTCTTCTGCTGTGCCAGCTAACATAGTCACAGCTTCTGGCGATCAAAACATGGAGATTATTCACATGTACCTTTGTCAAAACTTCTTTGTATACTTTAATGTGTACAGTTTATCACATGTCAATTATATAGCAATAAAGCTGTTTAGAAAACCAAAACTAAGCTTAATAAGGTCCTTTGATTAAAAAAAAGAAAGCAACAGGGCTCTGCCCACCACATTGTGTCAGCTCACCAGGGGTATTTGGACTCCTCCCAGTCCTTGCTGAGATGAGCGAGGATTGTTCCAGATAATCAGAGCTGCTCCAGGGGAATGTGCCTCAGCTTCTGGCAAATGACTCTTCAAGCTTGGTTTAGTTGGTGTGCCCAGGGCACCCCAGAGGGGTGCAGATGTGGGGTGTGCTCAGCAGTGGGCCCCTTGTGTTTTATGCTGATGAGTCAAGGTAAAGAGAGGCATAATAATCAGAGAATGGGAACCAGTGTGTTCGGCCTGGCAGACTGGTGCATTGATACTATTCATCCCAGTTGACTTTCCCGCCCTTACTTTCTGCTTCCCTTGGACCACCACCGGTGTGACGCTGGATTCAGAGAGTTTAAGGAACTGCTCCTGACTGAGTAATTGGGAAGAAAAGAACAAGGACTCAAAACCTCAGCCCTCTGTCTCCAAACCCTGTGCCAGTCCCACGGCCACTTCTATGGGCAGGGTGGTGGGATCTAAGGATGTGAGGAAGAGCCTTGGATCTTTCCGCAGCACCGACAGGGAGAAGTGGTCTCCTTCTTGGATGACTCCCGCGTGGGCTGCGGTCAGCCCAGGACCTCTGCCTCCCACCGCTGGACACGGCCAACTTTATTCCTGACAAGAGAGAATGATCCTTCCACCAGAGCGCTCAAGTCTGCATGTGGCAAAGAGTTAAACATTGCTAGCTTGCTTGCTTTCTTTGTTCGTTCTTTTTTTTTTTTTTAACATTATGTTAGTTTCAAGTGAACAACACAATAATTTGACATATGTAAGTATTGCAAAATGATTGCCACCCTAAGCCTAGTTATCATCCATCACCTCACATAGTTATGGTTTTTTTTTTTCCTTGTGATGAGAACTTTTAAGATCTACTCTCTTAGCAACTTTCAAACATCCAGTACGGTGTCATTAACTGTAGTCACCATGCTGCGTGCTACATCTCCACGCCTTCTTTATTTTATAACTGGGAGTTTGTACCTCTTGACGTCCTTCACCGATTTGCTCCCCCTTCTTTCATTCTTTACTTTTCTTTCCCTCCTCTCTCTCTCTCTCTCTCTCTCTCTCTGTCCCTTATTTCCTGCCTTCCTTCCCTTTGTTACTATTTATCATTTTTAGTTGTCAGGGCACGTTGCTATGAACTATACTCACAGGTCTTTTTGTCTAATTGCCTCGAAGGCAATGAGGAGGGGACTTTTGACTCTGATGTCCACGTGGCATCTGAAACCGTGAAGTAAACTGCAGGTGACTCCCCGGCTGGCCATACCCCGGGGGCTGCACCTGTGCTGTCTGTGCGGGACTCTTCCCTGTGAGCCAGCGCCGCCTCTCTGCGGTGGAGTCTCCTGCCTACCGAATGCGTGGATTGTCTTACAGCACCCTGCACTGAATAGCTCTGAGGACAGGAGCACCTCTTTGGTTCTTGCACCAGAATTCATTTGACGTGTGGATTTTCTCCTTTGCCTGCAGCAGGCGTTGGTGCGCCCCTTGAGGCCAGGGAGGGAGGTAAGGACATGCCTTTCCTGGTTGAGAGAGGAGACACTTTCCGCTCCTTCTCCCTCGGGGCCATCCTGGCTGCTGTGGTAACTCCTCTCTTGGCTCCCCTGCAGCTGGGAATAGCTTTCTTGCTCTCTGGCAGGCACGTGGCAGAGTGGGGTGTGTGTGTGTGTGTGTGTGTGTGTGTGTGTGTGTGTTGGAATGACAAGATCCCTGAAGTAAAGGGCTCTACAGTGCTTCCTCCCACCCTGCATTTGCCTAGGCTTGGAGAGCCTGGCTGTGCATGTCCTATGTCCCCCCAGGCTGATGTCCCATGAGGAGGGAGGCCCACCAATCTTCTTCCCTCTCTGTGTGCTGCATGGGGGACAGAGAGACCCTGTATTGGGCTTTTCGTGAGGTGTATACACTATAAATGTATGTGTGTGTGGAAGGAAGGAATTTTGGCTTGAAAATACTTTTTTACTGGCAAGGATAGCACTTCTCCTAAAGGAGATGGCAGAATTTGCCAAACTGAGCCTCCAGAAGAAAATATAACAGAGAGTGTGAAAGAAATCCATGTTCAAACATTGGCAAGTGTGAAACATTCAAGAATTTTTGTGCGAACATCATATTGTCAGAGCAAAATTAAATTAAGCTGGTCTCTGGCAAGTGTTCGGAATGAACACAGAACTGGGGCAAGCTGATGGGGGGGACCTGCTCTGACATTGTTGCGTGAAGCCAGACAAGCATAATCGGGCAAAACCCAGGAAACCTGAGGGCTGGGTTCTATTCTTCAGTTAATGAAGGCATGGCACCGTAACTGCTTTGTGTCCCAAGGGTTGAAGGGAGCTGCCAAAAGACATGGAACTTTCTGCCCCTCAACAACCCCATCACCGGCTGAGTACGAGTGAGGCTCACTTAAAAAATATTTAGTGAGTATCCCGATTTGCTGAGCGAACTGTTGTTCTCCCCATCAAAAGAGGAGATGGTCCCACCTGTCTCCTACAGTCTGTAGTCTGCAGATGGAATTCAACTGACTAGAATCAAAGGCAATGTGGGACAAACGCTGTGTTGGAGATGTAAGCAAAGTGCTCAGGAACGTGGGGTTCAAGGCAACACGTTCTGATAGAATTGCCTTCATGGGGCCAGGGTGGAGTCGGGGAATACTTCCCGGAAAAGAAGCAGGCATTTCAACTGAGCCCTGAAACATGGAGAGCGTTGAGAGGAGCGGAGGAGGGATGGGGTTGCAGCTGCAGCTGACGCCAGAGGTCATAGGAATTCCAGAATTCAGGCAATAAACTAGAGACCTCATACACTCCCCGCTCCCCTCTTGGATTCTCCTCTCTGGCAGGGTACGGGACAGCATGGTCTTGCCGATGTGCCGGAAGTGCTCGGACACCAGCGGAGGGCTGAGCCCAGCAGTGGGCTCCTGTGGGGCAAGCCCCATTCCTGCCCCACTGACGAGTCAGCCAATACTCTGCTCTCTTCTCTGGCTTAGCATTCACGTTGGCCTTATAGGTTATGGTAGATCGGCAGGCCGTGGAGTTGGGCAGCCCCGATCTGCTTTCTCTTTCGGAACTTAGCCTATGGTTATTATAATACAGTAGGGCTGTGCTTGGGGTAGGTGGGGAACCAGTCTGGCCATCCCTCTTCCTTCTCTGAAGGCACAGGAGTTCACCATCACAGCGGGCACTTGGTCAAATTTGAGAAGTAAGACTGGACTCGATTCCCCCTCTCCTGCTCCACACCTTGCATTTTTGGAGGTCAACACGTTGCAAGTTCTGCCTCTCCGAGTTTTGTTAGCAGCGTCCTTAAGCCCCGGGCCGTCTTTTCACCATTTCTAGGGTCCACAGAGAGTCCCTCTTTTAGGAGCCTCAGGCTGTGGCTCCTTAGCCCTTCACTTTCCAGTGGGGACGGCTCTCGCTGGGCTCTGACGTGAGGGGCCAGCTGAGAACAACTTGCTTAGCACAGTCATCACTCCCCACAATTGCTCCCCACTGGGCATCAGCTGTCCTCATTACTGGTGGCACACCTGAGCACCTGCCGGCGCCTCCGGATTCTGGCCAGGTGCTCTAGGGGCATGCACAGTCGTCTCATTGCCAGTGTTGATAATTATTGCTTGTCCCAAGTTAGGAGCTCAGTAAATGTTGCCTGATGAAGCTGAAGTTCTTTTGGGCATTTGCCTGAATAGTTCACAGTGGATTATCTTGCTTGGCACCTTAAATTATCCAAAGCAGTTCGTCTGAGGACACAGAATTGCTTACTGAATATTAGAGTTTTGTTTTTTATTTTTATCCCAAATACTTTGATACTATACTATACGATATAGTATCTATAGGATACTATAGATCTCTTCGGGAAGAACTGATATCTTTACAACATTTACACGATTACTTGTTTCCTCTTTATGTCCTTCCATAAAGCATTATCTATTTTGTACATGTCCCACACAGCTTTATTTTTAAGGCTGTACTGATGCAGTCTATGTATTGCTGTTATTATGAATTAGATAATTTTTCCTTACGTTTTCCAATTTTGTTTATATGTATGTGTACATATTTATAATAATATATAAAAATATAAAAGCTGTTGAGTTTTTGTTTTTATTTTTTACTTTGGTTCATGCATGTGTGTGCATGTGTGCCTTGTTTTATTTTTATATAGACAGTTATACATTGAAAAGAAATTTTATCTTTTTCTAGTTACTATGCATCTGTTTTATTTGTTCGGTATCTTGCATTGGCTAGAAGATACACAATGAGTCGTTGTGTTTATATGTCCCTTATTTATTTGTTCTGTTGATTTTTATGAGGGCACCCAGGGCATCTCACTGTTAATTAAAATACCTGTTGATTGAAAAATAGTATTATTTGGAATGTTAAGGTAGTATTACCTTAACTACTTACTACTAGTAGTTTGCTAACTACTTCTTTTTCAAAATTGAGGAATGGTTCTTATATGTTTGATATCTGTTGAAATAATGATCTTCTATTTCCCCCATGTCCTGGAAGTGATGTATTATAGGAGTTGATTTACTAATATTCAGCCACCTACACATGCACAATGAAGCCATATTGGGTCATTTCTTACTTTTTTGTCGTATTGCTGCACTAGATTTGTTATTTTGTTTAGATGTTTTTATATCTACATTGTAAGTGAGTGTGATCTGCAGTTTTTCTTTTTGTTAGGTGGTAGAATCTGGGTTATGGTAGAGTCATAGAATGAATGGAGAAGTTTATCAAGGTACTTCTATGGGACTGGATAGAGCACAAGTAGTATTTATTTGTAAAAAAATGTATAATTTGCCTATAAAATGAACTGGTCAGACTTTTTAGGGAGGCAATTCTCTGAGAATACTGTCCATTTCTGTCATGACTATCTGTATCTTAAAATGTTCTTTTTTTTTTTTTTTTTTTTTTAGCATTTCTTCTTTTATTTTTTTTATTTTTTATTTTTTTTTAACGTTTATTTATTTTTGAGACAGAGAGAGGACAGAGTATGAACAGGGGAGGGTCAGAGAGAGGGAGACACAGAATCCGAAGCAGGCTCCAGGCTCTGAGCTGTCAGCACAGAGCCCGACGCGGGGCTCGAACTCACGGACCGCGAGATCATGACCTGAGCCAAAGTCGGCCGCTTAACCGACTGAGCCACCCAGGCGCCCCTAAAATGTTCTAATTCTCAATTCCATGTAAGTCATCTCCCCAAGCCACCTATTTCAGAATTATTAGCAGAGAGTTGCCCATAGTTTCCATGTAATAAAATAACTTCTTCACAGCAATCTTGCCATTCCCAATTTTGCATATTTGTACTAACTTTTTTTTTTCCAATTTCACTTCTGAGAAATCTATGCAGTTTATTGTTTCAGATATCACGTGGCTGGGTTTTGAAAATTTAAACTATGTACCTAACACATTAGTTGGTTAACACATTAGTCGGTTACGTTACATTAGGACAGAACTTACAGAAATGAATTCATATCAATTAATTGCTCCTAGAACTTAATATCACTTAATTAATGTCAATTAATTCCCCTGGCAGGAGGCAATTCTGGGGGAGTAGTTACACTTGGACGTAAGGAGAACACCAGCAGCTTTCCCTGGAGAAGGGGAGGGAGCCAGCAGTCTAGAAGGGACTGTGAGAGAGCACACAGCCAGGCAAGCGCCCAGCTTCTGGCACTGATACAGGGTTTGGGCTGAACAGGTAGATGATGTGTCCTTGATGGCCTTTGTCTTTACTCCCCTCTCTTTTTTCAAGTCTGCTTGGTTCTAAAATCCAACTTCTATTCTTTCCCTTTATCCTTTGCTCCTTTAGGCTTGAACTTTATCCCCATTCTCTTTCGTGGCCATAGTGAATCTTTGCTTCAAAGCAAGGAGCTTGGGGCACCTGGCTGGCTCCGTGGGGTAGAGCATGAGACTCTGGATCTTGGGGTTGTGGGTTTGAGCTGCAAGTTGGGGAGTAGAGATTACTTAAAAATAAAATCTTAAAAAAAAAAAAAAAAGCTTGCCTCAATTTGCTAAATTTGCTCCATTTTTATGCCCTAGATAAGGGAGTATTATTCCACAAAAGTGGAATATGAGAATTGGCAACTCACCCTATGACCCTATGAACTTCATTGAACAGCAATTCTTTTATTTGTAAATGATGGTGAGAGGCACTTAGGAAGGGAAAACTTTCTTCTTTTCCTTTCATTGGCTAGTTTTAGGATATAAAAATAGTAACTAATTTGAATGAATAAGAAATCAGACATAAGAAATGGACTCACATGTTATTCGTATCTTTTAAAACTGAACATCCTCGGGGTGCCTGGGTGGCTCAGTCGGTTGAGCGACCGACTTCGGCTCAGGTCATGATCTCACGGTTTGTGAGTTCGAACCCCGCGTCGGGCTCTGTGCTGACAGCTCAGAGCCTGGAGCCTGCTTCGGATTCTGTGTCTCCCTCTCTCTCTGCCCCTCCCCCACTCATGCTCTGTCTCTCTCTGTCTCAGAAATAAATAAACATTAAAAAAAATTTTAAAAAACCAAAAAACAAAAAACTGAACATCCTCACTTAAACAAGTCTGGTGTTTCTGACAAAATGGGTACTCGTATCCTTTGAGAGACTTAAGGTTTCTCAAGTTGCTGGGTTTTCAACTAGGCCAGGGGCCTCTCAATGAAAATCATAAAACCACTGGCAAATGTCTAAGGGATAACCGGGCTTTCAGTTTGCTTCTTTGATGAGAAAAAGAAGAGAATCAAACATTAGAAATACTAGCTTTCTATTTTACCCGCCATTTTTCTCAGAGGGAGGTGCCAGGCATGGTATTCTGCATTGTTATCAAGGAAATTCTGTGTATCTGCACCCCTGCTTTCAGTGAGAAGTGACCAGAGAAGGCTGAGTGTGTTTTATTTCTATTTTTGTGACAAAGATTATGTAGTTGTCATTTGTCACCGACTGTCTTTCTTACTGGGCCTTGAAAATGGTGTTGCTGCAGCTGGCCCTCGAAGAGTTAAACCAAACAGGTCCCCTTTCTCCATCAGCCTGGTTGAGTGAGTTCTCTGACCAGAGTTGCACACTGTTGTAAGGACGCTCAGAGGTGACTGAGGGGTAAAAGCTATGTCATCGTTTGCCAAAATAATCGGAGTTTAAAACATCTTCTAGGACGTTTTCTACTCTGTTCTTTAGGCCTGCTTAAGAACTCTGCTCCAAGAGAAACATATTGGAAGATGATCCGTGAAGTGAAATTCTACCCCATGTTTCTTCTTCTTTCATGAGAAAAATGATTGTACCTTCAGATGCTACTCAGCCATTTCATATGGATATATATTTGCCTTCTCTGACTGGTGAAGAGAGATCTCTCTTGTAAGCCGGTGGTTCTCAAACCTGAGCCTACATCTGAATCAGTGGAAGGTCTTGTTAAAACACAGATCATTAAGTCCCACCATGAGGCTTTCTGATTTAGTAGGTTTGGGACCGGGTCTGAGAATTTATATTTCTAACAAGTTCCCAGGAGATGCTGACGCTCCTGGACCCGCTCTTTGAGACCCTCTGTTCTCAACGTTTTTTTTTTTTATTTATTTATTTTTGGGACAGAGAGAGACAGAGCATGAACGGGGGAGGGGCAGAGAGAGAGGGAGACACAGAATCGGAAACAGGCTCCAGGCTCCGAGCCATCAGCCCAGAGCCTGACGCGGGGCTCGAACTCACCGACCGCAAGATCGTGACCTGGCTGAAGTCGGACGCTTAACCGACTGCGCCACCCAGGCGCCCCGAGACCCTCTGTTCTAAGCAAACCTGTGAGTTAAGTCAACATGCTTCTTCTAAAGTTTCCGAAATATCTAAGTTTTTTCATAGCACAGTTTCACAGCTAAGTGAAAATTGGGTCTATAGGTGGAAAAGGAAGGCCATAATAACATAGGCTGATGGAACGCTCATGAGGAAGTTCCAAATTAAACAGGATGATCCATTTCATAGAGCACACACCTGAGTGATTCCTTTGACTACAGGGTTCAAGGCACCTCGGCTGTGAAGTTAGGCATATCATAAATGAGACCCAGTGTGACCTCGTGGTATGTCTTGTCTTCCAAATATGGGCTTCATTAGGGCACCCCTGGGGGAGTACATTGTAATAGCTCTGGCGATATGTGCCAGGGAATAGTACTGCCTTCCTCAGGCTGCATCTCTTTTGGCATTAGCTTTGGAGCATGCCTGGACAAGGACCTGGAAGTTGTCTCTCAAAACAACCAAAGCACTCAAACACATAGGCTTTCAAAGTGGCCATTTTCTTTGAGGTTCCTCCCCTTGCCACTTTCGAAGGGGCTGGAGAAAATGGCTCTGCCCCTAGCTATGCGGTATCATCATAGATGGAAGCTCATTTTCTTCGCTAGGGTTAAGCCTGGCTAAAGAGGAGAAGACCACTGTGCATGCACAGCCTGTCTCCAGGAAGACTTGTCAGCTTATGCTATACAAAGATGGAAATCAAGCTGGTTCACTGTGGAATCCAAGGCCAGGGTCAGAGTTTCCGCCGGCCTCTCTGCAGTTGAAGGGGTCCTATCACAGGGAACAGCGCCCCACTTCCTCCTTCGAATGGTGTCCTGAACAACAAGGCCTTCAGCCTCAGGATCTACATGGGCAGGAAATGAAAACTTGTGCCAAATCAGGCAGTTGCCTGATTCCTCTTGTGGCTGAGGAACCACAATGAGGTCAGTCCCCTGCAACTGTCCCCTGGGACAGCTCGTTGAACTCCTGGACTACCAGACACTGCCGGCTCCCCATCTGAATGCTGGATCCGAAGTCAAGCTGGTTTGTCTTTGACAGAGTGGCCTTTGAATTCTTAAAATATGTTCTGACTGGTGTCTAGCCAGTGGGAGATGTGATTACAGTAATTGATGGGCCTATGATAGACCCTGCTCTCTGAAAATGCAGTGTTGAGTGTTTTGAAAGGGATTCCATGAACTCTTATTTATACATGACTCCGGTTTTCTGTATGTGAAAGGCTTGTGGCTAATGTGTCAAACGAGGACAACCAAACCACCAAGGTCTTTTCCCTGGAAGATCACAGTAGAAGAATTTAGGGCTAAGAAAATGCAGGCATTTGAGACAATATGGTCATTGTTGTAAGATAATCTCCTTTACATTTTCTTTAAAAAAAATTTTTTTTAATTGTTTTATGGTTGGGGTAGAGAGAGATAAAAAAAGTAAGGCAAAAGTGTACACTAAATTCAAAATCTGGGTCACATCTACCCATATCCTACTTTCCTGGAACATCTAATTTTGTTAAAAGGTTAAAGCTGAGAATTTCAGAGTTGAATATCTTCCTTAGCATTCAGAAACAGAAACTTCAAAAATTTATGAAAGAACAGCAAATACAGAAAGAACAGAAAGTATGAGCTATATCTTTTACTTCAACTCTCCGAGGTCAAGGTTTTTTGGTGTAGTTGTTCTTTCCATTTTATTAGTGAGTGTTTTTGTATTCTTGATTTAATGGGCTTATTGTCGAAGTTTCTATTATTTTAATTTCTCTCATCTACTCAGGAGGAACAGTAAGCAAACCCAAGGCAATATAGATGATGTTCTCAACTGTTCAGTTTTATCTGGAATCTGCCTTCAGTGGTGACCAGGTAGCTTATTCCAGCCACATCGCTGCTAATACTTAGATGCTCCATATTCTTTGCTTGTGATGTAACAATGCAGTATAAACCTAGGGAGAAAATTGACCCCCCAAATGAAAGTTTCTTCGAATCTGGCATTCTGTTGTTTATCTGTAAGGTTAATTTTACCTCTGTGTTTCTACCACTTTTAGAAAAGCCACTGGGAAATATTTAACTATTTCAGTGTACCTTAATTATCAATCCCAGGAGTGTGTTTGTTATGGCAATGCTGATGACAAAGCGCCATAGCACTTCCATAGTCTGGAGAGAATTAGGATATCATTATAGTCCTCTCCAGTCATTCCAGAATGAGATCAGAAGAGATCGTCATCCTCTTTGCAAATGAGAAACAGGTATAGGTGTGAAGAGACCTGGCCATGACCATTCAGCAAATGAAAGGTCCACTGGAAGATGGGGTTGACCTCTTATGCATCAGGGAGGACTTCTTATCCTGGACAAGAGCATGAGGGCCACCAAGACACTTGGAAGAAACACATCATCTTTCCTGGATGTTCTGATTTGGGGGCCCATAAATATATGTCACTTGCTTCACGTGCTTGCTGAAAACTAGTTGATGAAATTGTTCCCACACAGCCTGCATGGATGCCAGTTGCATGTGGGCAAGTTGAGCCAGAGACGTGGCGTGATTATGTCATAACAGGCGGTCTCTGCTCTGAAGCTCTGTCAGTCGGGCCTGTGCATTTCATGCCACCAGCTTGCAGTCGTGCTTCTCCACCCAGCGATGGCTCCTTAGGCAGCAGGTAAAGATGGCGCCCCAGAAAGACAATTGTGACATCTTTCAGAACTCGACCCCACTCCCTTTTTTTACATAAGAGAATTTTCATTAACACTTTATGATCTCATGTTCGTGGAGTTTTTATTTTAATTCGTGCCTTAGTCATGAAAAATGGTTTAGCTGACTGACCTGAAAGGTCAGAGCCTGGTGAGGCCTCTCCCACATCAGTGATGGAAGCTCCAAGCTCCCTAATAGAAGCCTTCTGCCATCACCTAGAAGCTAGATCAATTGTTTCTTGTCTCTGTATCTGTTTTGCATTGTCAGCAGCATCCTACCCACCAAGCCATTCCACTAAGAAACTAGTGTATTGCAATGTGAAGAATCTGGGGTCACAAACTATATATAAATAGGAAATTTGTGGGTTGCCGGCAGAGATCATGAACTTGTGACCTCTGGGTCACATGGCAGTGCTTTAAAGGCAACGTCACCAGGCAGGTAATGTGCTTACTCACAATGCAAGCACTTTATACCTGCTTCTGTCCTCTACCCTTTGCTTCACCCTTTTGTATTGTTTGCCTGGTTCCTATAGGTTCCTTGGGATTTTTGTTAGAACCATGGGGCCCTAACCCAGCCTTCTTTAGAAGTTATGTTTCTCTTCTTAGTTTCATCTTGTTTCTGCCACAGTTGAGTCAGAGCTCTATGTAAATGTTTTTGGCCCTTGTAGAAAAGTGTTCCTTTTGTTTCCAGGTACAGCAGTTGAATCCAGGCCATGCTACCTTGTCAACAGCTGTAAGACTCTCAGCTGCAGTGCTGTTCTTTAGACTACGGCTCAGTGGTGTCCCAGAACTTGTCCTCTTTGTGGTGTGGTTCCCTTTACCTTCCTCAGTCTTTTCTTGGGATCCTGACCACCCCTTCCACTCCAGGCCTGGGTGATTTGCCATTTATCTCCTGCCTAACTTCGTCTTAGATAATCTGTGGCCCATGAAAATTAATGTTGTCAAAACCTCTTCTTTGACATATGCTATATAAAAGATGATTCTTATCTATAGTTATGAAGGATGCACACTTCATACATACAACTGAAAAGGTTCATATTTAATTGATATTTATTATTAGTTTCTACTATAGAAAAGGCACTTTACTGGTGCTTTTATATATGCTCTGTCTTATGGCACTGGTGTGAGGTAGGGATCGTCACTGTCCTATGAAGGAAATAGACTATTTACAGAACTTGTGCAAGTTTACACACCTAGTGAGTGGATAGACAGTGACTAGGTTTCACAAACCAAAACACTTTCTTAGCACAGGACCAAGGGTTGGGGTTAAAGGGACAACAGGCAACATCTTTTGGTCCAACTGCAACCTGAGCCAATCCATTGGGCACCTGTGCCTGGGCAGATTCTATGGAGTGAGAGATAGGAGTGGACAGCAGTAACATTTAGCCCCAAGCTATAAACTGCAAGGGCCATTGACTGTTAGTCAGTGTTTAGAGGCTAATTTGGGTAGAGGAACGGCATAAGACAACATCATCACAAATGTTCATTCTACTCTCAAGTCAGTCTGTCCCTGAGTGTCTCACTGGGAGGTGGGAAGGGAGAGACTCAGGTGGGAGCCACAGGTTGCTGAAGCTGCTGAGACTTTCCTGAGGCGCTTGGGGTTGGGAGTTTCACAGTGCAGAATGGAAGGGCCAGTTAGGGAATTTACCCCTCAGGGAGAATCTAGGTACATTGTGTTTCCATTGTCTTCTTTCTCAAGACTCTTGCTTTCACACAGAAAGGTGAAGGAAGAAAGAGGGTAGGTGGGAAGTGATGATAATGCCGAAATCAATTTCAGATGCTATAAGATGTAATCCGACTTTCTTAGTTATCTTGTACTGCACAGGACTATTTTTGGAAGTTTCCTATGTTTATCAATAGATAGGACTTGAAGGTCTTTTGAATTTCTCCAGAGTCTTGTAGAGTTCTAGACACTCATACGTTCTTAATAAATGGTAACTGAATAAACTGAATGAAAACATGAATAAATAAGATTCCCCCCCACCCCTTTCTAATTCCTTAATTCCTTTCTCTGTGTGCTCCTACTCTACAAAAATGCATTCAGCTCCCACTAAAATGCATAGCTGTGATCAAGACACATGAGAACTTTGCTCTTCTGAGCTTATATTGTGGAGGAGCAGAGAAAGATGATAAACCCACAAAAGCGCTGAGCAGGAGAGTGACCAGTGCCATCAAGAAAATGAGTTAGGGAGCGGGAAGGAGTGCTGCAGTTGGGGGGGGGGGCAGAATGATGTTCTTTAGCATGGGTGGTGAGGAAGGGTCTGAAGAGGTATCATATAAGCTAAAGTCTGTATAGCAAGAAGGAAGCTAACCACGAATGGATTTGGGGAAACCCCTAGCGCGAAGGCCCTCATCGCATGGAGCCAGTACAGGAACCTGGGTGGATTGAATGTACCGTTATCGCCCACACTCGTCTGCCGTAGGGCGGCTGTGCCAATGGGCTACCACCTGAGTGGCTGACAGAACAGAAATTCACCACCTCAGTTCCGGAGGCCAGATAGGTCTGAGATCAGGGCATTGGCAAGGTTGGTTTCTTCTGAGGTGGTGAGAGAGACTCTGTTCCATGCCTCTCTCCTTGTTCTGGGGGTTTCCTGGAATGTTTTGGTGTTCCTTAGCTTGTGGGTCTCTGCCTTCAGCTTTATATGACGCTGTCCCTGTGAGTGCCCGCATGCAAATGTTCCTCTTTTGCGAGAACACCAGTCCTTCGGGCTTAGGGCCAACTCTAATGAGTTCATTTTCACTTGATTACCTCTGTAAAGACCCTATCGGTAAATAGGGTCACATTCCGAGATACTGGGAATTAGGATGCCAGCATATCTTTTTTTGGGGAGGAAGGGAGAGATGTAATTCAACTTGTAACCTCACCACGCATGAATTTGCTGAAATGTCTGTTATATGTGCTCACATATGTTTGTTTGGGTTTTCTCCTCTTTTTGATTGGATAGCAAACCCTGTAAGCCATGAGAGTTAGTCATTTTTCCTCTTGGATTTTTCTAGCTCCTCACAGGCTTAGTTCCTGGCTAAAAAAAGTAGTTTCAGAAAAGATGCCAATAGACTCCATGTTTAACCCCCAAAACTGGGAGTTCACTTTCACTGTGGGAAGGTGTTTTTCATTCAGATCTCCAGTGGGTTTTAGGAAAGGCCCAGTGAATTCCAAATATTACAGAGGGGGCTGGGCAAATGAGCTTTTTTTTTTTTTTTTTTTTAAACATAAATATAGGCTTTGTTTCCTCTTTGGGACGCCGATCAAAACAAACGCTTAGGCCACGCACATGGTCACAATAACAGGTGGTTTGGGAGGTCCCCTGTGGCTCGTTGGCCTGTGGAGCCTGGCCTCCTCAGGGCCCGGGAGGAAGGCAGCATCGTGGTTGGGCCCCTGATGGAGGGAGCCAGTGGTGCGTGTCTGCAGCTGGCCCTGGCCAGCTCTTGACTCACCGAGTGACTAACGGGGAAGTGCAGACAATGCTGGGAACAATGTAGGGCAGAGAACTGTTGAAAGGAAGCAAGATTTGTCAGGGCATTTTTCCCCCCCGGCTGCTCTCAAGGTTGTGCTTTGTGAAGCATGCCTGTCTCCTCAGTGTCTGAATGGACTCAAGCATTCAGCGATGGCCGGTTAGTCAGCCACAGGGAAGAGCCAGCCAGCGGATCTTCTGAATAACCTCTCTTCTGAAGAAAGCACACCTGGCTGGGCACAGGTGACCCGGGTTCGGGGCCCTTTGCCGCCCCCAGGGCAGCTACTTGACCTTGGCGGGTCTCCCAGCTACGGGGGCCGCAGGTTTTTGTCTGTGAAATGGCGTGTAGGACTGTTTCCTCCTGTGGTAGGAAAACCAAATCAAACAACACGGAGAAATGTGACCGTCAAAGGCAATCTGAAAACCATTTCCCCTGTTACTTATGTGAATTTCCTGTTTGTATGTTTCATTAAAGTTGATGAAGTAAAGGAAAGGTGTTGAAGCAGAAAAGAGATGGAGAGAGGCGGAGAAAGGGGAACCGCAGATGCAGAAGGATGAGGGGGTCCTTGGAGGCGGGTCCTAAGCAGGGCCTTGACATGCTCCCTCCACACAGGCCCAGCTCTGAGCAGGCACAGAAACCGCCCCCTGAGGGCAGCGGCTGGGATGTATGAATGGCGGATAGAGGTTTTTAAATAATCACTTATTTCGCTTACCTGGCAACATACCTCATGTTACCCATTAAAGTGGTATTCTTTTTTTTTTTTTAAATAAACGTTTATTTATTTTTGAAAGAGAGAGTGGGGGGGAGACCACGAGTGAGGGAGGGGCAGAGAGAGAGGGGGACAGAGGATCCGAAGCAGGCTCTGTGGTGATAGCAAAGAGCCCAACGTGAGGCTCGGACCCACAAACCCCAGATCATGACCTGAGCCAAAGTCAGACGCTTAACTGACTGAGACATCCAGGTGCCCTTAAAAGTGGTATTCTTAAAAAGCTCAGAGAATGCAGATTGGCTTTAGGGTAGACTGAACTGAGTGGGTCTGGTCCCTTTTCCTGTGATGCTCTTGGCTTTGTGTCCTCCTGGGGTGAGAGGTCACATGGCTACAGCTGATCTTGCCGTTGCATTTTCCAGCATCTGCCCCAGGGGAGGAGGGGGTCATTGATGAAACTCTCATAAAGGCAAGAAAGTTTCCTTCCCAGGAAAGTGGCCACCCCATTCAAGTGTCTCCTAACTTGATCTATGGGGCATTCTAATATTTTAAAGCGCAAAGTTCTAGAAATGTAAGAAAAGAATTGGTTGAGACTATATAAATATCTCCCATGGAATGGCTTATCGATAGCTTGATAAAGTGTGTGTGCATACATCAACCTAAATCATAAAGTATATATTGGTATATGTAGAGTATGGGTCTGCTGTCAGACCCAGGATTCCTCATGAGGGAATTGGTGATGCTCAAACTCTTTGTGGACATGGTGGGAAATGAACATGTTCACACACACACACCCACACCCACACACACACACACACACACTAAGTAAGGTGGCTTATCAGATGTACCTTTACCCCTTCTGTCACCCACTGATCCATGGTCACTTATGGCTAATCACAGTTCACCTCTTTATTTTAGAGCCGATATATACTTGTTTCTGCCCTCTGCCTGTGGTTATTCAGAATTTAATCTTCGTTTTCTTGCCCTGACCAAGCTTCATCATTTTCTGTAGCTCTAGCCACTTCTGTTCCCATTTACTACTGCGATCGTTGGCGCAAACGCGGAAGCCAGAAGATCAAATTTCATGTATATGGACTCTGTAAAATATCCGGCCCATGCCTGTGGCGCTGTAATGAGAGGGAATTTCTAGGCTTCCTTGTTTTATGCTGTAGAAAAAGACATCCTCTGAGCCGAAAATGACTGGAAGGTGTTTTACAATTGCTCACGATCCTCTCCTGTAAGTTGTTGTCATCTTTATTCCTGCTTTCTTTTCTAGGGTTCTTTTCTCTTCTGCATTGTTAACTGGTCCCCTGACTGTAGCAGCCGGCGTTGTAAACTGCCTCTTTTAAACAAAAACAACAACAACAGAAAAAACCAACGCCTCTCAATCAGGGCTTTGCTGTTTGCAGGTTTCATTCTTACCGCGGCATGAGTTATACCAAAAGATTCTCACCCCTGCGGCTTTTGAGCCAAGTGGGGGTGCTGATAGAATGGCATTCGGCACGCATCCTTATTCAATTTGTCAGTTCTTATCGGAGTTTTCGGAGAGGCGGTTGGGGTAATCCTGCCATGCTGCCCATGGTCAAGTGGCCAGGGCTGGTCTCGTTACTCTCATGAAGTGGCCGTGCTGAGTGACGAGACACCTGGGGGGTCTCACGGACCTGCCTCCCCCGGCCGTCCAGTGGAAGTCACCTTTCAGCCCCAGCCAGTTGCTGGAGGGTGGTGACAGTTGACATAAAATGCTTGTTCACAAATTCTTTCGATCAGCTGAAGTAGATTCCAGACTTACTGCCAGAAGTGAAAGTGCACGAGAAATCTCATTGAGCCTGATTAAAAAAAAAAAAAAACAAACAAACCCTGTGCACGTGTTGGGGAGTCAATAATTACACACTGTATTTGAGATGCACCTAGACCTGCCCTTACGTAGAATCTTCTTTGAGATCAACGTAGGGTTTTGCCGATACAGTTATTTGCGACTTTGCTTCAGTACCTATTTGATGAAAGTGATGGGAAGTTTTTTTTACAAGCGAGTATTGTCACGTGGGATAATGTTTTTCTTTATAGGTCGCACCAAACGAAGACAGGTTTAGAAAAGACTCTGTGTCCGTGTTTGCATATGCACAACAGGGTCAAATCTGTCTAAAGCATCAGTTGATATGATTCTCCATGGTCAGCCTCTATTCTCTATTTACTTAATTGGAATCCAGAAATGCCTGTAGTATCAAACTGATGAAATGGGCAATCATGTCAAAAAGGGGTCTGCCTGTGAACAGTTATGACCACATGTTTTCCTGATTAAACCCGAGGAATACTGGAAGAGAAGCCATGAAACCATGCTAGTTTTGAAAAATGCCTTTAGTCTGTGTTAACGCCTTTAGCTGCAGTGGAGAAAACACGGTGGTATGTATTCAACGGTTAGGACCCTTTGTCAATAGAGGATACTTATGTGGGCCTGGGGCTCAGGAGACTCAAAAGGGAAACTCCGATTCCCGTATCAAATAGCTTGCCAACCCTTTGGTAAGGCCTGGCAGGCTGCCACCTCCGTCCTGCCCCAGCCTGACCTCCAGAGCCCATACGGCTGGCACCCTCTGAGCACGATGATAAGAATGGCCAGTGGCCAGCGCCATCTGGGACTTCAATCTAAATACCAAGGGTTAATCCCTTTCACGTGAGTCACCTACCTTGTGATTTCCTGCAGGTAGTCCCTAGCAGGAACCCTTTTTCCTAGAACACCCTTTGGTTCGTGTTTTTAGGCATTTCAGACGGTGATTTCTTTTTACTCTTTTTGTATAGATCCTGTCACATCTCAGAGTTGGACGGATTGTGTTCATGGAGTTCTCTAGAGATGTTAACATATCCCACCTTTCTTGAATGCTGTGGCTGGGTGTGGAACTGTTTACATGAGAGACAGGAGTGCTTTTTAGACTTTCATTCCCTCTGAATGCAAGGAAATGTGACAGTGATAGAAGCTCACAAACAGCTGATTTTCCCAACCCCTCAGAAGGAGGCCATTGGAAATTAATGGAGACCACTAATGGAAACGCTCTTGCTCTAGCCCCTCTAAGATTATCGAAACGCTCCTTCGGAAAAGCACAAGGTTAACTCGAGTGATTCCCCACTACAATAAAACAGGCATGTTTTCTCCTCCTACTTCCTTTTTCTTATCTAGAGCCTTTTCCTTCCCTTGGCGTTTGGGTCTGACCTGTGTCTGCGCCTCGTAAGCTGTTTTAGGAGCTAACATAGTCTCTGAGGAACAAGAGGGGAAATGATGGCAGGTAAACAGTCAGAGGTGGTCAATTGCCTCCTTTATATTTCTCCACGGAAAATTGGAAAACACCAATAAAAAGAAACTATCAGGAGGTGCCTCGAGGCCAGTAGGTTAAGCATACGACTCTTGATTTTGGCTCAGGCCGGGATCCCACAATTCCTGAGATCGTGCTTGGGATTCTGTCTCCCTCTTTCTCTGTTCGTGCACCGCTTACGCAAACACACACTCTCTCTCAAAATAAATAAATACGTATATTTTTAAAAGAACTATTAGGAAAAGCGATTTTTCTCTAAAGTATTACCCTTTAGTACTGTTTCTCTGGCCTTCTCTGAAGGTCATGGGGTGCAGGTCCCTCTACACATGTGTAGAGATTACTAGCGTCTTAGGGAAGGTGGTCTGAAACTCATGTCTACCAGTCACTTGTAACTCACCAAATGTCCCAGGGCAAGTCTCTGAGCCTCTGTAAGCTTTAATATTCAGTGTCTTTAAAATGTGAGTGATGATTCTCTTCTCCTAGGTGGCTGTGAGGATCCAATGAGATGATTGCATAGAAATTGCCTTACACGAGGCAATGCTTAATACATGATACACATTAAAATGATCATAGTATTGTTTCTATGGAGATAGAGTCAAATTACGATAAACATTATAATAAAAACATGAGGGAGGAAAAGAGGGGCAGCGGCCATGCACATGCGTATGTGTCCATGGGCATGCCTGCGTGTGTGTGTGTGTGTGTGCTTGTGTAAATGGGTTTCACCCGTGTTCCCTTGATGGCGGTGATCTAAATGCTGCAATAGCACTAGGAGAAGCATCCAAAAGACTTTAGGACGTAAAGTGGAGTGTGGGCTAGAAGGCACATATAACAAGGATGAGCCTACGCGGGAAACTGGTCAGTGCCCAGGGGTCTGCAAGCCAACTGCCAATCACGGTTCCAAATTTGCACTATGGCAAGGTGCATTGCGGCCCCAGTTTCAGTGCAGCTGAGTTTGTGGAACTGCCTAGATCTGAGGGACTTAGCCCCTGCTAGCTGCTGTAGCCATGTCCCTCTAGTTCCTGGCCAGTTGGCACGTGGCCTCTCACCTTCTCCCCTGCACCCTCAGGATGGCTTGAACCTTAGCGAACTGTCCTAGAGAGCTAGATTTCTAAGGAAGACATCAGGACTGGAAGGAGCTCAGGATGTGGCTGAGTGGCTAACAGAGCTCAGGATGGGCAAGGAAAGGATGGGCAGTAGAAGTGGTGGAACACTTGGAATCTGGGCCCCAAGGGACAAGTTTGTTGGGAACGCAGAACAAGAAAGGGCTAGGAGGAGGGAGGGTCGGAGAGGAAACAGGCATTTTTGATGCCTTATGAAGCTCCAGGCCCCATGTAACTGACATCAAGTGGGTATGCACGAAGGCTCTGGAGTTTAACACACCTTTGAGCTCAATGTTAGGCCAGTTACTGAATCTTATCGTGCCTATTTCCTCCTTTGTAAAGTAGGATTAGATTAATGGCGATACCTGGGTCGTTGAGTCACTGATTAGTTGAATCACTAATCCACATCAATGACTTAGCACTGCGTGTGGTGCAGAGAATGTCTCTCATAAAAGTTCGGGGTTAACATGTTCACAGAAATGGCCATGAGAGTCTTTGTGCATTTCTATCATTCTGACTGCAGGACCATTTCTTCTCTCAATTTCCTTCATTTGTCCCCTCTTTCCTTCTGTTTAAGAATCTTCAAAATCCTTATCAAAGACATTTATTAAGTACTCAATTGCCTGTGGTCTTCTCCATGCAGTAGACGGATCTGGCTTCCCTTCTGAAAGTGAAAGTGGTTTTCTAAGCCTAACTTGGAAAATGTGTGCTTGCTTCCACTGTTCTGGAACCAGGAGGTGCTGAACAGGAACAGCATGGCTGTCTTTTGGGTTTAAATCAATAATAGCAAGAGTCAGGCAGCCGTTGTCAACTGGCTGAAGAGAACTTTGGGGCAGAGGTAATTCTAGTCCAACTCAATGCTTGATAGAATGACAAAAGACTAACTAAAGTATGGATTTAAGTGCAGCCAGATGTTTAGCATTGTAACCCTATTGCAGGCTAGTCGTCTCTAAATATTTTGTAACAGAAGACAGAGGACAAGAGAGAGAGCAAGAGAAGATGTTACCTCTCCTCTTCATTAGGCAGGAATGGAGAGCCAGTAATAATGCCATCAAAAGAACAAAGATGTTTGCAGCTTCTTTAATAAACCTCTATACTTAAAAAAAAAAAAAAGGAAATAGGAACAGAAGGCACATAAATTTGGAGGGTGGAGGACATAGGCGTGGATGTCCTTTGGAGGGTGGATGGACTTTTAAGTGGGTGAAGGGTATTGAACTGAGGTTTGGTGTACTTGCATTTCAGGGTATGAAAATGAAGTTACCAAAGTCATCTGAAGTATGCATTTGTGCAATTGGGGAGGAACCCCGAAATTATAAAGAGCTGTCACACCCATACACGTCGGCATGACCGCATGTGTGTGCATGCACACACGCACACACACGAGCGCACATGAAGATTTAGACCATGAACTCTAAGAAAGGATCTCTAAATAAATCGGCATGCATCTTGAATAAAATACCGTGCAGGGTAAAATCTCTTCTACTTAAAATGGGCACCTCTGTCTGGCTCAGGCAGTTTCTTGCTCTATGGAGGGACATAGTGGTTACGGGGAATTACTGGGTGCAGTGTTTGGCTTCAGAGAGACTGTGATGACGGTGAGAGGTACACTCGACAGGATGATCCAACCAGCTACCATATGTGTTTGTCCTTTGTTCTGGGCCACACCACTTTTCATGCGTCACAGGCTCTTTGGTGTCTGATGTGCTATCATTTTTTCCCAGTTTAATTTTATAGCAGAATGTAGTTGAAGAGAAATGGACTCCGTGGGGTGTATGACAATTCATCTCTATTATGGAAGGTATCAGAATCTTTGGTGAGATTTGAAATGAATTTTGACTTGACAATCATACTTTTATTGGCTCTCAATAGTAACCTAAAAACCATTCCGTAGTTTTCGTAGGCTTGCATTAAAGTGGTACTTCTTATAACTCAGTGGTGTGCATGTGTGTTTATTCTTTAAAAGGACAAACCGGGGAAGGCTGAACGTTGAGAATATTTAAAAATTTTTCCTGTTTCCAGTACTTTTGATGATCATTTTATGAAATTTTCTTATGGAGAAATTCTGCTAATGTCATTCTCACCCGCCGTTATCAGTGAAAATTGTGCAATCTACCTACTGCATTGAAGGAAACGGGGATCAATAATTCACCAAAATTGATATGTTCTTCAGTTTTAGAAAAAGCTTGGGGTCTTTCCTTGACATACAGTGTGACTATAGGGTCTGATCTTTCACTCAGTTATGCAACAAATAGTCTCAGAGTTTCTACTACGTGCGAAAGAATATGCACCTTGTTTACTCCGAAAGAGTGGGACCTCTTTCAAAATGGGACCATACCGTAACCCCAATGCTGTGTATGGTTGCCTGTGTATAATGACGCTTCATACATATTGGAAGAGTTGAAATGAGCGCTTGGCATTTGCCAGACTCTGTGTTACACTCTGGTTCCCACCCTTCTGATTTTCTTCAGAAGGCCAAGAAGAAAGCTAAAATAGGGGTGGGGACAGAGCAAGGGCTGCGAACGGAGTAGCAGAGGCATTTAATTGAACGACCACATCTAACAAACCAGACAAAGAGTGTCTATGTTTTCCTGTCTCAGGCATCTCACTTTTATATACCCAAAGTTTATTTGAGAACATAGATGTTTAATTCATTCTTCAGGGTGCTCATAGCTTCAGTTTCCAAATATTGCCATATGCACCTGGACATTTGGAACAGAGTCCATGAACAGGCATGGAGGGGATGTGGTTTCATCCCCCGTGGTTACTGCCCAACTCTTGCACGGAGAAAAGTGCTTAGAGCATTGTCACTGTCATTGTAAGACCTTCTTTGTCTTGCTGCTGCAAAGGGTCTCTTGGGAGAAGTCATCAGTGGTAAAAACAATGTGGGCAGATATAGATGGAATCTCAGACATCGATGCTCAAGAATGGTTGGGGCTTACAAGGTGACTTATGTACTTCACTGCCAACAACGGTAAAGAACCAGAGTTTACCTTCCTTACAGGGCACTTTGCTTTGTGAGTTCAGGGAGCATCTCTCCTGTTAAAATGATAGGGTCAGTCTTAGTAGGAAGGTACTTTTTAGGGCCAGGCCTAGTTCTTATGGATGGTGTAATAGTGAGGGCAACCTGACCCTTTCATATTATTGATTCCATTTTTAGCAGGAGTTGTTTTCAGAGGCTGGTTATATTGCTAAATATCTTGAAACATGCCCAGTAATGTGAAGACTGCGAATTAATTTGTAACCCTTTTTAAAGATATAAATGTTTACTGATCACAGGTCCTGGCTGAAAAGTTTTTTTCAAACCTTAATTTTGGTTGATGTGCATAGCTATTTGAATAGATATTGTATTTTAAAACACAAATAATTTGTGCCACAAGCTTCTGTTGAGATGTGTATTTTTTTCTTTTCAAATATTAAATATTTCAGCTTCTGTGAAAAAGGTCAGTCCGCTGTTCACCAAACCAATTTTCTCTTTTTCTCAGGTGTGCAGCTAGGCTGCATCTCTCAAAAGAGGCCATGTAATTGGGTTCTAGATGAAAGAGTGTGGGAAGAAGTGATCGATGTGTGCCATTTCTTTTTCCTTTTTTAAATTTTTACTTATTTATTTTTTTAAGTGGACTCCATGCCCAATATGGGGCTTGAACTCAAAGCCTTGAGATCAAGAGTCGCGTGCTCTTCTGAGCCAGCCAGGTGGCCCATTGTATGCCATTTCTAGGCCTGGTTCATGGTTGATCCGCTATGCGCTTCCTCTTGGACCTTCTCGATGAAGGTGAGCATGACCAGCACGGAAGCCATAGGTTGAAATGGCAGAGTCACAAAGTGGAAGGAGCCTCATTCAACCTTGAATCACAACTTCCAGGAGAGAGGCCCCCATAAGGAATATTCATTTTAGACTTCATGTGTGCGTTAAACAAACTATCCTGTTTGAGTCATTATATAGTTTTAAGCTTGTTTGTTGTAGCAGTGGATGTTACCTTAACTAATATGGCTCCTGAGAACCCTTAAGAAAAATGTTGAGCAGTGCTACATAATGGAAAAATCATGAACTTTGGAGTACAATGGAACGAGGTTGGAATCATGGCTCTGGCATTTAATTGCTGGGTGGCTTCTGACAAGTTACTTAACTTTTCTGAGTCTCTGCTGAGACAGTGTCAGTTCAGACAAGCAACGAGGCCTGTAAACATTTTGGGCTTGTGTGAGAATATTCCCCCTTCATGGGCTCCTTCCCTGGAGAAGCTGGTACGATTCAAGTAGAATAGGATTAGGAAATTCCTTCCTCTCTCCCTCACCCCGTCATGGCTGATGGTTCAGTACCTAGCTAAAGGTTCCAGTTTGCAAAGGGGCCAGGAGAAGGTGAGAGTGAAAGTAATTTCTATGACATGTTAAGAGTAGCTGACTCTGGCCTCGCATCAGTGTTCCTCAGAGGTGGACATGCTAGGAATCATATTTGCAATTACCACTGAATGAAAGTGTCACTTGATCCGGCCCTGGAAGAAGAGGTGAAATATACATTTTTCATAGAGAGGTAAAATATATATTTTTCATAGAGAAAGGGAGGGCTTCACTAAATGTTTTCCTGTGAACAGATCTGCTTGCAGCTGGAGAGCTGTGATCTGAGTATTACTGACCTACACTAAGGGAAGTCAGATTCCTAGCTGCAGACACAGCCTTGCCCTCCCTAGGGGATGTCTGTTTAAGAGCCATTTTTGGCTTCTTCCTGTACTTACACTT
The DNA here is from genome assembly GCF_018350195.1 of Panthera tigris. Lineage (NCBI taxonomy): Eukaryota > Metazoa > Chordata > Mammalia > Carnivora > Felidae > Panthera > Panthera tigris. Next base: position 18,450,503 of record NC_056660.1, on the reverse strand, counting down.
GAGCATGAGTGGTTCTCCCTGGGCTAGCAGGTGTGAAATACTTTCTCTTTTCAAGTCTTTGGGCATTTTCTTGGATTCTTATGTATCTAAAGGGCTCAGTTAAGTGGCCCAGTTGAGGAAGGGAGAACTGAGTGGTGGGGAAGCCACGTTTTCTATTGAGAAGAACTCAGCCAGCTCAGAGCACTGACATTTGCAAATTTTAGACTCACTCAAGAATTTTTTGGACTCACCCACTCAAATTTTAGACTCTACCCAAATTTGAGTAGATATTGACTTTTAGATAGTGGTTAAATTGCTAATGTCATGAAAACTATCCACTAGTGAAAAGATTGTGAATTAATTTGTATCTTTTTTTGAATATTTATTTCCTGCTTGTCGGGCCTGTCTTGACACTAAACTAGCCTTACAGGGAGAAAGCTTCATTGTCTCAGGACTGGATTATCCAGGTGATATTTCAAATGCTGATTTTGTTTTGCCAGGGCAGGCAGGCCCAATCAGAACTCTGCTTAATGTTGGTTTTCACGTGCACTTTACTTTATAAAAATAGATGCCGAAATAGAGTTCATCTGGTCTGTTTCTGTTAACTCATAACCTTGAGTAGTGAAGGATGGAAACTTAAATTCTTATTTTAATTGATGTTAAAGAAACACGAGAGCACATTTTATCTAAAGACAACTATCAGTTGGGATAATGGGAATGTGTTTTGTATTATTTGGTGTAGCCCATTTGGAATTTTTCAAGAACTCAGGTTATCTAGGCCAATGGCAAGATTGCACAGCATGGTAGAATGCTGCTGGATAGGATTCTGTCTTACTTTTTTAGTATGTAAATGGCTGTTTACTCAAGAATGGAGTTGTAGTCAACTCTGCTTTTCTTCCCTCCAGCTTTCTTGGGTCTCCAGATTGTAGGGGCAAAATCGACTCAGTAGTTCAAAAATCTAGGACCAGGAGACACAAGTGATCGGGGATTTCTGACCAATGAGACACCTGCCAACACCCAAAGACCTACAGGACGGGACATTATTGTTGCCACGGTGCACAAATGATGTCATTTGTCATAAAAAGGAATGCAAGCCTGCTGAGCATGTACAAGGTCACCTTAAACGGAAGAGAATGGGCAGGGGTGGCCAGGAACGCACCCTAAGTTCACTTCTATCTTAGGCTTCCCTGTCCTCCCAAAGACCGAGGCAAACTAGGGTAAATCTGTTTCTCAGCCGGTTTCTCTGTGTGTATGCACCGGTACACGTGCACATGTGCATGTATGTCACAACATTATGACCCGGCTCAGATATTCAGGAAGCAGTGTGAATGACAAATCCAAGTTCCATGGTTTGGGGCTTGATCACTGCAGCCAACCCTAGCCATCATTAGCTGTGTTGACCCTCGTCTCTCTGTCCCTCTCACACACACACCTGGAGAAACACAGCAGCTCACCAGGGAGAAAGTGAGGCAGGTGAGAACCTGATGTTGCACACACACCTGCACCACGTGACTGGGCCCTGACTGACTCAACTTCTTCTCTGGGGACAGCCTACAACGTGCGATAACAACTGGCGATCTCAGTGGACTTCAAGAATTGCACGGTAAGTCATGCGCTTTCATTTCTGGAGTACATGGCTCTACAGCGCTCTAGCCTCAGTTTCCTGGACAGGTCTTTCTGGCTTGTATGTTCAGAGAGCCTGGTTCCCGCAGCTGTTCTAAGACAGGCCTGGACTGGGCCTCCTGATTCCTATCTCTCCTCTCCTGTCTACAGAGGCTGAAGAACAGAGAACGGCTTCCGGCTGTCTGGTTTCCTTCGGGCCAAGGTCTCTGGGCAAGGTGCTTTCCAAGCCTGTGTACCCAAGCAGAAATCCCTAGGGAGTGTATAAATCCAAGTTTCTGCCATGCAGGAGAGGAAACTGCCATACCCACAAATGCCTCATCCACAGCCAACTTGACATTCTTCACAGTGAACCGTGAGTTCTGTAGCCTCATGACATACCTAATTTGTGTTGCATTTTGAATATTCTTGAAAATGTCCACATAATGAGAGGAAAACAATATGTGTCTAAGCAGAGCCTTGTCTCCATGTGCAAATCTTCTCCTGGCAGAAGCCACATTAATGCTAATGAAATCTGAATGCTAAAGCCTGTCCCGCAGTGGGTGGATGGTCTCTGTGCTGAAACACATTTTCTTCTCATTAGCACCACCGTCTTTATTAATATTAACAGTAATAATGAGAATTAGGGAGGCTGGTTTCTGGCAGAACCCAGAATTAGTGTGTGTGTGGGGGGGGGGTGGGGAACGAATGGTTGAGAAGTTCGAGATTCACTCTGATAGTGCGCGAACTGCATCCTTCTGGGACCCTCGTAAGAGTTATTTTGTTCTAAATGAGGGATATGGTGGATCGCTGTCGCCCGGCATTGTTACTGCTAATGGGGAACTTCTCACGGCCACAGGTGTGGTTCAAGGGAAAAATCTATCTTGTAATGGTTTTACAGCTGGTGTGTGTGTGTGTATGTGTGTGTGTGTGTGTGTGCGCATGTTTATGTACAGGGATCTGTAGTCAACAGCCAGCTTAAGCAGGATTAATTCACTGCTAGAAGATTTGCTGCAAGAATCCATTGTTTAATGCGTATCCATGAAGCATTTCATAATTTCAATGTCTTAATGACTGTTTCATCCACCATATGAAGTGTTTTAAAGGGAAATACAGTGAGGGAAGTGGGGGCAGAGCCAGGGAAACTTTCTTTCATAGCAGAAGAGAAATTTTCACGCTGTGGGAAAGTCAGTCAAAAGTGGTGGATGATGTGTCTCCTACTGATTCCATTCCCCCTTGGAAGTTTCTCTAATTTTTGCTGCTTATTCAAGCGTTGAATGTCACGATGTCAAATCCCCCTGCTGTTCCCAGGGCTGTTTGTGACTCTTGGAGGGGTTGAGACACCTGTGTGTTGTCCCCAGGCAGGCAACTCGCAAGGGCAATATGGGGGTGGGGGTGGAGAGGCTAAGGCGAGTACACGGTTCCTGGAGAACTGTTTCTATTCCTCCGAGCAGCACTGTGCCCTGGGGATCACGGCTGGTAATAGGGCTGACGGCATGTGGTGCAGGCAGCTGGAAGCCACGCTGCTTATACTTAGAGGACGTCTAACCACGCTCACTGAGGCCAAGGAAAGGAGAGCACCTCAAGCTGAATGTCCCTGTCTCATTCTGGAGCCACGTACCAGCCGCGATGGCTCCCATCATCCTTCCCCATTAAGACGGTGCCATGGGGGCCTCAGGACTGTGTGGCGCAGTGGAGAATGCCCCAACTTACAAGCCTCAGGTCCGGGCCCATGTGCCAACAGCATAGCTGCAACATCAGTGGTGTGACAGGGCCGCAAAAGCCCTGGTGGCTTTTACGATGGCAGCGAGAGTGGGGTGGGCGAAGGAGGCACTGGTGGGGCCATGCCCAGAGGACTGACTTCAGATCTGTGGGCCACCCTTGAAAAGCACTGGAGACAAGGCAGAATGAATACATTCAGAGGGTGGCGGCCAGGGCAGGCAGGGGATGTGAAACCACATTACATCAGGAACTCATGGAGGAACTGAAGCCCCTGGGCCGACGAAGGGATTCGGGGGAAGGTGTGATTCTGAAGAGCTGTTACAGGGAAGAGGAATTAGATTCTTTTGGTGGGGCCCTACAGGCAAGGTCTGGGACTGCGGCGGAAACCAAGGAGAAATGCATTTTAGTCGTCTATAGGGAAGATTTTTCTCATGGTTGCAAAGGTTTAAAAGAGACACCTCAGATGGCCGTTAGTGCGAATGATCATACCACATTCTGCAATTCTGATATGGCTGTTTGATGTCATGGGAATTTCGGTGCAATGTTGCAAAATACTAACACCATGAGCAGTTGGACGTGACTTTCCGAGAGAATCAATTTTTTTTGGTCAACAGCAGAACATAGTTTCATTCCTACCATTAAACTTTCTTCTGTTTTTGAGCTGGGTGCAAGATTGATGCTTTTGGCCCATTTCTCCACCCCCTCCCTCAGCCTCCTCCTACTCCTGACCCACAGCTCTTCTCTGACCCAGGCCCCACTCCTGACACATCTGTGGGCCCCACCTACCTGTCACTTGGCCCTTTTGATTAGCCTAGAGATGGGGATCTGCTGACATTGAAGGTCAGTGACAGGTCTCTGGGGTGAGGCTGGGGTTAGAGCTGAAAATATGGAAAGCATTCGCATCTTGATTTGTGTTTTAGAGTAGCTGATTTTTTTTTTCTGCCGTTACCAAAAAAACCTCAATTACAATTTTATACTCCACATGTCAAGATGTCCATGTGTCAAAATGGCCTCATCAACACGTTCTTACGACTAGCTGGACACACATTAGTCAAGTATATTATACAAGGAACTCAAGCATCACAGGGGTGGTTGAACATGGTTACTTTAAAGATATTTTATAATTGTAAGATTCTATGCTCTAACTCAATGGTTCCCAGATGTGGGTCCTTGGACCATGCTGGTCTAGGACAAAGTTTCACCATCTGCATTAAAATGCAGAAGAATCAGCACAATGGATTCAGTTTTCCCTAAGGCTAAATTTATTCAGTTTTAAGGACTTTATTCTGAGATAAAGGTCTTTTCTTTTTGTCAATGTTGTTGAAGTATTCTTCTTCTTTAGTTTTTAAATAATAGTGATAGTAGGCGGTATTTAAAAAATGCCAACAGACAAAATAAAGGTACTGGGCTCACTATTAAATTTTTTTCTTTTACTGATATGTGAAGTCCCAAAATCTGAGAACCGTGACTTAAGTCACCTCATCTTTGGAACCTCATTTATTCCTTTGTGAAATGGACATAAACTCATGTAGGTTCCCCAGCAGCATTGTTGTTCGGTTTTCATAGGCTGACGTTCTTTCTAGACAGAAGTGCCATATATTTTGCCTGATATAAATGCCCTGAACACTGAGCAGACAGCAATGTCGGTGTTGGTACAATGAGTCATTGCATGGAGAGATGACGGAACAGAGGTAAACAAGTAAACTCCTCCTGTCCTGTTTTTTGTTTTTTGTTTTTTTGTTTTTTGTTTTTTCTTTTCTTTTCTTTTCTTTTCTTTTCTTTTCTTTTCTTTTCTTTTCTTTCTTTCTTTCTTTCTTTCTTTCTTTCTTTCTTTCTTTCTCTCTTTCTCTCTTTCTCTCTTTCTCTCTTTCTCTCTTTCTTTCTTTCTTTCTTTCTTTCTTTCTTTCTTTCTTTCTTTCTTTCTTTCTTCCTTAGAAAGAGAGAGAGAGAGACAGCACTGGGGAAGGACATTGGGAGAGAATCCCAAGCAGGCTCCACTCCCAGCGTGGAGCCCAACCAGGGAGGGGCTCGATCTCACGATCACGAGATCATGACCTGAGCCCAAATCAAGAGTCGAACACTTAACCAACTGAGCCACCCAGGCTATTTTTTTTCTTGATTAGCATTTCCTTCTCAGCTTCCAGTAGCACACACGCATGGCAGACAGTCATGAAAGATGCTCTTTCAGCATCAGTGTGACAAAGTTTCTGTCAAGGCAGGCAGAGGAAGACTGGTGTACCCAGGGAAGTCAACATGGGTCCTTCTGTAGAACAAGGTGGGGCAGGGTGGGGGTGGGGTAGATGTGAGGGTTGGAGAAGAGTCCCAAGAAAAGGGAAAAGGAGTGGTCCTGTCTGTCCCAAGGTCACAGTGAATTCGGGACATGTTTATCACAGCAGTGCTTTCCACCAGGTGTGAGGAACTGGGTGGTGACACTGAGATCACACCCCACACCAAATAAATCATGAATCTCTGGTGATGCTGAAAGCTTTCCAGGTGATTCTCATGTATGGCCAAGAAAACCAACTCTAAGTTCTGAAAAGAATAACTAGGCTATAGCTCATTTGTGCTGATTTCTATCAAATATGGCAAATTTTCCCATTCAGTTTCCCATTCTATCAAAGATGGCAAATTTCCCATTACAATTTCATTGTAGCCAGGAGGGGTTTTGATTAGTGCTCACTCTAGGGCACCTACAGACTGTACTTTATCTCCATCTTTTGTCTTACTATCTTTTTGGGGAATTGGTGACATATCGAGGGTAGGGGTTCAGCTTCCGAAGAAACTCTTGCCTTGTGCAAGGATGTCCAGCGCAGCAGTATTTCCAATGGTGACGAGGTGGTAACGACTCAGTGTTCATCGTTAGGACCACAGGCACATCAGTGATGGTATGAGATGGAATAACGTGCAGCAGTTAAAGTGAACAAGTTGGGTCAGTAAGTATCATCGCAGTACATTCAATGCAAAACATTGCATGAAAAAGAAGGAAGTTAGAGAACACATAGAGAAAGAAGCAATTTATAAGGATATTTAAAACACAATGAAACCCCTTGCTATTCTAGATATCTTACTGTCTCTGGCTATCTATACGGGTGGTAGAAGTAAAAGCTATGAGACTACAAGGGCACACACCAGATCCACCATGGTGATCTTTGGGGAAGGAAAGTTACTTCAGCGCCTTTACGGAAAATTAACTGAGGCCAATATGAAAATGACTACATACATTTCAGGTTATGGATCCATAGGTATTTACCCATTCCTTGTTCTTTATTGAAGTTTACTTATTTTTTTGAAATTTGGAAATGTGACTACTAGAAAAAAGATTGGCCTCTGGAATCATATCCTCTTGGCTTCAAATCTTGGGTCTCCCACTTGCTGTGTGCGGGACCCTTCGTTATTTCACCTTCTGAGGACTTAGCTTCCTCGTCTGTAAAATGGGGACAGCACTTCCCACAGTGCCTGATGCGTGGTTAGCACACCGTATAGGTTAGCTATTATTAGTAAGGTACTTTAATTAAGATGATACAGATTGATGCTCCTATTTATCCTTTGAAACCCAGCTCAGGTGTCATCCCCACCGTTCCTAACCATCCTGGTTAGGTGGCTCCTATACTCCGTTCTACCCCGCATGGTATCCTACACACCATCCTCTTCTAATGACGATGACGCATATTTATGAAACATCGACTACGTGCCAGGTGCTCTTCCCAGCGGCTTGTGTGCTTGCATGTTGCTCATTTCATCTCGCAACATATCACCATTGCTCCCGCCTTACAGTCTAGTTTAGAATCACCTTTAGTGTGTTTCCCCTAACAGGTGATGAGGTTCTAGAGGCTAGGGATTGTGATCGATTAAGCTTTGCACCTTCTGTGCTTGGCGCGGTGCTTGAGAAAAAGAGGTCGTTCAAGAAATTGCTGAGTGAATAATGAATGAATGCCTGAAGCAGACAGAGCAAACCCAGCCCCTTGGTCACTACGTGGCTAGAATGTGAGATGGTTTGAGGGCCTGTGTGGGCTCCTTGGCCCCGCTTGGTTGCCCGGAGTGCCTTATCTCTGGGGGATCACTACGGGGAAGTGGGTGAGTGTCTCTTCTTAGGGACAAAGCTTCCTGACTATTTATTATATAGTTAAAAAGGTGTGCGGTGTGCTCCTTCCCAAAGCTCTCTGGCTAGCCTACTCTTGTGATTTTCATCTCCTCTTGAGGGCTCCTTCCTCAAGATGGTGTTTCTGAGCCCCCGAGGGGAAGCAGGCCCCTGTCACATAGCTTTACACCGTCCTGTGTGTTTGCTGGCTTGTGTTGACAATTATAGTTAGACAGCTGTCCGTGGGTCACTGCTTCCTGTCTCTCTCCCTCTTGAGCCACATGTGCCATGAGGAAAGGCGCTGTTCTCTGCTGTATCCCCGGGGCCTGGCACATTGCAGGTGCTCAACACGCACTTGACACATGAATGGAAGTCAGGAGAGGCTGAGAGTGGGAAGGAGTGGGCTATTGAAGTTCAAGTCAATATTCAAATTCACAGCTGCTGCTGATAAAGACTGTGGCTAAAGTGTTCAGGCCAGTATTCTGGGGACCTGGGAGCCTCTCTGTACCTTGGAGCTTGGCAGGGCTAATAAGTGATTCTTTCAGAAAGAATCTTGATCGGTGGGCAGAATCTTCTTTGGCAGGCGTCACTCCAGAGACTCTTCTCTGTTAGAGCGGTTTGTACCTTACGTTCCAGTGAGTCAAAACCACCTGGGGGCATTTAAAATGCACATATGGCCCGTTCTGGTGCCCACACACCTGTGCACACACCTACCCGTACCCTGAATCGGCATTTCTGGGGCGGAGCAAGGAGAGCATATGTATCGTACAGCACATTCTGGGGGTGATAACCCCTGCTGATCTAAGGCCGCTCCTTAGTCAGTTTCCAATGCTCTTAATTTCTACTCAGGGAGTTCCTGAGACGCCTGCCTTTCAGCTGGAGAAAACTGGGTCAGGTTTTGAAGGGCAAAGAAATGGACTTTTTTCCTACAGCACAGAAACATGGACTTTTTCTCCCTTTTGTTCTCATCCATCCCCATTCTGTCTTTCTTGTCATCTTTGTTGAGTCATTCTTACCTAAATCTTAAGAGACAGATGCCCGAAACAGGTAGAGGTGAACTCAGGACTCAGTCCTGTCCCGAGGCTCCTGGGTGGCTTGTGACCTCACAGACCTGGGCATGCCAATAGATTGGTGGCCTGTTTGGAACCTCTGTTTGTTGGGGTGGGGCGGGGGCTTGTGGACTTCGAAAGGCATTGTCGCTAATTTACTCTTTTAAGGGCCACATTTCCTTCTGCTCCCCTTTTCCAGCTTACGAAAAGAATCCTGTCAAAACAGCATGCGGCATCACAGATGTAAACTTTCAAGTCTTTCTGAGCATGGAAACCATTCCTTGGCTCTGAACAGGATTGCAAGTGAGCCTTTTCTCCCCATGCTCCCTAAGTATTAGCTCTACCTTTCCCCTTGGCGCTGGAAAGGAGGGGGTGTGGTGTGGTGAGGGGCTCCTGCCCCTCCTCCCTGAGTGGAACCCCTCAAACACTTTCATGCAATGCCCAAGGTACTCCCGGCTCACCCCCACACTGCTCAGTTCCATCACTGAGGACCCTGTGGGTAGGGGCTCAGCCCAGCACTTTCACTTACCATAATACTTGGGTGGTGGCAGTGGGGTGGGTGGGTGGCGGGGGGGAGTCTGAGAGGGTAAATGACTTACAGGCAGGGAGCAGACATAAGCCCTGAAACCTAGCATCCTGGGCCCTCTCTACCCCCTGCCCCCTCCCCACTGGCCTCAGTGGTTGCAGCCCCTGAAATGGGTGCAGGGGTCGCACCTGCCATGTAGCTGATTTGGCTCCATGGGACTCTCAGGCCCTTCCTTTGCCTCTTATCACTCTTTTTTTTTTTTTAAGTTTATTTATTTATTTTTGAGAGAGAGAGAGAGAGAGAGAGAGAGAGAGAGAGAGCAGGAGAGGGGCAGAGAGATGGGGGCGGGGGCAGACAGAGGATCCAAAGCAGGCTCTGATCTGACAGCAGAGAGCCTGATGCTGGGCTTGAACTCATGAACCATGAGATCATGACCTGAGCTGAAATCAGATGCTCAACTGACTGAGCCACCCAGGCACCCTGGCCACTCATCACTCTTGATAAATGTTCCTGTCCTGCCTTAGAGGCGGGAGCCTCTACCCGAGCAAGTTAAACTTGAGTAGAGGTGCTTGGAATGAGAATATGGTCTGAGATTTTTGTTAAGTTCTGTAAGGCAGGAATAGAGCAGCCTTTCTCTTAGCTGTTAGCCCCATTTTTTTTAAGTTTATTTATTTATTTTGAGAGAGAGAGAGAGAGTGGAGGGAAGGGGCAGAAAGAGAGGGAGAGAGAGAATCCCAAGCAGGCTCCGTGCTGTCAGCGTAGATGCGGGGCTTGATCCCACGAACTGTGAGATTATGACCTGAGCCATAATCAAAAGGCTGACACTTAACTGACTGAGCCATCCAGGCGCCCCATGGTCCCCTTTTTTATTCCACCTGATGTTACAAAAATTGCCATTTATTCACTGTTTCATGTAACACATAATTCCAGAGGGCTTCCTGGGTGCCAGGTTCCAGTGAAGGTCTGGAGTGCAGCCATGGAAAGCTCAGAGGGTTGAAGCCACGAGGGAAGGGTTCATGGGGAGGTATGCGGGTGTATTGCTCTTTGGGCAGGAGGCTCAGCGAAGGCACCTGATGGCCCAAATGTACAGAGAACAGCAGGCCCCGAAGCTAGAGTGGGAGCAGGCGTGGAGTTGGGATGAGCAGAGCAAGGACAGAGACTGGGGGTAGACTTTGGGTTTCATTCTGAGTGGGGTGGAGAGCCCCTGTGGGATGTGGAATTCTGATTTAGGCTCTTAAAGGACCATGCTGGGGGAGGGCAGCTTGGATTAGGGTGGGAGTGCAGGAGCTGGGGAGGAGTGTTTGGACTTGGGATGTGCTCAGAAGGTAGAGCCAACAGCGTTTGCTGATTTGTTGAGCAGGGAGCAGAGAAGGAATGAATTGTTCAGATGAGTACCAGCCAGGTCTAGGATGGGGACGTCTGGGAAGGTTCCAAGGCCATGGACACATCAGGAGGTTCAAATCTGGGGGGGTCCCAGTGAGAGATGGGCCATTGGGAAAAAGTCCCTTCTCTGCAGTGGCTGTGATGGCTTTTTGGCTGGTCTCTACTCTGATACCGAGTTTTCTAAAGGAGGTTTAGCTATTCTTTTCTCCCTAGACCAGCGGTATATCCCATTACCTTTAGACTAACGTTCAAGCCCACCTAGTGGCATTCAAGGCCTCAACTCACCTTACCAGCCCATCTCCAGCCATTTCCTCTCCTGCTTTAACCTAGGTTCCAGACACATCACACTGCACTGACCTGAGATACTGCTAATCTCACACCCCCTGCCTTCATATATGCTTCTCACCTGTCTCTACCTTTCACAAGCCTTTGTTAAAGGACTGAAAATTCTGCCTTCTCTGGGTTCATGACCTGTATTCTTCACAAGGAAATCATTTCTCCCACGAAATTTGATTTGTATATTTAGTCTAGTTCCCATTTAGTTTTTCTCTGTATTACGGTCATATATCATTAAATGTATATCTTATATATTGATATTGATATTATATTTTGTATATATTCTATGTTTTGTGTTATATGCATATAACAGCATTGCTTTTTGTTAACATAATACCTCATTACTAGATTATGCACTTTTCAAAGGTAAAACTGGGTTTACTCTCTATCCCTGTCTAACCCAGATTTTTAGACCCTCAGTAAATTCTCTGGATCATATTGATGAGTAACGTTAGAAATGGACTAAGAACAATTCTGAAGCATCCAGTGCTCTCTGAGCTTAGCTATTACTGGTATAAAGTGACAGTAAAGTACTTTTAAGCACCTGGAAATACAGGAACTTTCTGTTTCAGTCACAACTAGCACTCTCCAAATAATCCAGTGGTCCACCATATTTCCCAAACTCCTCTACAGTCGGATGAAACATGGGACATCAGATGTCACTTTCACAGAGGTGCTTAAGAGCCAACTCTCCCCTCCATCTTTGTCTCCTTTGCTGCAGTGATCCTGTAGCCTGCATTGATGTGTAAATGACAGAATAAAGACCTGGGTCCAGTCTCACCAGATGGGAGGAGGGCCCTGCCATCTCATGATAGACTTTGCAAAAGTATGAAATAAGTTGTATTGCTGAGCTACTGAGATTTTGATTTCCCTGTTACTTCAGCATAGCCTGTCCCATCCTGACTACTATGTCTTCTCACAGTAAAGCCCGTAAAATATGCATATAATGGATGTGATTAGCCATCCGAGAGAGCAAAGTCAGAAATGGTCTATCTGGAGAATTTGCAGGCATCAGATATCACATTCAAGGTGGTTCAGAGAATGAGCTCATGAGGCAGAAATCGAATGTGATTATAAACAAACAAACAAACAGCAGAAATCTAATCCGTCGTGATGTACTGTGTTTCCGAAGGGGGATAGAAAAAGAGAGATGAACAGCCAGAAGTTGGTCCTGTCCTTGAGAGAGGGTGTCCTGGCTGAATGGAGGAGTAGCATCTGGGCATTTTGGAAGATGTAATTATACTGTGGAGATGGGCCCACCAGGCTGTTTGGGCCAGATGCCTTTACACCTTCCAGTTATATAACTTCCTGCTTCTGCTGTGAGGTCGTACTTGCAGTATAACCTTCTGACAATACTGAACTTGCCAATAGATCATTCAAAAGGAGAGAAAGCCATCATGTGCTATCATACGTATTAGCTTGTATAATAGAAGATCATTCTCGTTGCAAATTAATTCTCTAGCAGTCTAGTTATTTGAACCGGACTCTGTAAGGCCGTAGGTTCACCCGTGAGAGATGGATCCATTCTCAGTGTGCTGTTGAAATCAGACTCACTCCTGGAGCCCACTGGCGGCCACCTTGTGAGGTCTTTGGGCGGCCAGCCAGCCAATCACAGGCTTTCCCCAGGCTCTGTCACTCACCATTGCTGTGGAAGGTTGTGTGTTGTACAAGTGCCCTTAACATGTGACCTTCACATGCTTCCAGGAATAGATTTAATTGGGAAACACAGGTAGCTTCGTATATACGATCTAACAAGTCTTTACATTAAGATTGAAGGCCCCAAAACACACCGTTAGAAAATCTTCTCCTTAAAAATAAGTTTGATGGTTTAAGTGAGAAACTTGCAGACCCAACCATAAATGGACTACATTTTTGTTTATTTTATTGAATTTTACAAAGAGGCGTCATACAAACATATTATAACTCTGCCATTTTCCCCAGACATGTCGAAGAAAATTTTGGGTCATCAACAATAGTTTATCTGCAGCTGTGTGTTTGAAAGCTACCAGCAAATCCATTCCCTTATAAATCGTTGCTTCTCAAGTATGGCTCACACGAGAATCACATTTTGGAGATGTTCTGTTCTTTTTGTTCTCCTTTCTAGTTCCAGATTTGAAATATTGGTTAGGTTCTCATATCGCAAACACCAAGCCCCAGACTAACAATTAGAATAAAAAAAAATTATTAATTTTTTATGACAAAACAATAAATATTCATATAGGTAAGAATTTCTAAAAATGTAGAAATCTAAAAAGTAGAAAGTAGGAACCTTCCTAGTTTTTTCCCCTAGGGAAAAAAAAAAAAACAACACTGTGAATAGTTTGGTGAATATCATTCCAGATCTTTTCCTTACACATATACAACCATATGTCTTATTATTTACAAAAATGGGGTAATTTTATGCACGCTGACTTACAATATGCTTTTTTTTCCCCTCTCGGTGACATATCTTGGGCATCTTTTTCATATCAATGGACATTTGTCCTTTTTAGTGGCTAAAGAATAATCCATCTTATGTATGTACTATAATTTATTTAGTCAATTCCCGCTGGTGGATATGTGGGTTGTTCTCAGTCTTTCATGTTTATAAACAGTCCTGAAATGAATGTCCTTATATAGCTATATCTTTGGATACTATATGGCATGACTATAGTTAAACTTCTAGGTAAGAAAATATTAGGTCAAAAGATGTCCATATTTTAAATTTTAATAGCTTTTACCAAAAAGTTTATACTAATTTACATACTCACCACCACCATGCTAAGCTAGCATCTTGGTTGGATTTGCATTTTGATAATTTTAAGTAATAGAATCCTAGGTCTAGAATCTGCTGTGCAAGGTAGAGGCACCATTTTTGACCTTCTAAAGTCTAAAGATTACCCCATAGAATACCATTTTGAGTGTGGTTTCATAAGCACAAAATGGTCACCATGACTCATGAATGAAAGCAGAAGCATAGCTCATTCTGACATTCTCTGTACCGTCCCCATCTCTTGCCCACCCCCCCCCACTATGACAACTGTACATGTATGAGGTGTGTTGGGTGGGCTGGAATAGGAAGGGCTTTGTTTTGATCCGCCTTTTGCATATAAGTCAGTTGGTTGAAATGGAAAGGTCCTTAACTCCCACACTTGCTGGCGATGTACCCTTGGGTACATCACTGATTCTGTCTGAGCTGGTTTCCTCATCACATGGCATCCTACGGGAATTAACTGAGAAAGTGGACACAGGTCCCTAGCACAATGCCTGATGGGCAGCATTTGCATGTTTTCACCATCAGCTGAGCATCATTCCTCTGTGGAGAATAGAACTTCTGTTCCATGACAAGAGACTCTGGTTTTAAACTATTTCCTAGAAAAGAGTAATATTGGTTGTTGGGATACTCTATTCCTCTTGATTTGCTTGCAATATATTGGATATTAAATTACATTGTTGAACAGTATGCTTTTTTGTTTGTATGTCCTTTTGGAGCAACTTTCTCTAAATGTTTTAACCATACCCATTTGGTTTTGCCAAATGCGTTGTGAAATCAGTCACATTACTGTTTGGCCACATTACAAAGATCTAGTTAATTGTCTTTAATTTTACCTGTTGTTTCCAAAGATGGTTCTATTGACAGTGGTTTTAGTGGGCGTGACTTGGAGCTGAATGAGACCAGTATTGGGTCTTTTAGACTTTTCACTCTGTGCACATGTGAACTTGGTTTTGGGTGAACTGCTATTTCTGAGATTTGAAGAATTTGTCACCAGTGGCAACTTCCTTCTTTTGATAGCTGCCTGGAGGTCTAGCCAGGCTCTTGCTATGCTTCTGGCCATTTGATCTCCTCCAGGATGTTCTAAGTCATGTAACAGCCCATCTGGATGATCTACCAGGGTCCCAGTGGACATGTAGGAAGCTGCTGCAGAGAAAGACTGGCTCAGAATTCTCATTAAGCTAACTGTATGGATATAAAGGCTTTGGGTTTTTCACAGGCCGTTTCTTGGTAAATGTCTAGAGCTCAGAAAGCTGGTGGGAAGACAACCCCTGGGCGGGAGGTAGGCAACACCATCTAATACATTATACTTTGCTTGTATTTAACCACCCTCAAAGGTGGGGAGGGTAGTTAAGAGTAGCCTTAACCTTCAGATGAAGACATGGGAATTCACAGGTTTAATGACTAAATTTAATGACATTTGTGGAGCTTGAACCCAAGACTTGTGGTTCAGTGCTGTCTCCCCTGGTAACAACTAAAAGACTAGCACTGGACTACAGAATCTGGAGAACCAGATTCAGCATCCGCAGGAGAGTGTCAGGGCCCAGCCACATGAGTCAGGACAAACACGATCTAGTGGGAAGCAATTAAAACTGAGGCAAAGGCCTAGTGCTATGGGATGTGTTGCTAAACTTAGAGATGGAAAGACTGAGGATATCCGGGTGTTCATGGTACCTTGATACTCTGGGATACCGGTTGCTTCCCCCATTCCAAGACCCAGCCGAGAGAGGCTGGAGGCTGTTAACATACTGTAATTCATCAGCGTTTATTAGGTACTGGGCATGGCAGAAGCTCAGGAGAAATGAAACCTCATAACTGTGGGTCACGGGGCCTATAAGCAACAGAGACTGTATGTAGGGTTCACAACTTAGCCCACAGAGCTGCCCTACTCAAGATGCTCCTTCTGCCTTCCCTGCTTCACCCCTGCACTGCCAACTGAGTGCAATGAGCAATGCCAATGATGCCAGACTGTGTCAGGCTCCATGAAAGTGTTCTGAGCCCACTTGACTAGATTCTCTTCTTTCATGTTGGACTCAGTCAGCTCATCATGGAAATGTGTGCTGTTCAAGTGGCAGCCTTCTGTTTCTGATGATACTCTGAGCTAGGTTTAGACTGCTGCATGACTTCAGTCCCCTTCAGATTTAATACCCACTCACAGCCCTCTTTATTCTGCAAAATATTTTGTAGATAAGAGTGCCTTTTCTCCATTATATTTTCTAAGACTCCAGGCCCACGATGCCTCTCGATATAAGTCCATGATTGTAGATCATGCTCATGTCCAGTTGATTGGAAGTTTCCATGTCCTCCTCCCTTCCCCACCCCCTGTCCCAGCCCTCTAGCATCAGATTAATATCTAACAGCTTTCTAGGAGGCTGATGACAAGATATCTTTGTAAAGAGCAAAGGTCTTTTGTTGTTGTTGTTTGTTTGTTTGTTTTTTAAAATGGAGTTTATTTTCATTTGGGGTAGAGAATGACCACAGAAGGCACAAGTGTGGCTGCTCAAATTCTTTCTCTTAAAATGGATGTTTCAATTGCCCAAAATTAGAACATACTAGGGTGAAGGAGTGGGGAAGGTCATGCAGAGTCTGCTGTTTAAGTAAAATGTCTGGTTCTTACAGTGATTTAGAGAAAAGCAAAGTGGTGTGTTAAAAAGCAAAAGGAATCT
The DNA here is from genome assembly GCF_018350195.1 of Panthera tigris. NCBI lineage: Eukaryota > Metazoa > Chordata > Mammalia > Carnivora > Felidae > Panthera > Panthera tigris. The sequence goes on along the minus strand of NC_056660.1, from coordinate 18,434,413 downwards.
CTGCATGTGATGCTGTGCCATTTTCAGTCTTGTTTACCTACTGGTCCTTGTTTTATTTTTATAGGAATTCAAGGTAGATAATTTATACTGAAACACATAGAAATAAATATTGAGTGGGGTTCTTTTAAAACCACCTTTCTCTCTGGAATTTTTGCTACTGTGGGGTAAGTAAAGCAAATGTATTTCTTTTGTTATATAAAACTTGAAAGAATGGAAAAGTAGGAGAGAAAATAAGGTCAATAAAGTCCTAGCTAATCAAGCCTCTAGATCCAGTGACCATTTATAGAAAAACAAGAAACAGAGTAATATGTTAAAAGACACCACGGGATGTAATTAGTAAAACTCAGATATAGGAAACTAAAGAATAAATAATCTAACTGCTTCTTCTTTTCCCCCTTGTCCTCCTCTTCCTCTTCCCTTCTTCTCCCTCCTCCTCTCTGTCCTCCTCCTCCTCCTCCTTCTTCAACAACAACAATAACAACAGGTGGGAAACATGAATGGGGCAACCTATAATTTAAAAAGAGAATTAATATGTGTAGCAACTGATAGTAAAGCTTATCTGAATTCCAGTTCAAATAAGCAAACTACATAAAAGATTTATAGCTTGGAGTAACGTTAGGCCAGTCCACTAACAATAAGCACCACTGACCTTAGATTGTGGGCTTTAATATGGCTCTTCACTGAAAGGAACCAGGGTTACTTGGAGAATTGGCCAGTTCTGTGCATGATAAACACTATGAGTTTAAAAAATCTTGTCGAATCGGATAGCAAGGAAGGTATTGAAGACTACTCGCATCATAGAAAGAACTCGAGCACCAACTTGGCCAGAGATGGGAAAGGTGAGCATCAATAAGAGTAACGACAGCATTGGGTAGAAATATGTTTAAATGCATGAGTTTATAATGATATTTTAAGAAGTAAAAACTAGGGAAGCCTGGGTGGCTCAGTTGGTTAAGCATCTGGCTCTTGATTTGGGCTCAGGTCATGATCTCATGGTTCATGACATTGAGCCCCAAGTTGGGCTCTGCACTGACAGGGCGGAGTTGGCTTGGGATTCTCTCTCTCCCCCTCTCTCCGCCCCTTTCCCTGCTTGCACACCTCTCTCTCTCTCTCTCTCTCTCTCTCTCTCTCTCTTTCTCTCTCAAAATAAATAAATAAACATTTTTTAAAAATTTAAAAAGTAAAAACTAATTAGTCATCATCAGAGGATGCCAAAGTTGGTTAACTCATTATTTGAAACCTGGCAAAAAAAGGGAAAGAACCAAACATCTATTCTTTCTTTCTAAGATGAATGGTGTCATATAATAGCCAGATGGAAGAGGGGAAGTTTCCAGCTGCAGAAGTATTTGAGGTAATAGTTGAAAGAGGAATATTAAAATTTTGTACACACTGATGAATTGATGGATCTAGACCTTGAACATGAAGAACTACTAATATTACAATAGTAGAGACAACCTCGGTGAAAGAACATAGCACCCCATAATATAGTCTTCACAAAAAATACCCAAATATGATTAAGCCTCTAGATGCAACTACCGGTTTATAGGAAATACAGAGGACAAAGAAACGTGTTAAACTATACCACAGGGCTGCAATCACCAAAATCCAGGTTGTGGGAATTTTATAGGCCAAACAATCCATTTTCTTCAACAGATATATTGCAAGGAAAAAAAATGGGGGATGGATTAAGAACCTGTAAGATCCCAGGAGACTTAAAGGACATCAGTGAATTACAATGCATGGATCTTCTTTAGATACTGTTTTTTTTTAATATCCTAATTTTTAAAAACTATAAAAATGTTCAATGACATTTATGGGAAGAGAAAATTTGAACGCTCTCTCAGGAATTATTATTTTGTTACATGTCATACTGGTATTGTGGTTATGTTAGAATCTTTATTTTTTGAAAGCACATACTGAAATATTTACAGAATGATATGGGGTCTGAGATTTGCTGCAAAAGCATAAGGTTACGGGGAGTGGTCTGTCTGGAGGGAGATGAGGGCCAGTCTAGCCATGAGTTGATGGTTGATGGGCCCAGGTGATACACATAGAGAAGATGTTTTGTCTACGTTGGTGTATGTTCAAAATTCTACATCATAAGAACTTTTAAAAAAAGGAAATGTGAACATTGCTCAGTGTTTAATTATGTTGAGGAATTAATGTTATTTTTTAGAAGTATGTTAGTGGCAATTTAGATTTACATATTTTAAAAAAACAAAATGGTTTCTGGGATTTGCTTTAAAATAATTGGTTTTGTGGGAGTAAAAATGAAATAAAAGCAGTTGTTATTGTAGAAGTCTGAAAATTTCCTGAATTAAAGATAACATACAAAAGACAGGCTAGGCTGTAATTAAAAAAAAAAAAAGATTGTAGCATAGGACAATTGGTGTGAAAATGCCTTCTGTCCATGACTACATCAAATGAAAGCCATATGCTTATTTTTATTATTGCTATTTCTTGTGCTAAGGTGTTGGGTCACTAAAAACAAAATCTGAATACAAATCCACTTATTGAACAGAATATAAATCTGGTGATATTAAAGAAGTTTTCTTTGTACCAATCCTATAATAAAATAAGGAATTTTCCAGCCTTGTTCTCAACCCCTATATCATTTGAAGGTCAGTAACGCTATTGTGTGTGACTAGCCAAAGAAAAATTGCCTAGTGTTGTTTATATAAACAGAGTGCCAAATTAGTTTCTGAAGTTAAACTAGAAGTTTATTGGTTAGACCTTGAAATTCATATTTGAAAAACAGGTAAATTTACATATTATGTAAAAGAGAGAAGATAGGCATACCTTTAGTTAAACTTTAAAATGGACTGGAATGGGATAAGAAGGCTGTTTTAATCAAAATGGTAAAGTGAGCTACAAAAGAAAAAAGTGACTTGCTTGTATAAGGTCTTAGGTTCTGGACACTGAAAAGTAGATAGGGTAGTGGGAAGGAAGATTGGGCAAAGTCAGAGCCACAACCTGTGGAATTCAAATGTCTCCAAAACAAAGGTTGCTGTGGATTGCTCACTCAATCCCTATTCCAGTCTCCTAGTTGCAAATAGACGTTGGAAATCTAACACTAACACATGCCAGATTCCTTTGCAGCTAGGATTCTGAATGTGAATTGGGTTCTGCTGATTTTAAAAAAAAGTTTTTTTAATGTTTATTTATTTATTTTGAGAGAGAGCGTGAAAGAGTGCTTGCAGGGGAGGGGCGGAGAGAATGGGAGAGAGAATCCCAAGCAGGCTCCCCATTGCCAGCACAGAGCCTGATCCTGGGCTTGAACCCAGGAACCATTAGATCATGATCTAAGCTGAAACCAAGAGTCAGAGGCTTAACCAACTGAGCCACCCAGGCACCCGGGTTCTGCTAATTATATGAAGAAAGGTGGAAGTGAGGTGGAAGCCATCTTACTTTCTGGCTTGCTTTCGCTTTTTTGGTGAGGGTGCCCGGCAGCAGCACTGCAGTGTGCCGTCTTTAGCCTCCTGGTCTCTGGGTTACAGCTATGGAAGTGGGTCTGGAACCCATAACTTCAGTAGGAGCCTCAGGATAGCAAGCAGCTGGTCTGGCGGATCAGTCGTCACTGTTCTGGGAGCCATTGCTGTCAGCCCTTCCAGAGACTTTGTGAGTACCCAATTCCCTATATTAAATCTCCTTCTGTTCGATATGCCTGAAATGACGTTTCCTGCATTGTATCTGATGGAAATAAGCAGTGTTTAGGTTTTGGGCCTTCACAAATGAATGTTAGGCCTGCTGAAATTTGCCTTTCCTCCTCCCCACCCCCCACCTCAATGACCAATTCCTCCCCCATCCCTCCCTGTCATCCCCATGCCTCATTCTCTTGGTTCTGTCACTCTTTCTTGCCAGTGGTCGCTCCATTCCCAGGTGGCAGGAGTCAGGAAGGGACCCAGCCTCCAGGGTAGCCAGCTGTAGAGGAGACACCAGATTGCCCTGCACTCAGCCATCTCTAGGTTCAGTTGCAGACTCAGCTATCTTGGAACTGTGCCAGCACCCCCTCCCTCACATCTACTCTTACAATGATTGTGACGTGTAGAGTTGTTATCCCTATTCAAAGACAAGGTGCCCCAAGCTCAGAAACATTGAAAAACTTGTCCCATGTCAGTGCTGCGGTGGCAGATTTGGGCTCAGATCCCAGTTTGGCCTAACTACTGAGTATATGATCAGCATCATAGTTCAGTTCCACACTCCTGCCAATGACCGAGTGCGGAAACAATGATTTCTTTTCGCCCGTACTGGGATAAGGACGTTCCTGCCTTTCTGTTGACTAGTGGGAGACAGCCAAGGAAGAGGGCATCGGACAAACCCCCACAAAGAATGAGTGAACAAAAGAGACACAGGTGGTGGTGGTGAGCTGGTGATGCTTGTGCCCGTGGGTGGCACAAGCTGGGTGGCTACTGACGGTGTTCCTGGTGAGGTTAGCGGTGGTGGTTCCTCTGCTGCTTAGTGTCCAGAAGTAGGGAAGCACATTGCAAACTGCTCAAAGAACACGGGCATTGCTTCGCCCTCGCCGGTCGTTGTGCTCACTTCTTTCATTCTGCGACAAACCTCACCCATCTGTGAAGGAGGGTGCTTCTTTCCGGCCCAGCAAATCCCAGACGGCTCCACCAGGCTCCAAATAACTCACCCTCCGGTTGCACACTCAGAGCTCCCGCGTTCTGTTCTGTAGCTCTACTGGCTCCGAAGAACCACCAGGTGTCTCCGTGGGTGGTGGTCCACCATGTTTGGGTACGGGCCTGGGGACCAAAATGCATGAGGATTCCGGTTCTGCAACTTTCTGTCTGTGTGACGTTGGTCAAGTTCCTTAATCTCGTTGAGCCTCCGTTTCCTCATCTCTAAAATGGGGCGGGCGGGGTGGGGGGAGAATAATACTACTTCTTAAGGTTAGGCTGTGAAGGATTAAGTTACTTAATTACCCAAAATATGGCGTGTGCTTAATACCTGGTATCCGTTATATTAGCTATAAACACTTTAAATGGGGTCAGTGCATCTCCCACTCGAGGAAGCTGATGAGAAAACAGGCAAGTATCGAAGTGTGTCTTTTAATTGACTAGAATAGATTTTTCCGTTAAGGAACTCCTTTCCAAACTTATAAAAAGCACTCTAGTTTCTTGCAAATGAAGTGTTGTTTTTTGACTTGGTAAGGGCATCATGTACTCTGAGCCACTTACCGTCTGGTGTTCAAAACAAAACAAAACAACAACAAACAATTGCTGTTTGGCCTCAGGGACTCTGATCTGAGGTATCTGCCTACAGCCTGATCAGCTTCTGCATGCACACTTCAAATAATCCATAGATTATTTCATTTTAAGAGGAGCGCATCGACCTAATGAGTCATTTTTAAATAATTCCTGATTGTACATTTGCTGAGTGTTAAATGCTCATAAACATGATTCTGAACAGTGCAGGTGCCATTAGCCTTAGAGATGTTACAGAAATTGTATTGCCTTCCTCCTTCTCACAAATGTTTGTGTTTATTTAAAAATAACTTACACAGTTGAGAGCTCTTACAGTGTATATTTTTTAAAGGGAAGAAGGGAATAATCAACTGTGTGTGTACTTCCCCATTTCTATTCATAGACCGTGTCACAAAGTATCTGGATCTGAAACTCTACAAGATTGATAACATGCAAAAAAAAATCTACGCTATCGGAAGTAGAAATGAACACGTTTAAGTGGGATGTTTTATATAGAGTGCTTGCACAACGCTGAACTCATAGTTAACTGTCAATAGATATTAGTTCCTTTTGAATATTTACTAGTGCCTTAGTTTGATGATCCTTACTCATACTATGTTCAAAAATTGTGTTTTCTTCATTTTGCAAGGGGTTCTTATGCCTCCCTTTTTGCAATCTATTGGATATTGAGACCATATCATGATGTGACTTAACATGATATACCTTCATGGGGGTAGGAGTTACATGAAATTGGGAACACTGGCTTGAAATGGAATGTTCCTAGTACCCCAAGGAAAGGAAATATTACCCCCTGTGGATTTTCAAGTCATGTTTCAAAACTGTTTGTTTTGAGGTTCAGAGTCAGATCATCCCTTTGCTATTCACTTAGTTAATTAATTCATTACACTTCTAAGTGGTGTTCAGACAAACCTTATTTGTCTCCAGTCCCCCTCTATAAAGTGATGACCATGGCTACCCTACAGATGTGTCATGACTGTACAGGCATAGATATTCTTACTTTAGTAAGAAATACAAAGAAAGGGTGAGACATCCGTAGAACTATCTAGCCTTAGAGGCCAAAGTGAAAGAAAACACTGAAACTTTTTTGTTGCTGTTCCCTGAGAATTAGATACAGATACAGGGCAAGGCATCTGCTTCGTTTATCATTGTGTTGAGTGCACACCAGGTTCCCTGGATAGTCTGGCCTTTCCTCTTCACAGCCAGACCTCTTGAAGCTAAAGGTTGGGTTGTTGTTTTTTTTTTTTCTAGAAAAAAAAAAGACAAAAACGATGTCATTCTTTGTTATGGTACACACACATAGCTGGCTCCCCGACCAGAAGTTTCAGGTAAGCTCTCCAGGTCCATCAGTGGAAGAAAGGGAAGTGAGATTGAATCACACCCGAGACTTACGCTATGGGTCTTGAGTTGTATTTAGTGACTGGTTCCTGAAAGGCTTTCTGCTCCCTAAGCTGCAGCACACTTTGGTCTTCTCCTTGGTCACATGAGGGTTACAGCCCTCAGTGAGGAAACTTGGCCTGTGATAAGAAGCTTGAGTTTTGTTGTTGTTGTTGTTGTTGGTTTTTTTTTCAGGTAGTACAAGGGGGTCAGGAAGCAGGAGTGGAGGATGTCCCCTTGACCTATGAGATAAGAAAACAAACAAACCCGTCAGAGGCAGGAATGGCATTTGTTCTGATGCCTAATTTTAGAAGCAGACTGTGAGGAGAGGTGTTTGAGCGTACGTGAACGACTCCAATGAAAAGTTGAGATGGCATGTTCTTACTCTCGCTCTGAATGCTGGGCTATGGAACGAAGGTGCACAGGGTTTTGTAAATAGACAACTGATAGATCATAGTTTTCTACTGGAGAGTCTGAAATAGTCCAGGGGAGGCTCTCTATGAACTAAGAAATCGACTTGGTAGGAACCGAAGGACGAAAAGTAACTTTTCCTACATTTACCATCCAGGAAGCAACATGGCAAGGGATGTAGAAACCCCCAAAGAGAGAGGGCACTCTTGATTGGATCTTTATGGTGCTCCATAATCAGCGACTCTGAAGAGGTGTCTGAACATTCCAGGGAAAATGAAGACAAAAGGTTGTCGAGATGAGGGATAGCAGATAGATGGCATTTGTGGTCAATTCTTCCTTTCTGTGCCCTGGCAGCCATCACCAATGAATCGCGGTGTGTTTTCCTGCTGAGCTCTTCAATTTATCTATGTTGAGATCATAAAATTGTGAAGACCACCTCATCCTAGGTGAGATCTCACTTTGTCCTCTTGGTTGGAATAAATCAGAAATCATGAGACAAAAGACTAACATCAGTTGAAAGGTTTCACTCTTCCTTCACTATGGTGATTGTGAAGCCTCTTAAGGTGAAGGCAATCTTGGTGACCTCATTCTGGTTCAGGGACTGGTCTGATCTTTTTGTTTGTTTGTTTTTTGCATAATGATTTTTCAGAGACAGACTGATACTAACCAAACTTTAGGAGACTGGTGTTGTGGTATGATAATAAATATATTTGGCCTTTGTACCCAGTTCCTGACACAGAGCTCCTTGTTATTTTATCAAGAACCCTTTTGAGCATACTTGAGTTTATGCTAACGGGGTAACTCAGGGCGAGACCCCTACATAGCCTGGGATGGGGCTGATCACCAGAAAGACTCAATGATTAAGACATTGGAACTTTCAGCCCCACCCATCAGCCACTAGGGATGGAGGTGGAAGGAGAGCTGGGGATTGAAGGTCTATAAAAACTCTTGAACAATGAAATTTGACGAGCTTCTGGGCTGTGAGCACATCAAGGTGCTGAGAGGGTGGTGGTGAGCCTCGAGAGGACACAGAAGCTCCCTGCCCCTTCCCTCGTACTCTGCCCTACATATCTCTTCCAACTCGCTGTTCTGAGCTGTATCCTTTCATACTAAGTCAGTAAGCATAAGTAATGTTCTGTTAGCCATTGTAGCAAATTACTGAATCCACGAAGGGGGTTACCCAGTTACTGCGTCCCCCTCTGCCAGGCACTGGGCCGGCATCAGGCGCATCACTTTCCCTGGGTGTTTGGCTGGTCGGGGGGCGGGGTGGGGGGGGAGGAGTGGGAGGATTGGAAAATCTCCAGAGAAAATTGTTAAAATCAATCTGAAGCAGGTTGTCACTGGCGCTGGGAAAAGCAGGAGTCGTGGAAACAGAGCCACGGAGTTAGATGTCAGTTTCGGAAAGGTAAAAGGAGCAGTGGCTAAAACACAGTGTGTGCAGGTCAGGGACCTTGCAGCACAGGGCGGGGATGCCTGGAGGGAAGAGAAAGCGCCTCAGACTCCTGTCGTCACCAGGTCAGACCCTGTTTTGAGCATTGGGTTGGCCTCTTGTCCAAGGGGGCTGGAAGGAAGTTCAGACAGTGCTAAGATACAGAAGCCATGGGCTTTCCTCCATTCATTGCCACTCATGAGCTGTGCCGTTAACCTCCAGGCGCCGGTTTCTTTATCCGGAAAATAGGAATCATCCTGTAATTCCCGCTGTCCAACCCACGCACTTCTTGACAACGAAGGCCTCCTGGTTTGTTTCTTTTATGTTTTTGAGAGGGAGAGAGAGGGCGCAAGTGAGCAAGGGGGCAGAGAGAGAAAGAGAGAGAGAGAGAATCCCGGAAGGGGCAGAGAGAGAGAGAGAGAGAGAGAGAGAGAGAGAGGGAGGGAGAGAGAGAAAGAGAGAGAGAGAGAAGTGGGGCTTCTTGGGGCTTGTGTTTTTACCAAAGTGGGGCTCAGGCTCCCCCTAAGTGGGGCATGAGCTCACCCTATGTGGGACTCGATCTCACCAACTGTGAGATCATGACCTGAGCCGAAGTCACATGCTTAACGGTTGAGCCACCCAGGCCTCCTGGTTTATTAAAGGGCTGCATAAATTCCTAAATTGGGACAAATGAGGAATGGGAGGCAGAAGTTAATGAAGGCAGAGACATCTTGATTGAAAGTTTCTCCAACAGCCCCGCCCAGGAGCCCTTGGGCACTTGCCTGGGTCTGAGGGTTCAATGGGCTGCTTATCTCTTACCAGAAGCAGGGGTATTTGGCCATAAGTAGGAAGCTCTTTGTGGTGGCCCCGGGTGGGAGTTGGCTGGGCCCGCCGAGTGGGGTCGTCCCGGGGTTGACGTTGGCTCTTAGCAACAGGCATTTCAAATGCACAATGCATGATTGTGGCCCTTTTGGAAGAGAGCATTTTTGAGCAGCCCTGTACAGGAGGCCAACTGTAAAATGTTGCTGTGTTCACATTAGTGCTAAAGACATGGGAAGACAAGCAAATCTATTAGTCTTGGAATTCTTCTATATGAAGGGGAATCTTGCAATTTACCCCACAGAGGCTTCTGGAAGAAATTAGGGTCATTTTTTAAAGACCTCCATTAATACAGGGGGGCATTCATTCCTTTTATTTTGTTCTTTACACATTTGCGATTGGAAAATTTTATCATCCTGTAACTATTAAGTCGTTTGGGAGAAGGATTGTTTATTTTTAAATTAATTTTTTGAGAGTGCCTTTCCTTATTTATTTTCACGTTAAAAAATTTACCCTCTTGGAAGCCGTGTGTGTGTGTGTGTGTGTGTGTGTGTGTGTGTGTAAAAAACCTTGGCGTGAGCATGAGAGGCTGACCTTTAACTTCAGAGGAGGAGGAAGTGCAGCAAGGGGAGGCTGCGGAGGGCATGAGGGAGGGCAGGACGATGATGAGTCAGTGTCTTTGCGACGCCCTCCTCTCTCCTGAGGCGTGAGCCAAGCCCGTCCGTCCAGTGCTGTCTCGGAAAAAGAAATCCTGTAGAAGTGACCGCTGTGGTCATGACAGTGTAAGTAGTTCCTCTTTTGAAGGCTTGATGTTCCCGGAGCTGTGGGAGCGAGTCCGCTTCCATAGGCCTCCCTCAACTACTGACAAGCATGAGGAACTGTGTGTTTTCTCACCGAGGTGTAGGAGGGTGTCTGTAACTCCTGAGAACGCTGCCGTAGGAGCCGCCTAGAAGGGACTGGAGGCAGATGAAGGGACACCATTTAGGGTGGGTCTGGGCTCTCAGTGACCACGAACCATCTCTTCAGTTTTTGGCCCCTGCCTCTCCAGAGAAGGGGAACACCTGCGTGTATTATCTGAGAGCTGTGGTCTCCTTCTGCGTCTCAGCGGACTGGGTCACCGTCCGCGGGCCATCCCAAGGCTAGATCTCTGCCAATGGAAGACGCTCTTGTCTGCCGGCCTCCTCCTCCTCTAGGAAACCTGCCCTACTTCCTGGAAACCGAAGGCTGAGCCTCCTGCCTCCACGTTTCTAAATCGCATCTCACATGCACACCGTCTTATTCTTGACTTCGTAACGGCAGTTTTGGGAATGGTGTCGCCTCACCCTCTTCGGCGGTGGCAAAGTCAGCAAAATGAGCACTTTTTATACACAGGTCTGGTCCTAGGCACAACACACGCCATGAAGAAGGTGGGGGAGGGTGCTTCCTTGGCGGGTCTTAAAAAGTATTTGAGGGTAAAGACATGAATTCTTCCTCCATCATGCCACTAAAACGCTTCTCACCAAGGTCATAAGTGACTTCCTAATTGCCAATGCCAGCAAATACTTCCCAATACCTTTCCTGACCCGGCTGACGTGACCTCTTCCCTTGAACCTCCGAGGCAGCACCCTGTCACCTCTCAATACATTAAGTCTTGAGGTCAGTTGCTTCCTACAGCTGTCCCATAAATGTCGCTGCTGGTTCCCAGAGTTCCACTTTTGGTCTTCTTCCTAGTCCTCAATTTTTTTTTTTTCCCAGCAGTTTCATCTTAGTGTAGAACATGCGATTCTACAGTTTAATAAGCTTCCCAGCGTGCTGATTCCCAAGAAGTTTTGAGAATCTGGACTTCTTAATCGCTCTGGTTCTTAGCTTCCCCACCTATAAAATGGGGGATAATAATGGTACTTGCCTCATCGGACTAGCGTGAGGTTTAAGTCGGTTATATGTATGCAAAGCACTTATGACAGTGCCTGGCACATAGATTTATATAAAGGTTTGGTTGTTCTTAAGTTCAGGCAGAGGCAATAAGGAAATAGGAAATAAGTTTTCGAATGAACATTGAGGCCTTTTGCAGAGACAGGTAGTTGTTCCCCTAAATCTAGTTTCCCTTTTTCCAGAATCCCCACAGCCACCCGGCATTCCTTGCAGCTAGGTGTAACCATGTAACTAGGTTCTGGCAAGCAAAGTCTGAGTGAAAAAGTCCTGTGGGGTTTTCTGGAAACTTCCCAACAAGACAGCCAGCTTGTGCCCCTTGTCCTTTCTTCTGTCTGCTATTCTGCTGCCTGGAACTTGAGGTGATGGCTGCCATCTTGGAAGATGAGCAAACCTGGCAGGACGGTGAGCGGGAAGCCCATGGGTGCTTGGGGGCCACATGGAGCACAGAGTCCTCAAACCCCTGGACCGTTTACCTCTGGACTTTCACATGAGAGAGGAATAAACTTCTGCCTTTTTAAAGCCACTACTATTTGGGATCTATAAGCTGAATTGCAGCCAACCTAATCTTAACTGATACAGAATGTGATACAGGCACTATATATTGAATTAGGCACTAAAGGCCAAATTACGTTTTATTCGGTGGATGATAGAAGAACTGCTGAAGGTTTGGGGAAATGCACTTTAGGAAGATTAACTTTCCAGTCATGTAATTGTAATGAAAAAGCCCAGAGGTGGGGAGAATAATTAGGAGACTGACAGTGGGCGGGACAGATGGCAATGACAGTCTCAGGTAGGTGACGGTAGGGAAAATGGAAAGAAGAGGCTGGATGGCAGAATCTGTGTTAGAGGCTCAATTGTGCTTCGCAGCAGATAAGGTGTCTTGGTGAAGATGTGGGAGAGGGAAAAGTTTTGAAAGAGATATTTGGAGGATGGTTTCCTGTTCCTGTCCTGAACTGGTCTCTTCCCCAGGCTGCATTCAGTGACTTCATGTAGGTAGCTTGAAATTGGCCATGGTGGGAATATGGGAACTCTATGGAAATCAACAAATGCTAGAAGTCAAACTGATCTCTTTCCCCCACAGAGTTAGCTTCCCAGCATGTCATTGGACTCAAGTGCCCGCAACATAAAAGCCAGGAGAAAGAGCTGGTTTGTGAGACAAAAGGAGTTTTACTTTAACCCTGCCGACTTGAGGTGTTGGCTAGCTGCAGGGCGGGTGGAAGCTAGTTTGGAGGCAAGCACATAGCGACAGAGATGCTGGAGCTATGGGTAGAAGAAATCATCAGGGAAGAGAGTGTAGACCTAAAAGACAAGGGCAGAGAGCAAAACCCCCAGGAGTCTCTCCTTTTAGGACTCAGGAAGAAAAGGAACCAATGGAAACAGAAGAAATAATTGGAGACGGAGTGGGGAGACACGGCAGTTTTGTGCCGTGAGAATGAGGAGGGAAGAGAGAGAGGCCAGGAGCTATAGAGAGGCGGAAGCCAGTGAGGTCTGAGGAAAGGTTGGGAGGCAACCCAACCTCCCGATGGGTCAGGGAGCCATCGGCGGGAAATATTTATAAAGGGATGTCTGTGGAAGCCAGATTCCTCAAAGCCTGAGCCCGAGAATATGTAGCTAACTTGTGCAGACAGCATCCAGCAAAACTTCTAGTACGTTACAGGCTATAGATAAATGCATTAAAAAAAAATTTTTTTTAATGCTTATTTATTTTTGAGAGAGAGGGAGAGACAGAGCGTGAACAGGGAGGAGCAGAGAGATAGGGAGACAGAATCAGAAGCAGGCTCCAGGCTCCGAGCTGTCAGCACAGAGCCCGACGCGGGGCTCGAACCCACAAGCCGTGGGATCATGACCTGAGCCGAAGTCGGACGCCTAACTGACTGAGCCACCCAGGCCCCCCGCTATAGATAAATGCATTTTGATGCATTTTATAAATGCAAAGTACTTTGCAGATTACCTGATTACTTGACTGTGTCTGAAGAAACCGATCTTTAAAACTGCATGGACGCTAGGGATATCTAATTGACCAAGGGAAGAAAAGCAATGGTGGGTGCCGTGGAGATCGCTTATGGGGTGTGTGGTGTGGCCTGTGAGGTCATGTTATTGTCTGTTGACTAAGAAGGTAAGCCTGTCTGTGTGTAGAGGCTTTGGAGCTGACCATATTGTATGTGCATCAAGACTGCCGATGCTTCTAGACTCTTTTCTCATTTGCTCTATGGCCCCATCCGAGCCTTTGCCTGCAGTACTGTTTCTTTAGCAGTTCTGTGTTGGCCTCTACATGCTGTAACTGTGGTGGTGTTTTTCTGCAGTTCGAGTCAGAGCTGTGCATGGAAGTCCTTAAAATACTTCTCTATTTCATGACTACCTGCCTCTGTTGGGAAGGTGGAGGGATGGAAGGAAGGAGGGAAAAGGAAAAATCATACTTGCAGAACGCCCACTATTTCTTTATTCATTTAACAACTCTAATTGCCAGGCATTTTACATCAGATATCATTCTTCCAGGAACCTTTCTGGAAGGTTATCATCCTGCCCATTTGACAGATGAGCACCACAGACGTGCTCCTTCATTCCTGCGCCTGTGTTCGAGAGTTGGTTGTCATCTAGGACTTTACGGTGGGTGCTTTGTTCTGAGCATGGTATAGGTTTGATTCACAGCGGATACAGATAGTGAAATTCTCCAGTACTCTTCACGGAGCCTCCTCAGCAGGTCCTGGAGTTATGACCATATGTGGGTTTGGACGTTAATCAGAGTTCAATACCTAATCATGTTCACATACTTGTGGATTCTGCTTCCAGCCACATGCTCCATATAAGCTCCACTTGCTTTGGGTACCTGGGTTTTTGATGTGAAAATACAGAACTTGGAACACTGACTCAAACTGCCACTCATTTTACATTCATTCATTCAACCAGAACATAATGTACTCTTTGCTAAACACTGGGCTCGTAGAATGGAATAATCCTTCGTTTCTGCCCTCGAGGAATTGCACATTAAATAGCAAGCTCAAGATGAGAGGGGGAGGTCCTTCTCAGCCAAGTCAAAATTGATGACCAAATACCTGCTACTTTGTTGTGTAATCTGTGGTTTCTGTGCAATTTTGCTCTGTGATGATCCTTACAATATTTTCTTTACTTGCTTCATATGACATCAACTCCCTTGAGGAGTAAGTGTCTTGAGAGGTGGGACTGTGTCTCATGTGACTTTGTATCCCCACCACCTGGCACAATTTCTGGCACATGAGGTGTTCAATGGATGCATGTTGAATTAATGGATGAAGTACAAGTACTGTTTATTAATATTAGTATTTATCTTTTATATCAAACATGAGGTCCGAAGACATTAATTTATCAGTAAATTTGGCGCATGCTAGAATTCAAATTTTCTGATTTCTAAATGTTACTGCTTTATGTAATTAGTTTTTTACCTCAGGTGGACAGAGTTAAATTCAATATACTTCTTGGGTCGTGATTCACCAAAATCATCATGCCGTGCAAGGCCACTCTCTTTGTTATATTTTCTCATTTTGCTTTTCTCATCTCCCGCTTCCTGCCCCCTGACACCTGCTGTAATTTGTTGTATGCATGTATTTTTAGATATGCACGTATTTTGGAAGAATAATTAGTTTTTGGAGTATGTATGTGTCGTGCTCGGTTTCCTAGCATTTAGAGATTTTCTGGTTACCTTTCTGTTGCTGGTTAAAGAACATACACTCTAAGATTTCAATCCTTTGAAAATGTACTGAAGCTTGCTATATGGACTAAGATATCCTCTATATTAATAAATCGTTCCTGCGTATTTCAAAAGAGTATGTATTCTGCAGTTGTTGGGTACAATGTTTAATATGTCTCAGGTCAAGTTTATTAATTACGTAGTTCATATTTTTTATATCTTTATTGATTTTATGTCTGCTTGGAGAATTGTGTTAAAATCTCCTGCAAAGGTCCTTTTGCTTTGTATATTTTGAGACTATGATGTTAAGTGATTAGAAATTTAGAGTGGCTGTCTTCCAAGTAGACAGGAGCTTTTATACTTACGAACTGTCTCTATTTCTAGAAGTGCTTCATGCCTTTAAAGTCTATATTGTCTAATATTAGCACAGCCACATCAGCTTCCTTGGATTAGTGTTTGCATGGTAAATCTTTTCCGTCCTGTTACTGTCAACACTTCTATTTCTATATATTTAAAATGAGTCTTTTGTAAGCAGCAATCAAATAAATAATTGGGTTTTGTTTTGATTTCTCAGTCTTTCCATTGGAGTGTTTAGTCAGCTTGCATTTAATGTAATTAAAATATATTCAGGAAAAGAAATATCATCTTTCGGGGCACCTGGGTGGCTCAGTAGATTAAGCATCCAACTTCTTGATTTCAGCTCAGGTCGTAATCTCACGGTCATGAGGTGGAGACCTGAGTAGGGCTCTGTGCCGGGTGTGGAGCCTGCTTAAGATTTTCTCTCTCCCTCTTCTGCCCTTCCCCTGACGTGGATCCTTGTCAATTTAAAGTCTAACATACATTCATACTGTTACTGTTTCCCAGATACAATAAGCCCTAGGACATTTAAACTCCCATTAATCCCACTTTCAATGTATGTACTATTGTTGTCGTGTGTTTTAATTTTATATGTATTTTAAATCCCACAAGACCATGGTTATTTGATATTTTCCATGTTTATTTAGACAATCGTGTTCATTCTGACTTACATACATTGTGTTTAATATTTAGATTTGCCATTTGTGTTGTTCTTACTTCTTTCCCACATTCTGAGCTTTTGCCCAGGATCATTTTCTTGTTGTCTAAAGAAAAGCATTTAGTGTTCTCATTAGAGTTGATGTTCTCAGCTGCTGATGTTCTCAGCTTTACTTTGAAAATATCTTTACTTAAGCTTTATTTTTGAGGGATTTTTTTTTTCCTGAATATAGACTTCTAGATTGGCAATACTAAAGATATTATTCCAACAGCTTTTAGATTCCATCGTCTTCTGGATTCCATTATTTCCTCTGAGAAGTAATCTGTCTGCAAACTATTTTTATTTGCTTCTGACTGATTATGTCTTTGGTGTTTTTTTTTGTTTGTTTTTAATGTTTATTTTTGAAAGAGAGAGTGTGTGAGCAGGGGAAGGGCATAGAGGGGCTGTCAGAGGATCTGAAGCAGGCTCTGTGCTGACAGCAGAGAGCCTGATGTGGGGCTTGAAGTCATGAATTGTGAGATCATGACCTGAGCTGAAGTCAGAAGCTTAACCGACTGAGCCACCCAGGCACCCCGTGTCTTTGGTTTTTAAGTAGTTCCATTATGTGCAAAGATACATTGTGTGTATGTGTGTGTGTGTGTGTGTGTGTGTGTGTGTGTGTTTCTGCTGTTTGTAGCAGTTTTTGAGTGTGTGGTTTGATATCTTTTATAACTTTTTGAAAATTCTCAGCTATTTCTGTCTTTCCTGGGATTCCACACAAGTGAGGCCATTTTCTTATACCTTCTCCTATACCTCTATTCTTTGTATATTCTTCTGTAGTCTCCTTCCTTTTGTCTTTCCTTTCTTCAATCTGGATATTTTCTTCTATTATCTAGTCAATAAATTCTCTTTTGAGATAATTTCGTAATTTCAGCCATTACATTTTTCACTTCTCATTTATTTATTTTTTATAAAATGTTGTTTTAGTTCTTGGCCAACATACTCTTTTTTTTTTTTCTTAATTCTGAAAATATATTAAGCATAGCTAAAGTCAATGCTTTATAACTGCGTTATGGGAATTTCCTTTAGGCCAGTTTCTGTTATTTTCCTCTTGGCTTCCTGACCAGTCTTTTCTTCTTTTTTGCCTGGTCATGTGTGTATTTATGTCCATATATATATGCGTGTGTGTGTGTGTGTGTGTGTGTGTGTGTGTATACATATATATACACATATATATGTATATATATATATATACACACACACACACACACACACACATATATATATACACATATATATGTATAAAATTTGCCATTATAACTATTTTTAGGAGTGCAATTCAGTGTACAATTCATTAATTACATTCACATGTTGTACAACCATTACCACTATCTATTTGCAAAACTTTTTCATGACCCCAGACAAAAAGTCTACCCGCTAAGAAATAGCTCTCCCATTCCTCCTTTCCCTCAGCCCCTGGTAACCATTCATCTATTTTCTGTCTCTATGTATCTGCCTGTTCTAGATAGTTCATATAAATGGGATCACCCAGTATTTGTTCTTTTTGTATGGCTTATTTCACTTAGCATAATGTTTTCTTTTTTTTTTCTTTTTTTTTTTTAACGTTTATTTATTTTTGAGACAGAGAGAGACAGAGCATGAATGGGGGAGGGTCAGAGAGAGCGGGAGACACAGAATCGGAAGCAGGCTCCAGGCTCTGAGCCATCAGCCCAGAGCCCGACGCGGGGCTCAAACTCATGGACCGCAAGATCCTGACCTGAGCCGAAGTCGGCCGCTTAACTGACTGAGCCACCCAGGCGCCCCCTAGCATAATGTTTTCAATGTTCGTCCATCTTGTAGCATGTGTCAGAACTTAAATCTTTTTATGGCTGAATAATATCCCATAGTATGTATATGTATATATCACATTTTGTTTATTCATTCATCTGTTGGTGGATACTTGGGTTGTTTCCACCTTTTGACTATTTTGAATAATGCTGCTATGAACATTGGTGTGCAAGTATCTGTGTCTGTGTTTTCATTTTTAAAAATTTTTTTAA